>NC_057801.1:708559962-708859962 GCF_018294505.1 Triticum aestivum
ATAAAATACCAGCAAACGAAAAAGAATTAAAATGGAAACACAAAATTAAATGAAAAAGAAATCATAAAATTAAAAACCCCCCAAACCTTATAGTACCGGTTGGTCTTACCAACCGGTACTAAAGGGCTCCAGGCCCCTGGAGCTGGCTCGTGCCACGTGGTTTCCCTTTAGCACCGGTTCGTGCTGAACCGATACTAAAGGGGGGGCTTTAGTGCCCACACTTTAGTGCCGGTTATGGAACCGGCACTAAAGAGCCTTATGAACCGGTGCTATTGCCCGGTTCTGCACTAGTGTAGATACGAGTTTAATCAGAGATGCACAAGCTTTAATCAGCTGGCTCCACCGTTGGACGCGTGCCTGTGTCATCTTGACGTTTTTTCTGCAACATCGTATGTGTTGCAGAAGTCCTTCCTGGACGTGTGCCTCTACCATCTTAGACATTTTTTCTGCAACATCATATGTGTTGCAGAATTCCTTCCGCAACAACAGCCACGTTGCAAAAAAGTTAAGACGAAAATAATATCTCTGCAACATCATTTGTGTTGCAGAAGTCCATCTGCAACTACATCCATGTTGCAAAAAAGTTATGACGATTTTTTCTACAACATCTGTGTTGCAAAGGTACTTCCGCAACGGCGCTGATGTTTCGGAAAAGTTAGGAAGAAAAGTAAAATATTTTTCATCCGAACCTCTGTTGCAAATGTTTCTGCAACAAGGGGTCTATTGCAAATGTTTTTGCAACACTCACTTTGTTGCAATGGCGAGGAAGGAGCCAGGCCGCTGGATGACCCCGAATCAAACGGTTGTGCAGGCGGCGGATCTTTTGAAAAGATCCACCGTCTGACACGTAGCATCGCCCATTTTGTATAGGATAAAAGGTTGCTAGATTTTTATTTATAAATTTTACTTTTAGCATCTCCCACTCTCCATAATTTATTCTTTTTTAAACTTCAGAGCACAAGTAATAAGTTCAGGAGAAGGTTCACGTAGATAGCGTGAGATACAGCTGCTGCGTACTAGCAAACTACTACCTCCCTCCGTCCCAAAATATAACATCATTTTTAACACTATCACAGTGTCGAAAATGATCTTATATTATCAGACAGAAGTAGTAGTAATCAGCTTACATACGCATCAAGTCGCGGATGTTACCTACTACAGACACTCACAACAAGCAGTCCGTCCAAATATTACACAAGCTAGTAAAACGGATATGGTTCAAAAGCACCATTGGCGCTTTTGTACATCAAAAGCCCTCCTGCAGGGACGCACACAAAATATTCAGGATCCAAAACACCAAGACAGTGACTTGGACTACTGAACACGGCACAGCTGCATCTGTTACAGCTCCCAGTAGTATCCGGCCGGCAAGACAGACTTGGACTACTGAACATGGCACAAACTGGGCACAACTGCATCTGTTTACAGCTCCCAGTAGTATCTGGGATCATCCATCGAGTACATCGGCAAGGCAGGCGAGTCAGGGGACGAGGGGAGCGAGTAGTCATCCCAGCAGTCGCAGTAGTTCTCGCCATAGTCATCATTGCCCATTGCTGGCTCGTTGTGCACAGAGCGAGCCTCCGTCTCATAGAGACCAGCCATCTCGATCACTTGACCTTCATCCGCCTCGATGGTTTGGATCTCTGGGCACCGAACATAAGGCTCCCGTCCTGGCAGCCGGACATGCCTGATATTGGCACAGCGAGCTCGGAGTTCAGCGTTAACTATGATGTGGAGGCATTCTCTAAGGTCGAGGAACTCGAGGTGGGGGCAGCCTTCGAGGATGGCGTATACCCCTTTGTTGGTCAGGCCGTAGCCTGCCATCTGAAGGAGCCGCAACTCATGCAAGCTCTCTGCTATGGCGAAGGCCTCCTCGTTGTGTATTGCCTCCCAAGCCTCATCAGACTCCTCCTCCTCCTCCTCCTCGTCTTCGTCATCGCCGTTCCGCTGTTCCATCCTCATCTCACGCTCTATTGAATCCGAGTCAAACCAAGGCAAACGGACTCTTAGACGTTTCAGCTCTGGGCGTGCTGCGCCGATCGCCGTGAAAAAGGACCATGACTGCTTCTGATCAGAGTACTCTATCTCTTCTAGCATTGGACATTTAGCTGCAAGCTTAATTATTACGTTCTCATCATCCCAAAAGTAATAGGCGCCGATGAGCCGAATGCTCTTCAATGAGTTGCATCTGCAGAGACAAGTATGAAAGTAGAAGGATGTCACATGAACTGAGAAGAACCAGACAAGTACGGGTGAAACTGTATAACAAGTTTAAACACAAAACATTTTTTTCCCTTAAAGTGAAGTGGTCAGAGAGATCTAGCATATGAAAAATATAAGATGAGTCTTACTACCTCAAGCTTACAAATGTGGCAATAAGCGACCTATCATAAATATCACATAACAATGCACCATAAATATCAAATAAGATCGCTACCTCAAGCCAACTTATTTGTCTATATAAGCGACCTATCCAAAATATGTTTTCCTAATTGCAGAGACAAATGCAAATGTGCCAATTATGTTTTAGTTTGCAAACTACTCACCTCAAGCATTTGAAGTGTCATTTGAACACCTTGAAGATCACTATTAGACATATGTCACAATAAAATATCATAAAAGGCTGACAACATGTTTAGCAAAAACGTATTGGCCTGATTTGATATCACTCTAATCCCTAAATTAAAATATCATGCTTCGCGACCAACTTATTAAGCTATTAAGTGGAGGTAAATACTGTAAACAGTGCATCAGTGCTAAGAAGATTGCCAGGTCTGATATAAGTAACAGACAAAGTGCCGACATTGAAGAATGCAAAGAACAATACCTGCTTGCAATGTAATTCAGGAGTTCGCTAGTGACAAACTTCTGAGCCCAGAACGATTCCATCCGTCCATCAGAACGATCTATAGCCACCTTTGCCATTTTGCACATGACATTTTCTGCCTTTGAGAAAACCACCTTGTGTCGCGTCATGTCCACGAAGCGCCACAACTCAGGGGACTTGGCTGTCACCAGCCATGAGCGGCACACAAGTCCCGCACCCATCAGAATCTCAATGGTCCCAAGCTTCATGAAGATTGCAGAAAGCGCATCAAGTGGGAGCTCAGACCAATCCCTGACATCAGATATGGGCAAGGGGTTTGGCTCCACCTCCATTGTGCAAGGTAGCTCCTAAAAACAAGTTGTCATCACAGAGATACAAGGATGGCTAACTTTAGCAAAAGCGTAAAATTCGCAAGATGAGAAACAGCTTTAACACAAGAGAGGCGAAGCTTATATAATACAGCAAGAGTAGCTTCTCCCATTGTACAAGATAACGTAACTTTTAACAAGAAAACCTAAGGCTGCTCAAATGGTTTAGGCTGAAGCAACAATCAGATAATTAGCTGAGTATGAAATACCCCTTTTATGCATTTTTAGGGAGGGTGCAGCGATGGCAAAGCTCGGCTTGTTCAGGGAAAGAAATTTCTGCAGAACAACCATTCAATTTGGTGCCAAAGGCAGTGCAGGTCCCCAGACACCAAGATGATAAGCCAATCAGACCAAGTTAGTAAATCAATCCACACTTACCATTTCAGAATCCCCCCAATTTTGTTTTACCCAACCATCCATGAAACCAGTAACGCACCTCTGTAGTTGTAGCTGATAATTAGCCAAGTATGAAATATCCCTTCTTAAAAAGCTTTTTTAGGGTGGGTGTAGCGAAGCAAAGCTCGGCATGTTTAGGGAAGAAAAGTTCTGCAAAACAACCATCCAATTTGGTGCCAAAATCACTGCCCCGGGATGAACTCTTATTTAAACTAGTTATTGCACATCTAAGTGACTCAATCAAACTAAAAAGAAACAGATAAGAAAAATACTTGCACGAATCCTCGCGTAAAATCCATGACGGGGATTCTGGAGAGGCGCCAGGGAAAAAGCTCAGCCATGCCTCGGTAAGTACTTGTCCTCCCCCGACCCCCGACCCCCGCGCCGCCTCCCCCGCGGGCGGCTCGGGCGGGCGCCGCCGTCCCCCGCCTCTAACCTCCCTTTCCTCGCTCCTCCCCCCGCCGCCGCCGGCCGGATCCGCCAGGGCAAAGCCCCTGCGGTGGCTGGCGGTGGGGGCTTCTTCCTCCTCCGCTCGGATCTGGGCGACGCGGGGTGGACCGCCCGTCGGAGGCGTCAGGCGCGCGTGGGGCCTGGCGGCGCTGTGGCGGTGGCTCCGGTCGGCGTCGTGCCGCGGCTCGGCGGCGTCCTGGCGGCTGCAGCTTGCAACGCGGCGGCTGCGTGCCCGTGGCCGCGTCCTGGGTCAGATCTGGGCGTCGGTGGGCCGCGGGCGGCTCGGGAGGACCTCCGTCGATCTTCTCCAGCTCTGGTTGGTTCTCTGGGGGCGGATGGTGGCGGCGGAGCAGAGGCTTCGGGTGGTCGCGTGCCCGGCCTGGTCTCATGGCTGGATTCCGGCGGGCGGCGCGGGGTGGGGTAGTAGCCCGTCTGGGTTGCTGCTCCGGCCGTGGGCAGCCGTGGTGTTGTATGGTTCAGCGACGCGGCGGTTACACGGTGGTTTGGCGGATCTGCCCGCAGCGACGGCCGGCTATCTCTGGCGTCGGTTCGTTTGCGGTCGGACCGCTTCGACCGTAGCTCCATCTTCTCGTCGCCCGGGCGTTACTTCGGTCCTGGGGCTGGCCCTCTCCCAGTTGCGGTCCTTCGCTCGTCTCGCGCCCGGAGCTGCAGGACGGAGCTCGTCTCGCGCCCGGAGCTGCAGGACGGAGCTCGTCTCGCGCCCGGCAGCAGGACGGAGCTCGTCTCGCGCCCGGCATCAAGACTAAGCTCGTCTCGCGCTTGGGGCTGCAGGACGGGCGATGGAGGCCAGGTTTGGCCGGCCTATTGGGTCTCGGCGCTGGGGGTCGTCCAGGGGTGCGAAAGGCGGGCCCTTTCCACTCGTCTCTTCGGTTGGGGTAGCGGCGGGTCACGGGTGAGGTGGTGTCGAGGTCTTGGATGCTGGGGCGGCGGCCCTGGTGGTGGTGGTTGCGCGGTGCTCTTGGACAAAGCCCGTGCCTTGGTGCTGCCCGGTCATCATGGTCGTGTGGACGGCGTGGTTGCCGGGGTGTGGCGTTCAGTGGCGGTGATTGTGGGCCGAGGTGAAAACCTGCTCTATCTTCGAACGGACCGGCGGCGGCGAAGATCGTTCCCTTCTTGAAGGCGTCGTCGAGGCTCTCATTGCCCGTCATGCGGCTCCGGGGGAAACTCTGATCCTTGGATCGGGCGGTGGCGGCGCTCCAGCGTCGTATCCTTCCTGAAGGCGCCGCCTTGGAGCGCATGGTTCGTCATATGTAGTTTCATCTCTTCAGGGCGGTAGTGCTAGGAGTGGTGTTGCTGCGCTCAACACCTATGTATCCTGTCTTGGGTGTGTGCGTGTGTTGTGGTGGCGTGGCGTGTGGTTGTACTGGATGCTTGTGGTTTGGTGCTTTATATATAAAACGGGGCGAAAGCCTTTTTCGGTAAAATCCATGACATATGAGTTAGATGCGCAATACTTAGGGGACATCTAGATGTGCTCTAGCAAAACTGATTTTGATTTACCAAACCATCCATCAAACCAGTATACGCACCACTCTGTACTTGTGCAGGCAGGCCTTGAGGGGTTCGATGTGGTCCTGAAACCCCTGCTTCGCCATCTCGGACAGCAGGTCGTCGACGGTCATGGCCTCCCGCTTCGCCCTCTTGCATCTGTCGCTCTCGCTGCTCGCCCTGCAAAGCACCGACGCGTCAGCCGCCGGAACCAAAGGCCGTTCAAGCCAACCAGAGATCGAAGAGCGGCGGATCCATTTACCGGCGGGTGATGAACTCGGAGGCCAGCTCCCGTACGGCCCCCTCATCGATCTTCCCGTCTGGGAGGATGACCTTCCCCATGATGCGGGTGATACCCGCGACGGGCACGAACACGTCCCGCCCGTCCCCGATGCCGCCGTCCCCGGAGGGGCTCGCCGGTGGGCCGGCCATGCGCTCCCGCCGCAGCGACCGAAGGACCAGATCAATCAGATCGGGCAACCAACCGAACCCAAACCTTGGGACGAGAAGCGAGCGTATGTGTGGCCGTGGAGAAGGCGAGAGCACACAGCACAGAGCAGTTTGGAACGAGAAGTCGAGGTGGCCGAGGGAGCGTAGGCGGCGGGGCACAGGTGGTAAGGCCCGGCTTGAACCGCCTATCGTGGGGTTGTTTTCCTTGTTTTTTTAAGGTGAAAGAGAGTTTTATTCCATAACAGCAAAGGTTACAATTTCAGGACAACAAGTCCTTACAACACCGAGGGTTTGAATTCAATCACGCCACGGTACAAGCTTCGGTACGGCTATAAAAGCATCTCCAACAGGCGCGCTAGAAGACGCGCCCGCGTGGTAAAAGTACTTTTTAGCGCGCGCCGACCGGTTTCGCGCGCTCTAGCTGTAGCGGGAAACAAACGCGTGCGGGAAATGATTGCGTGCGCGGGAAAAAGGCGGCAGCTCGCGCGCAAGATTTGGCGCGCCGCTTCGCGCGCGCCTATAAAACTGCAGCGCCATCTGCCGCTCTCTCTCACTCTCTCCACTGCTTTCCCTCCTCGCCGCCGACCTGCCACCACCGCGCCACCATGCCGCCTCGCCGCGGGGGAGGTTCAGACTATCGCGGCATCCGCGTGCGCCCGTCCGGCACCTACTCCGCATCAATTCAGTCGGCCAGCGACGTGCGCCTTGGCCTCGGAACCTTCGACACCGCCCAGGATGGCGCGCGCGCGTATGACGCTGCGGCGTGGCGCCTCCGGCGGTCCCGTTGGGACATGAACTTCACTGATGTGTCGACGCGGGAGGGGGCACAGGAGTTGGCGCCTTTCCCGCGGCTTACCACTGACGAGGATCGTCGCAAACACCGGAGGCGGGAGCGCCGTCTTAGCCTGGCCGAGATGGACGAGGAAGCCATAGCGGTGTGGAGGCAACGCTTCCCGCAAGACATCATCAACGAAGAACAGTTCTTCGCCGAGAGGAGGGCGGAGAGGGGGGAGAGGAGGAAGGCGCGAGCCGCCTATCGCGAGGACAAGCAAACGCGGAAGGCGGTCGCTAAATACAACATGGCGCTAGGAGATGCGTCGTCCTGGGACTCCCGCGATGAGCGGTTCCTTGGCGCCTATGCTTAGACGTCGGAGGAGGACATCACCGAGGCAGAGTCTGAATCGGAGAACGAGTAGTAGTAGAACTATATATCGTTGGAGAAGCCAGTTTTATTTTGTATCGTAGAAGCAGGCTATGTGGACATAGTAGAACTATATATCGTTCGAGAAGCAAGTTTTATTTCGTATCGTAGAAGCAGGCTATGTGGACGTAGTAGAACTATATATCGTTGGAGAAGCCTGGATATACGCATTTTGTATCATGAAGCAGACTATGTGCGCTGCATTTTTTGCGTGCTGCTGGAGCGGCACGCGCTGCATTTTAGCGCGGCTGTTGGAGCCAGCGCCGCGGGCCGTGCAAAACCAGGCGAAGCGTGCGCGACAAAGTAGTTTTTAGCGCGCGGCGCGTTGCGCGCCTGTTGGAGATGCTCTAATATGCCAAATTGATGTGCTACCCTATTATATTCCCTGCTAATTTTCAGAGGAACAAACTCTCTAACAGACATATTTTCTCTAATCTCAGCAGCTAGGTGTCCATAAGCCGAACTGACAAGGTGTCACCTGCAAGAATTGCTAAAGAATTAATAGAATCTGATTTGTACCACCACTGAAAAATTCAAATGTTGAATGGCCAGTGCCATCCTTGCATAATCGCATGTATTTCCGCTTCAAAGGCATCATTGCAATGAAATACATATCTGGTTTGAACTTCGAGTTCTATCTGGCTACATGGGACTGGATTGGTGATGATGTTACTGCCTTGGTAACCAACTTCTGCTACACAAGTATCTTACCCCCACATATTAGTGACATGAACATTGCTCTCATTCCTAAAAAAACGATTTTGCAAATTCCTATAGATCACATGCCTATTAGTCTTTGCAACGTCATTAAGATCATTACTAAATATAATCCTTGGCGAATAGACTCAAACCTCACCGGCCTGATTATATTGACCCCACTCAGCAAGCTTTCATTGAAGGGCATAGAATTAGCGATAATATTATCATAGCTCAAGAAATTACTCACTCTTTTGCTCTTAAATCTTGGAAGCATCATGCCTTCATGCTAAATTATGATCTTGCAAAAGCTTTTGATCGTACCGAATGGAAATTCATAGTTTCTGCTCTCTCTGGTAAAGGTCTGCATGGTCATTTCATCAACTTAATATATGCATGCATCTCCACACATGTTTTCTCTATCGTCATTAATGGTCAAACCTTTCAGAAAATTAAAAGTCAACGATGTATTAGACAAGGCCGCCCTCTTTCTCCGTATCTTTTTGTGTTGCCTATTAACGATCTTTCTCTTGCTCTCGATGATGCTATGGTGCTAATAATCTTGAGAGTACCATGCTTGGTCCAAATTGCCCTCTTGTGCATTAATTACTGTTTGCAGATGATTTACCCGTATGTGGAAAGGCATCTATGAAGGAAGCCCAAGTGATACGCCGGGTTCTCCGCCATTTTTGTCTTGCTTCAGGTCAAATCCCAAATTGGTCAAAATCTGCTATTCTGTATAGTTCTCATGTTAGCCAGGCCATTATCTCTGACATTAAAACCATATTCTCTGTTCCTAACATGGATGAAAATTTCACTCACCTTGGGAACCCGCTTATACTTTCTGCTAAGAACAGAACTGTTGCTTACAACTTTGCCTTGGACAAATTTATGGCCAAACTCCCATGCTATAAGGCTAACACGCTCAACCATGCTGTTAGATTGGAGCTCATTAGATCTATTTTTTCTGCTATTCTAGTTTATTACATGTCTAACATTTTGTTCACTAAGAAGTTTATTGCTAAACTTACTGTTGTTATTAGAACTTTTTGGTGGACAGGTGTTAGAGAACACAACTCTTCTAAAAATCTTTGTCTGAAGGCTTGGAAGGACATTTGCACTTCAAAGAAAGAGGGGGTGGTGGGAATAAGAAATCTTCAAGCCATAATCTGCCTGGTAGTAGCTGGATTGGATCTTTTTGGTGGAAGGAAAACCTTAAGCTTATTGATAACTATAAATCCTTGGCCAGATGAAACATAGGAGATGGCAAAAGTGCTTTATTTTGGACTGATCTATGGCACTCTGCTTGTTTGCAAGACATGTTCCCTCACTTATTCTCTTTTGCGAAGAACAAGACTGCTACTGTTCACACCATTATCCAAACGGAATACTTGGATGATCTATTCCATTTACCTCTGACTGTGCAAGCTTTCCAGGAATTTGAAGCTATGGAAGACATTTGCATTGCTTTAAGGGCCTCTGAGATCCTGGATTGCACTGATACCTAGAGTTACATTTGGGGAAATGAGCAATTTTCAGTTGCTAAGGCATATAAAGTGATGATGGGAGTTAAAATAGTGCCACAACCATTCAACTGGATCTGGAACAGCTCCTGTCAGCCAAAGCACAAGGTGTTTTTTTTGGAGACTACTTCATGATAGGCTCAATACTAGGTACCTTCTGAGAAGGAAAACTTTTCATCTGGATAACTATAACTGTGCTGTCAACAATTGCCCACAGGAGGAAACACTCCAACACTTATTATGGACCTGCCCTTTTGCAGCTCAGTGTTGGGACCTGATATGTCCCTCAAGACAAGCAAATGTTTCAGTACTTGAAGCCTTTCTTGATCTCAGACAGAAACTTCATGTGCCATTTTTCATGGAAATCATCATCCTTGCTTCTTGGGCTATCTGGATCTCAAGGAACAACTTGATCTTCCAAGCAATTCATCCTAGCATTCAGAGATGGAAAGCTATCTTCTTGGAGGAGCTAAACTTGCTCAGATTTAGAATTAAGAAGAGCTATGCTGGAGCCTACTGTTCATGGCTTGACAATCTTGTGTTGTAATACTAGTAACTAGTTTGTCTCTTGTTTCTTTCTTTTGTGTTTTCTTGGCTTATCTCAAGCCTTTTGTATAGTGGAACCTTTGTTTTTTTGTTCTTTAATATAATAAAGAAATTCAAGTGGGGTTTTGCCCTACTGTGTACAATCAAAAAAAATATCAAGGTCTCATTTTGGTTGCCGCTTGGAGAATTGCAAACTCTCCAAACTCCCACTTGAAGGGAATATTCCCTAGAGGCAATAATAAAGTTATTATTCATTTCCTTATTTCATGATAAATGTTTATTATTCATGCTAGAATTGTATTAACCGGAAACTTAGTACATGTGTGAATACATAGACAAAACATAGTGTCCCTAGTATGGCTCTACTTGACTAGCTCGTTAATCAAAGATGGTTATGTTTCCTAACCATAGACATGTGTTGTCATTTGATAAACGGGATAACGTAATTAGGAGAATAATGTGATGGACATGACCCATCTGATAGCTTAACATTATGATTGTTACAATTTCATTGCTACTGCTTTCTTCATGACTTATACATGTTCCTCAGGCTATGAGATTATGCAACTCCCGAATACTGGAGGAACACCTTGTGTGCTATCAAACATCACAACGTAAATGGGTGATTATAAACATGCTCTACAGGTGTCTCTGAAGGTGTTTGTTGGGTTCGCATAGATCAAGATTAGATTTTGTCACTCCGTGTTTCGGAGAGGTATCTCTGGGCCCTCTCGGTAATGCTCATCACTATAAGCCTTGCAAGCAATGTGACTAATGAGTTAGTTGCGGGATGAAGTATTAAGTAACGAGTAAAGAGACTTGTTGGTAATGAGATTGAACTAGGTATGATGATACTGACGATCGAATCTCGCGCAAGTAACATACCGATGACAAAGGGAATAACGTATGTTGTTATGCGGTTTGACCGATAAAGATCTTCGTAGAATATGTAGGAGCCAATATGAGCATCCAGGTCCCGCTATTGGTTATTGACCGGAGATGAGTCTCGGTCATGTCTACATAGTTCTCGAACCCGTAGGGTCCGCACGCTTAATGTTCGATGACGATATGTATTATGAGTTATGTGTTTTTGATGAGTGAAGTTTGTTCGGAGTCCCAGATGAGGTCACGGACGTGACGAGGAGTCTCAAAATGGTCGAGACATAAAGATTGATATATTGGACCATGTTATTTGGACACCGGAAGAGTTCCGGGAAGTTTCGGGTAAAACCAGAGTGCCGGAGGGGTTACCGGAACCCCCCAGTGGAACTAATGGGCCACCATGGGCCTTAGTGGAGAGAGAGAGGAGGGCAGCCAGGGCAGCCCCCCCCCCTTGGAGTCCGAATTGGACAAGGGAAGGGGGGCGCCCCCCTTTCCTACTCCCTCTCCATCTCCGTCTTCCTCCTCCCTTCCTTGTGATGGAATCCTACTAGGACTAGTAGTCCTAGTAGGACTCCCTCTCCTTGGGCGCGCCCCTAGGGCCGGCTGGCCTCCCCCTTGCTCCTTTATATACGAGGGAAGGGGCACCCTAGAACCCACAAGTTTCTCTTAACCGTGTGCGGTGCCCCCCCTCCACAGTTACACACCTCGATCATACCATCGTAGAGCTTAGGCGAAGCCCTGCGCCAGTAACATCATCATCACCATCACCACGCCGTCGTGCTGACGGAACTCACCCTCATCCTTAATTGGATCAAGAGCATGAGGGACGTCATCGAGATGAAGATGTGTTGAACGCGGAGGTGCCGTATGTTTGGTACTTGATCGGTTGGATCACAAAGAAGTTCGACTACATCTATCAACCGCGTTACTAAATGCTTCCCTTTCGGTCTACGAGGGTACGAGGACACACTCTCCCCTCTCGTTGCCATGCATCACCTAGATAGATCTTGCATGATCGTGATAATCCCCAAGTGTAGGGAATCATCGTAGCAACTCCCAAAGGTGGAAGTGATAAGTATGGAGTGTCGAACCCACAAGGAGCTAAAGGCAAGATCAATATTCTCTCAAGTCCTATCTGCCACTGATACGACTCTACGTACACCGAACGTTTGCTTCCAACTAGAAACGAAAAATAAAACTATGTTGTGAGTATGAAGAGGATAACTTTGCATGATATCGGAGAGCTAAAATATAAAAGTAGGTGTTGTTATCATAAATTTAGAATATATTACTAAATATTATAAATAGCGAGTGTGGAATAATGATGGGTCGGTGTGCGGAATTATCCTAGGCAATTGTTAACAAGACCGGTAATCACTATTGCAATTTCATATGAGGGAGAGGCATAAGCTAACATACTTTCTCTTCTTGGATAATATGCACTTATGATTGGAACTCTACCAAGCATCCTCAACTACTAAAGATCATTAAGGTAAAACCCAACAATAGCATTAACATATCAAGTCCCCTTTATCCCATACACAACAACCCCCTTACTCGGGTTTATGCTTCTGTCACTCAAGCAACCCACTATAAGTGAATCATGAACGTATTGCAACACCTTACAGCGGGAATCCATCACGCTTGCGCGACATGGAGGGCACAAATAGGACAACACCAAAATAAAACATACAACTCATACCAATCTAGATCATTAATCAACCCAAAGACAAAAGATATCTACTCAAAACATCATAGGATGGCAGCACATCATTGGATCATAATATGTGGCATAAAGCACCATGTTCAAGTAGGGATTACAGCGGGGTGCGGGATAGTGGACCGCGTAAAAGAGATGAGGATGGTGATGTTGATGAAGACGATGACCGTAATGATGATTCCCCTCCCGATGGCACTCCGGCGCCACCGAGAGAGAGGAGGAGAGGTTCTTCCCCTTGTGCTTCATCCTCCATGGCCTCCCCCTGGATGGGGAGAGGTTCTCCCTCTGGACCTTTGCCTTGATGGCAATGATGGCCCCTCCAGGATCCTCCTCCATGGCCTCTAGTGATGATGGCCCCCTCTGGCAGGGTGCCAGAGAGGGCCTAGATTGATTTCTCATGGCTATAGAGGCTTGCGGCGGCAGAACTTCCGATCTAGGTTATTTTCTGGAGGTTTGGGCATTTATAGGAGAGGTTGGCGTCGAGAACAAGTCAGGGGGCCCCACGGGAAGTCCACGAGGCACAGGGGGGCGCCCCAGGGGGGTGGGCGCGCCCTCCACCCTCGTGGGGCCCACGGGCCTCCCCTCCGGTAACTCTTTGTTCCAGTAATTTGTATATTTTCCAAAAAAAATCTTCGTTGATTTTTAGCACATTCCAAGAACTTTTATTTCTGCACAAAAAAACACCACGGTAGTTTAGCTGAAAACACCATCAGTCCAGGTTAATTCTAATCAAATTATACCAAAATCATATAAAACTATTGTAAACATGGCATGAATACTTCATAAATTATAGATACATTGGAGACGTATCAGCATCCCCAAGCTTAATTCCTGCTCGTCCTCGAGTAGGTAAATGATAAAATAAATAATTTATGAAGTGTGAATGCTAGCAAGTGCTTAAGTTTGATCAATGATAGTTTCAATCACCTTTTCTAGCATCATTATATATCATAGCAGTAGCTCGATTCATAAAACTTCTAATGATCAAGTAACAATCTATTCACATGTTAAAGTATAGATCCCAAACTTCCTTGAAAACTAACAAACCATGCTCTTAGTCATCAAACAATTGCAATTCATCTTATTTTCGGGAAGGGTCTATGTAAGAGCTTTGGTTTAGCAAACTCCACATACTCAACTATCATTTAATCTTTCACAATTGCTATACTCATGTGATATTTATGGTTTCAAAGTTTCAATCGGACATAGAAAAAGATAGGGGCTTATAATTTTGCCTCCCAACCTTTTACCTCAAGGGTAATGTCAACAATAATAATTTATGAAAACCTACACCCAAGTGGATATATATATCCGGATCGCTCCAACACAAAGTGCTTGCCAAAGGAAAAAGTGTAAAAAGGAAAGGTAATGATCACCATGACTCTTGTATAAGAGTAGAAGATCAAACTAAAAGATAGGCCCTTCACAGAGGGAAGCAGAGGTTGTCATGTGCTTTTATGGTTGGATGCACAAAATCTTAGTGCAAAAGAAAGTCACTTTATATTGCCGCTTGTGATAAAGACCTTTATTATGCAGCCCGTCGCTTTATTTCTTCCCTATCACAAGTTCGTATAAAGCTTATTTTCTTCGCACTAATAGATCATACATATTTAAGGAGCAATTTTTATTTCATGCACCGATGACAACTTACTTGAAGGATCTTACCCAATCCATAGGTAGGTATGGTTGACTCTCATGGAAAAGCTAGAAAGACGAATAAGACCTCGAACTCCCTATTTCACGTATAATCGAGAGACTCATAATATCAGTGCCTTGGGTAAATGCCTACCAAAGGGAGAAGATTACCGAACTTTTTTGTAAGAAGACAAAAGGGATAAGAAGAAAGCTTCGGGTCTAATGGAGCAGCTTGACCGCTAGCTTCGACCTCCCCATTTCTACTTACGTTACTATGGATCAAGCATTATTACTGGTTTAAGGGATGTTTGGAAGCACAAGTAGTATTTCTACTTGGTGCAAAGAATTTGGCTAGCATGAGAGGGAAAGGCAAGCTCAATATGTTGGATCATCCAAGACAATATAACGTTTCGGATATGGGAAAACATAACACATTAAGTTGTCTTCCTTGTCCAACATCAAATTTTTAGCATGTCATATTTTAATGAGTGCTCACAATTACAAAAGATGTCCAAGATAGTATATTTATATGTGAACTCTCTCTTCCTTTAATATTCTTTCATGAATTTTTCAAGTGACCAATGCTACGTTTGCTAACTTTCAATAAATTTACCACCTATACTTATTATGTGTGAAGTCATTACTCCCCATGGTATAAGCATATGAAACATATATGAATTTAGATTTATGATATTCAATTCATTCAACCATTTACTCATAAGATATACGTGAAGCACATGAGTAAATGACAAACTACTCCAAAAAGATATAAGTGAAGAACAATGAGTAGTCAAATAATTAACTAGCCATGGGAGGACTCTCTCTTATTCAAGATTTCAGATCCAATGATTTATTATTAAAGATTTCAGATCCAAAGGTTTATTCAAACAGCAAGTAAAATGAAAATACGCTCCAATCAAAACACATATCATGTGACGAATAAAAATATAGCTCCGAGCAAGGTTGGAAAAAGCGGTAGGCGTAAGCGGGGCGGTTGGCCTTTGCCTAGTGCCTAGGCGGTGCCTAAGCGCCCTAGGCGCGGCCTAGGCGGTAATATAGTTTTTACTCAAAGTGTATTTGTGATTTTTATGTGGGTGTTGATATTAATTTAGGGCATATGAATAAGTTAATTACTGGCTAGTCCCACTGGAAT
Source organism: Triticum aestivum (assembly GCF_018294505.1). Lineage (NCBI taxonomy): Eukaryota > Viridiplantae > Streptophyta > Magnoliopsida > Poales > Poaceae > Triticum > Triticum aestivum. Next base: position 708,575,319 of record NC_057801.1, read on the forward strand.
ATAACCTGCTTGGCATATCTGTACAGTATGTGGCATGATTTCTTGCTTGGGTAGGCAATTCCTTGCTTTCCCTGCCTAGACCTCCATTTATGCCCTAGGCGAGGCGTTTGGCCATTGCGTAGCGCCTAGGCAGGCCTAAGCGCCTCCTAGGCACTGCCTTTTCCAACAGAGGCTCCGAGTAAGGTATACCGATGGTTTTGAAGACGAAAGAGGGGATGCCTTCCGGGGCATCCCCAAGCTTAGGCGCTTGAGTCTTCCTTGAATATTAGCTTGGGGTGCCTTGGTCATCCCCAAGCTTAGGGTATTTCCACTCCTTATTCTCCTCATATCGATATCTCACCCAAAAGTTGAAAACTTCAATCACACAAAACTTAACGGAACTTCGTGAGATGGGTTAGTATGATAAAGAGTAAACCATTCACTTCGGTACTGTCAAAGACACAATTCATAATTTTCCTCACACAATGCTTACTGTACCTTATCATTTCTACAATTTATATTGAGAAATATAAGCCATAGAAACTAGAAAACAAGCAAACTATGCAATTAAAATAGAATTTGTCAGAAACAGAATAGTCTGTAATGATCTGAACAGCAACCATACTTATGATACTCAAAAATTATGAAATAAATTGGTGGATGTGATGAATTTGTCTATTAATCTTTTGCAAAAATAATCAACTCAAAAGCACTCTTCTGTAAAGAAAAGGACAGCTAATCTCGTGAGCACAAAGTTTCTGTTTTTTACAGCAAGATCACATTAACTTTCACCCAAGTCTTCCCAAAGGTCTTACTTGGCACTTTATTGAAACAAAAGCTATAAAACATGATTACTACAGTAGCTTAATAATGTGAACACACACAAAAAGTAAGGGTGAATATTTGGTTGTCTTCCCACAAGCGCTTTTCTTTATGCCTTTTAGCTAGGCATGATGATTTCAATGATGCTCACATAAAAGATAAGAATTGAAACGTAAAGTGAGCATCATGAAGAATATGACTAGCACATTTAAATCTAACCCAATTCCTATGCCTAGGGATTTTGTGAGCACACAATTTATAGGAACAAGAATCAACTAACATAGGAAGGCAAAACAAGTATAACGTCAAAACTTTAGGCACATACACAGGAAACATGATAATATTGTAACTCCTACAAGCATATATTCCTCCCTCATAATAATTATCAGTAGTATCATGAATGAATTCAACAATATAACCATCACATAAAGCATTCTTTTCATGATCTACAAGCATAGAAAATTTTCTACTCTCCACATAAGCAAAATTCTTCTCATTCGGAATAGTGGGAGGAAACTCAACAAAATAACTGTCATGTGAGGCATAATCCAATTGAAAATTAAAATCATGATGACAAGTTTCATGGTCAACATTATTATTTATAGCATACTGATGTCTACTACGCAACCTTCTCCTTGTAGTCGTTATTGGGCCTCCAAGTGCAGAGGTTTGTAGGACAGTAGCAAATTTCCCTCAAGTGGATGACCTAAGGTTTATCAATCCGTGGGAGGCGTAGGATGAAGATGGTCTCTCTCAAACAACCCTGCAACCAAATAACAAAGAGTCTCTTGCGTCCCCAACACACCCAATACAATGGTAAATTGTATAGGTGCACTAGTTCGACGAAGAGATGGTGATACAAGTGCAATATGGATGGTAGATATGAGTATTTGTAATCTGCAAATATAAAAACAGCAAGGTAACAAGTGATAAAAGTGAGCGTAAACGGTATTGCAATGCTAGGAAACAAGGCCTAGGGTTCATACTTTCACTAGTGCAAGTTCTCTCAACAATAATAACATAATTGGATCATATAACTATCCCTCAACATGCAACAAAGAGTCACTCCAAAGTCACTAATAGCGGAGAGCAAACGAAGAGATTATGGTAGGGTATGAAACCACCTCAAAGTTATCCTTTCTGTTCTATCTATTCAAGAGTCCGTAGTAAAATAACATGAAGCTATTATTTCCATTCAATCTATCATAGAGTTCATACTAGAATAACACCTTAATACACAAATCAACCAAAACCCTAATGTCACCTAGATACTCCATTGTCACCTCAAGTATCCGTGGGCATGATTATATGATATGCATCACACAATCTCAGATTCATCTATTCAACCAACACAAAGAACTTCAAAGGGTGCCCCAAAGTTACTACCGGAGAGTCAAGACGAAAACGTGTGCCAACCCCTATGCATAGATTCCCAAGGTCACGGAACCCGCAAGTTGATCACAAAAACATACATCAAGTAGATCACGTGAATATTCCATTGTCACCATAGATAAGCACGGCAAGACATACATAAAGTGTTCTCAAATCCTTAAAGACTAAATCCGACAAGATAACTTCAAGGGGAAAACTCAACTCATCACAAGAGAGTAGAGGGGGAGAAACATCATAAGATCCAACTATAATAGCAAAGCTCGCGATAGATCAAGATCGTATCACCTCAAGAACACGAGAGAGAGAGAGAGAGAGAGAGAGATCAAACACATAGCTACTGGTACATACCCTCAGCCCCAAGGGTGAACTACTCCCTCCTCGTCATGGAGAGCGTCAGGATAATGAAGATGGCCACCGGTGATGGATTCCCCCTCCGGCAGGGTACCGGAACGGGATCCCGAGAGGTTTTTGGTGGCTATAGAGGCTTGCAACAGTGGAACTCCCGATCTATTGTGTTCCCTGAAGTTTTTAGGGTATATGGACTTATATAGGCGAAAGAAGTCAGTCAGGGGAGCCACGAGGGGCCCACGAGGGTGGGGGCGCGCCCAGGGGAGGAGGGCGCGCCTCCTTGCCTCGTGGCCACCTCGAAGCTTCCCTTACATGCACTCCAAGTCCCCTGGATTGCTTCCGTTCCAAAAATAACTTTCCCGAAGGTTTCATTCTGTTTGGACTCCGTTTGATATTCCTTTTCTTCGAAACAGTGAAATAGGCAAGAAAATAGCAATATGGGCTGGGCCTCCGGTTAATAGGTTAGTCCCAAAAATAATATAAAAGTGCTCAGTAAAGCCCATAAACATCCAAAACAGATAATATAATAGCATGAATGCTTCATAAATTATAGATACGTTGGAGACGCATCAGCATCCCAAGCTTAATTCCTGCTCGTCCTCGAGTAGGTAAATGGTAAAAGAAAGAATTTATGAAGTGTGAATGCTAGCAGGTGCACAAGTTTGATCAATGATAATTTAAATCACCTTTTCTAACATGATTATATGTCATAACAGTAGTTCATCTCATAAAACTTCTCAAGATCAAGTAACAAGCTATTCACATTGAGGGAGTCCTGGATTAGGGGGTGTCCGGAAGGCCGGACTATGACCTTCGGCTGGACTCCCAGACTATGAAGATACAAGATTGAAGACTCCGTCCTGTGTCCGGATGGGACTTTCCTTGGCGTGGAAGGCAAGCTTGGCGATACGATATGAAGATCTCCTCCCATTGTAACCGACTCTGTGTAACCCTAGCCCTCTCCGGTGTCTATATAAACCGGAGAGTTTTAGTCCGTAGGACGAACAACAATCATACCATAGGCTAGATTCTAGGGTTTAGCCACTCCGATCTCGTGGTAGATCTACTCTTGTACTACCCATATCATCAATATTAATCAAGCAGGAGTAGGGTTTTACCTCCATCGAGAGGGCCCGAACCTGGGTAAAAACATCGTGTCCCTTGTCTCCTATTACCATCCGCCTAGACGCAAAGTTCAGGACCCCCTACCCGAGATCCGCCGGTTTTGACACCGACATTGGTGCTTTCATTGAGAATTCCTCTGTGCCGTCGCCTTTTAGGCCCGATGGCTTCTTCACTCATAAATCGCGATGCGGTCCGGGATGCGACTTTTCTCCCCGGACAGATCTTCGTATTCGGCGGCTTCGCACTGCGGGCTGACTCGTTCGGCCATCTGGAGCAGATCGAGAGCTATGCCCTTGGCCATCAGGTCAGGTTTGGAAGCTTGAACTACACGGCCGACATCCACGGGGACTTGATCTTCGACGGATTCGAGCCACAACCGGGCACGCCACACTATCATGATGGGCACGATTTAGCTCTGTCATTGGACAACACCCAGAGCATCGCTCCGGTGTACGCTCCGACCATTAACTCGAAGCCCACTACACCAGTCGGGGACGGACGGTTAGACGCCACCCCGGAAACTGCAATCTCTACGGCGATAGAGCCGGATACCAGCTTAGTCCCTCGCAAGGCCCATGACTCCAAGGTGCCGGACTCTGATCCGGACTCCGTAAATCCTGCACCTCTTCCGATTAAGCCCGATTGGGCTCCGGTCATGGAGTTCACCGCTGCGGATGTCTTTCAGCACTCACCTTTCGGCAACATCCTGAATTCGTTAAAGTCCCTCTCTTTGTCAGGAGAGCCCTGGCCAGACTACGGCCAACACGGTTGGGATACGGACGACGAAGAAATTCGCAGCCCACTCACCACCCACTTCGTAGCCACTATTGACAATTTAACCGACATGCTCGACTTTGACTCCAAAGACATCGACGGCATGGACGCCGATGAAGGAGACGATCAAGAACGAGTACCTATAGGGAACTGGAAAGCCACCTCGTCATATGACATATACATGGTGGACACCCCTAAAGCGGTGGATGGCGAGGAGAGAACGGAGGATGACCCCTCCAAGAAGCAACCCAAGCGCCAACGTCAGCAGCGCCGCTCTAAGTCCCGCCAAAGCAAAAACGGCGATTCCGGCACCGGAGATAACAATACGCCGGACAGTGCCGAAGATAACTCCCTCCAGCAGGATTCAGTGCAGGAGAACGAAGGAGCCAGCCCTCATGAGAGAGCGGCCGACAAAGAGGATGAGGACGACAATTACATGCCTCCATCCGAAGACGAGGCAAGCCTCGACGACGATGAATTCGTCGTGCCAGAGGATCCCGTCGAGCAAGAGTGTTTCAAACGCAGACTCGTAGCCACGACAAGCAACCTCAAGAAGAAACAGCAGCAACTTAGAGCTGACCAAGACTTGCTAGCCGACAGATGGACCGAAGTCCTGGCGGCCGAAGAGTATAAACTAGAACGCCCATCCAAGAGCTACCCGAAGCGCAGGCTGCTTCCCCAACTTGAGGAGGAAGCAACTAAACCTACATCACTAGCGTACGATGCGCCTGATCGGCCACCCCGTGGCCGCGATAGAGAGGCCTTCAGGCCCTCGACCCAAACCGCACCCCGACACCGCTCAAAACATACCAGAGTACGGGGAGATGCAACAGACCTGCGAGACATCTTGGAGAATAAGGCAAGGCAAACAAGATCGATCTACGGATCACATGGGCGCCCCGCTTCACGTGACGCTAGCCGTCACCCCGGACATAATAAGTATGGCTCGGCCGAATACAACAGACCAAGCTCGTCCGAGCTGCGTCGCGATATAGCCCAGTACAGGGGCGCCGCACACCCACTATGCTTCACAGACGAAGTAATGTATCATCAAATCCCCGAGGGCTTCAAACCCGTAAACATCGAATCATATGATGGCACAACAGATCCTGTGGTATGGATCGAGGATTATCTCCTTCACATCCACATGGCCCGTGGCGATGATCTACACGCCATCAAATACCTCCCGCTCAAGCTTAAAGGACCAGCACGTCATTGGCTTAATAGCCTGCCAGCAGAGTCAATCAGTTGTTGGGAGGACCTGGAATCCTCATTCCTTGACAACTTCTAGGGCACGTATGTGCGACCACCAGACGCCGATGACCTAAGCCACATAATCCAGCAACCAGAGGAATCGGCCAGACAATTCTGGACACGGTTCCTGACAAAGAAAAACCAAATAGTCGATTGTCCGGACGGCGAGGCCCTCGCAGCCTTCAGGGACAACATCCGAGACAAATGGCTTGCCCGGCACCTAGGACAGGAAAAGCCGAAGTCTATGGCAGCCCTCACGACACTCATGACCCGCTTCTGTGCGGGAGAAGACAGCTGGCTAGCTCGTAGCAATAACATAAGCAAAAGCCCCGGCAATTCGGATAACAAGGATAACAACGGCAGGTCACGCCGCAACAAGCATAAGCGCCGCATTAACGGTGACAATACTGAAGATACGGCAGTCAATGCCGGATTCAGAGGCTCTAAACCGGGTCAGCGGAAGAAGCCATTCAAACGAAACCCTCAGGGCCCATCCAGCTTAGACCGGATACTTGATCGCTCGTGCCAGATACACGGCACCCCGAACAGCCAGCCAATCACACCAACAGGGATTGTTGGGTGTTCAAGCAGGCAGGCAAGATAAGTGCCGAGACCAGAGACAAGGGGCTACATAGCGATGACGAGGAGGGGCCCCAGCCGCCGAACAACAAAGGACATCTATGCGCTGGAGCCAGTCGCCCCAAAATTCAACCCATGGTCCTCCTGCCCGATCACTTTTGATCGACGGGACCATCCCACCAGCATCCGTCACGGCGGATTCGCCGCACTGGTCCTAGACCCAATTATCGACGGATTTCACCTTACCAGAGTCCTAATGGACGGCGACAGTAGCCTGAACCTACTTTACCAGGACACAGTGCGAAAAATGGGCATCGATCCTTCGAGGATTAAACCCACAAAGACAACCTTCAAAGGTGTCATACCAGGGGTCGAAGCCAGCTGTACAGGCTCGGTCACACTCGAGGTGGTCTTCAGATCACCGGATAACTTCCGGAGCGAGGAGTTAATCTTCGACATAGTCTCATTCTGCAGCGGCTATCACGCCCTGCTCGGACGAACCGCATTTGCAAAATTCAATGTGGTGCCGCACTATGCATATCTCAAGCTCAAGATGCCAGGACCTCGCGGAGTCATCACGGTAAATGGAAACACAGAACGCTCTCTCCGAACGGAGGAGCAGACGGCGGCCCTGGCGGCGGAAGTACAGAGTAGCCTCTCAAGGCAGTTCTCCAATCTAGGCGCCAAACGTCCGGACAACGTCAAGCGAGCCTGAGGTAACTTACAACAAATCCGACTGGCACGTTCCGAGCAAGCATAGCAGTGCGGCCCCGACCCCAGCCCCCGCGAAACGGCAATGCTGGTACCACACGTACATAATTACGCCTTAGAGATACCATGGGCATAAGGGGAGGGGCACAACAACGCCACGCCTAGAATGCGGCTTAACCGCAATAGGGGGCTCCCTATTTCTCCGTTTTCCTTTTTCACACACTTTCAGGACCCAACTATTCGGAAGGCCTGTCCGGCAATACTATCGCCGAACCAACGATGCAATAGCCAGGGAGGAAGCAAGCTACGTCAAAAGTCAAGGTGGTCTCTATAACGAGTTTAAATACCTGTTTCTCTTACAATACTGCAGCTTGCCCCTGAAGGGGAATATGTCAAATACTCCCATCTCTTGCTTACCGCACTTTTTGTATCGTTCTGCTTTCGCAGCAGCCCTTTTTTAATGAACAATATATAGCCCTTACCTATTATTGTACTTATATATTTTTATATATGCAAATATGTTCAGTCATGACACTATGCAACCGTACACTTTGGTACGGATAATACACCAGGGGCTTACAACACCCCAGAACATGGTGTGAGAAGACCAAACACTCTAACAAGTGCGGCACCCCGAACTTATAGCACTATATGCGTCAGCTCCGAATCATGTCTTTGGTCAATAGTTGGGTTTGCCCGGCTCCCATGTTTTGGTACCTTACGTTCCGCATTGTTGGCTAAGGTAGCGCTGGGAGAACTACTGCGATTGTGCCCCAGTTGAGCTGGTTAACACCTCAGTAGAGAAAGCTAAAACTGACTGTCATGATAGTGCGAGAGACCAGTCGCTGTTCGCGAGGTTTCTTCGAGTCCTTAAAGACTTATGCCGCTTCGAGCGAGGAACCGGACTTATCCGGCCTAGGCGTGGATAGCGCCCCAAACTCGGTTTTCCGAATACTAGGGGCTTCGCCGAAATTTAAAATTATAGAATTCTATGGCTAAGTGAGAGTGATAAAGCATTATAAGTCCAACGGCCTGGTTCCTTGTGCTGAACGCCTCCCTAGACGGACCCAAGAATGGGAACAAGAGCGCTCAGGTTTATCCCGAACACCCCAACACTCGTGGCATGGGGGTCGAAGCCGATGACTTGCATCTCTCAGATTTGATAAACGGCCGCACAGAAGGTAATATTTTAAATTAACAAGCGTTGCTTAACGCATATGAACAAAGCTTCAGCATACAGGATAACAAATGCGAGTTTACTCAAAAATTACATCTTTGGAGCACTCATCCGCTATGCGGCGGGCACCCTTCAGAACGCCATTATAATACATCTCGGGCGTACGATACTCCTTGCCCGGCGGTGGCGCGTCCGTCAACAGCCTCTCCGCGTCTAGCTTGCCCCAGTGCACCTTAGCACGGGCAAGGGCCAGACGGGCACCTTCAATGCAAACAGAGCGCTTGACGACCTCAATCCACGGACACGCGTCCACCATCCGCCGCACCAGACCGAAGTAGCTCCCAGACATGACTTCTCCAGGCCACAGCCGAGCTATGAGGCCCTTCATGGCCTGTTCGGCCACCTTGTGGAGCTCAACCAGCTGCTTCAGCAGGTCGCTCAGGGGCACCGGATGTCCGGCCTCAGCATACTGAGACCAGAACACTTTTTCCGTCGAGCTCCCCTCTTCGGCTCGGTAGTATGCGGCGGCATCAGACACACTACGGGGCAGATCGGCAAACGCTCTCGATTCGGGTAAGTAGAAGATAATTAACTTATATATTTTTGCTTTGCATAAGGAATGCCTTACCCGCCGCTATCTTCTTCATCGCCTCGATCTCCTGAAGGGCCTTCTGGGCTTCGGCCTTAGCGGTCTTGGCACTCTCAAGAGCCAAGGCAAGCTCGGACTCTCGAGTCTTCGAGTCACGCTCCAAACTCTCGTGTTTTTCCACGAGAGCCTGGAGCTCTTGCCGCACCTCCGCCACCCGCGCCTCCTGCTTCTCTCGCTCGGCGCGCTCCAAGGCCGCACTCTTTTCGGCCTTGGAGACCGCCTCTTTCAGGGTCGCCACCTCGGTCGTGGCTCCTGCAACATTAACATTGGTCCTTTTATTATTATTATTATGCAACCAAGTATTTCTATATACATTTACAGGAGGTACTACGTACCCTCTTTATCCTCGAGCTGCTTCTTGGCATGGCCGAGCTCGCTCTCGGACCGCTCGAGGCTTTCCTTCAAGGCATTGACCTCCGCAGTCAGTGCGGCAGAGGTCAGCAGCGCAGACTACATTCCCATATTGACATATTTCTATTAGACTCCTGCGTATATCTTTTAAGATACTCAGTTCGGCTTTTCTTTCCAAACACCGAACTAAGCATCAGGGGCTACTGTCTATGCGGTAACATTTTTTATATATGTTTTTTAACACATACCTCAAAGCCCGTTAACAGGCTTGTGCAGGTTTCCGTCAGCTTGCTCTTGGCGGACTGAACCTTCTGAATCACCGCACTCATAACAGTGCAGTGTTCTTCGTCGATAGAGGCGCCGTTGAGCGCCTCCAACAAATTGTCCGGCGCCTCCGGGTGGACGGAAGTCGCCGGCGTCGCGGACTTCCCCTCTTGTGAAGGTGCCGCTTGTCGGGCTCTGGAACCACTGATGGTTCCGGAGCAGTGTCCGGCCCAGGGCCGGACTTAGATCCCTCCAGGGCTTTACCCTCTTTGGGCTGGGAGTCCGGAAGGTCGCCTTGCGGCGCTTCCAGGACCACCTCCTCCTGGTTTTGTCCCCCACGGGACTCCACCTCAGCATCGTCTGTAGGGAGAGGGGAGGAGGGCGTCGGAAGTGAAGTGCTATTCACATCCGACGAATTCAGAGATCCGCTCGATGAATCGCCGAGCTGAGCTCTGGGCAGACTACATGATTAGCTTCGGTGTTAGAAGCTATCAAATAATAAAGGAGTACAATAATTCATTCAGGTAGCTGGACACTTACGATTTTTCCAGGGGCTTGACCCTGGAAGGCCAGTCCCCCTCGCCGTCTTCGGCGTCGGGGGCATAGTCCAGCAGTAGGGGCTTCCCCTTCTTGGGCCCCCCAGCTTCCCCAGTTGGGGCGGCCTTTCTCTTCTTTCCTCCACCCGCTAGAGGGGGAGAGGCATCTTCTTCTTCCTCCTCCTCATCTTCGGAGGCGGAGGGCGCGTTGGAGCCCTTGGGCAAATCCGACGGCACCGGGCGTCGGGAACTCTTTCGGGTCCCCGTGGCCTTCTCCTTGGCCTTCTTCTCCGGCACCATGTGGGGTGCCGGAACCAGTAGCTTCGCTAAGTCTGTGTCTGCTGGGCCTTCGGGCAAAGGGGCCGGACAGTCAAACTATCCGGATGTCCTCTTCCAGTCCTTTCAAAGGAACGGGAGTTTAGATCCCACATAAAGTCACGCTATGAAATTTGGGTATCCCGTAAGAGACTAAATGTAAGCTTACTTCGGAGGCTTGACGTTTGGCGCAGAATCCGCGATCCTCGGTGACGGGAGGAGGGACCTCGGAACTCTTGAAAAGCACCTTCCAGGCGTCCTCGTGCTTTGTTTCGAAGAGCCGGGATAGAGTCTGGTGCTAGGCCGGGTCGAATTCCCACAAATTGAAGTCCCATCATTGACACGGGAGGATCCTGCGGAAGAGCATGACCTGGACCATGTTGACAAGCTTGACCTTCTTGGTCACCAGGTCTCGGACGCAGGTTTGGAGTCCGGTCACCTCTTCCGGATTGCCCCACGATAGGCCCGTCTCTTTCCAAGATGTGAGCTGGGTGGGGATGCCGGATCAAAATTCAGGGGCCGCTGCCCATTTAGGGTCACGCGGCTCGGTAATATAAAACCACCCAGATTGCCACCCTTTGATGTTTTCCACGAAGGCACCCTCGAGCCAGGTGACGTTGGCTATCTTGCCCACCATGGCGCCTCCGCATTCCGCTTGTCGGCCTTTCACAACCTTCGGCTTGACGCTGAAGATTTTCAGCCATAGGCCAAAGTGGGGCTGGATGCGGAAGAAGGCCTCACACACGACGATGAACACCGAGATATTGAGGATGAAGTTCGGGGCCAGATCATGGAAGTCCAGGACGTAGTAGAACATGAGCCCCCAAACGAACGGGTGAAGAGGAAAACCCTGTCCGCGGAGGAAATGGGGAAGAAAAACAACCCTCTCATGGGGCCTGGGGGTGGGAGTGAGTTGCCCTGCATCTGGGAGCCGGTGCGCGATGTCGTTAGACAAGTATCCGGCCTCCCTCAGGTTTTTGATTTGTCCCTCCGTGACGGAGGAGGCCATCCATCTACCTCCCGCTCCTGACATGGTTGGAGAAGGTTGAGGTGGGAAGTGCAGGCTTGGGCGCTGGAGCTCGAGCGCGCAGGGACGAATAAGCAGAGGAGGAAGAGGGCGTGAATGGAAAGGGCGGATTCTTATCCCCTTATATGGGCGGCCAAAACTACGAGCCCCCACCGGCCTAATAAAACTCGCTTATCCCCCAAGCGCCGCGGTTAATGGCGCGGTTGGGTTACCCACACCCGTATTGATGAGAATCCCGGAATAAGGGGACACGATCTCTGCTTTGACAAGACGTGCCAAGGAAACCGCCTCGCTAAACGCGCTGAGGTGGAACAATAAAATGAATAAAGAGCCTGGCTGTGGCATGATGTCACGCCATGGAATACGTCAGCAGATCCGATTGATACAAATATTATTCTCTCTACGAAGGAATGTGGAACTTATTTTGCAGAGCCGGACACTACCCTGGTGTTCAACATCTTCTATGAAATATTCGGAGGAGGAACCCGCCTTGCAATGCCGAAGACAACTTGCACGCCGGACTCGTCGTCATTGAAGCCTGGTTCAGGGGCTACTGAGGGAGTCCTGGATTAGGGGGTGTCCGGATGGCCGGACTAAGACCTTTGGCCGGACTCCCTGGACTATGAAGATACAAGATTGAAGACTCCGTCCCGTGTCCGGATGGGACTTTCCTTGGTGTGGAAGGCAAGCTTGGCGATACGATATGAAGATCTCCTCCCATTGTTACCGACTCTGTGTAACCCTAGCCCTCTCCGATGTCTATATAAACCGGAGAGTTTTAGTCCGTAGGACGAACAACAATCATACCATAGGCTATATTCTAGGGTTTAGCCACTCCGATCTCGTGGTAGATCTACTCTTGTACTACCCATATCATCAATATTAATCAAGCAGGAGTAGGGTTTTACCTCCATTGAGAGGGCTCGAACCTGGGTAAAAACATCGTGTCCCTTGTCTCCTGTTACCATCCGCCTAGACGCACAGTTCGGGACCCCCTACCCGAGATCCGCTGGTTTTGACACCGACAAGCTATTCACATGTTAAAGCATAGACCATAAACTTTCTTGAAAACTAGAAAACTTCATTCTCAGTCATCAAACAATTACAATTCATCTTATTTTCAGGAAGGGTCTATGTCAGAGCTTTGATTTAGCAAACTCCACATACTCAACTATCATATAGTCTTCCATGATTGCTACCACTCAAAGCATATTCTTAGAACAAATAGCATCCATAGAACACAGAGAAAGATAGGGGCTTAGTGTTTCGCCTCCCAACTCACTTATCATATAGATAATTGTCAACAATAATAATTCATGATCAAATATATTGGCATGGCCATATATGCTTAGATCTTTTCCCAACACAAGATGCTTGCCAACTAAAGAGTAGGTAGGAATGAGGAGGAATACTACTGACTCTTGCATAAAAGTAAAAGATAGGCCCTTCGCAGAGGGAATCAGGGATTTGCAGAGCTGCCAGAGCTCGATTTTGAAATAGAGATGAACATAATTTTGAGAGGTATGCTTTCATTGTCAACATAACAACCAAGAGTTCCCAATATCTTCCACACTACATACATTATAGGCGGTTCCCAAACAGAATGGTAAAGTTTTTACTCCCCCTCCACCAACAATCATCAATCCATGGCTTGCCCGAAACAACGGGTGCCTCCAACTAACATCAATCCCGGGGGAGTTTTTTTTGCAATTATTTTTTATTTTATTTTGATCTTTTGATCATGGGACTGGGCATCCCAGTTACCAGCCATTTTTCTCGTGAATGATGAGCGGAGTCCACTCATCGTGAGAATAACCCACCTAGCATGGAAGATACTGACATCCCCTAGTCGCTACATGAGCGATTCGGGCATACAAAACATATTATTATTTGAAGGTTTAGAGTTTGGCACATGCAAATTTACTTGGAACGGCAGGTAAATACCGCATATAGGTAGGTATGGTGGACTCTCATGGAAGAAACTTGGTTCATGGAATTTGGATGCACAAGCAGTATTCCCGCTTAGTACAGATATTTTGGCTAGAAAAGGATTCTAAAAAGCAAGCACCACATGTTGGAGGATCTATAACAATATAACTCCGATACAAATACACCCCAAGCATAACTCATTACGTTGTCTTCCTTGTCCAACTTCAAGTAATTTGCTCAGGTTTGAAAATAATTAATGGGGCTCACAATCATAGAAGATATCTAAGATAGTATATTTATATGTGAAATTTCTCTTCCTTCAATATTCTTTCATGAATTGTTCAAGTGACCAATACAATGCTTGCTAACCTTCAATAAATTTACTACCTCTACTTCTTAGATGTGAAGTCATTACTCCCAACGGGGTAAGCATATGAAACATATATAATTTAAGATTTATGACATTCAACTCATTCAACGATTTACTCATAGGATATAAGTGAAGCACACGAGTAAATAACAAACAACTCCAAAAAGATATAAGTGAAGATCAATGAGTAGTTAAATAATTATGTAACTATGTGAAGACTCTCTCTCATTTAAGAATTTCAGATCTTGGTATTTTATTCAAACAGCAAGCAAAACAAAATAAAATGGCATTGCAAGGATAGCACGACTCATGTGAAGAAGCAAGAACTTAGTCTCAATTGATACTAACCGATAATTGTTGAAGAAGAAAGGTGGGATGCCTACCGGGGCATCCCCAAGCTTAGATGCTTGAGACTTCTTGAAATATTATATTGGGGTGCCTTGGGCATCCCCAAGCTTGAGCTTTTGTGTCTCCTTAATTCCTTTTATATCTCGGTTTCCTAAATCTCGAAAGCTTCATCCACACCAAACTCAACAAGAACTCGCGAGATAAGTTAGTACAAGCCAATGCAAAAACCTTATCATTTTCTACTATAATAAATCACAAAAATTATTATTCAACATTGCATACTAAATGTCTCTGCATATTTAATACTCCTATCCTCAAATAGAATCATTAAACAAGCAAACATATGCAAACAATGCAAACATAACAGCAATCTGCCAAAACAGTATAGTATGTAAAGAATGCAAGATTCATCATACTTCCCTAACTCCAATAATTATGAGAAAAATACTATGCTGTATAAGATTTATCAGAGCTCATTATGCAAAAATAATTAACATTATATCATTCTCTGACTTTTCTAGGGAATTTTTGCAACAGCGGTAAACTTTCTGTTTTCAAAAAGCAACATGTATACTTGCAAAATAAGCATGGTAAAGGCTATCCTTGACATTTTTATTGAAAATAAATATGCAAAACATTATTCTAAATAAAAGCAAGCAAAACTAACAAAATAAAATGACTCTCCAAGCAAAACACATATCATGTGGTGAATAAAAATATAGCTCCAAGTAAAGTTACCGATGAACGAAGATGAAAGAGGGGATGCCATCCGGGACATCCCCAAGCTTAGGCTGTTGGTTGTCCTTGAATATTACCTTGGGGTGACTTGGGAATCCCCAAGATTAGGCTCTTTCCACTCCTTATTCCATAGTCCATCGAATCATTACCCAATACTTGAAAACTTCACAGCACAAAACTCAACAGAAAACTCGTAAGCTCCGTTAGTATAAGAAAATAAAACCACCACTTAGGTACTGTTGTGAACTCATTCTAAATTCATATTGGTGTAATATCTAATGTATTACAACTTCTCTATGGTTCATAACCTCCGATACTACTCATGGATTCATCAAAATAAGCAGACAACACACAGAAAACAGAATCTGTCAAAAACAGAACAGTCTGTAGTAATCTGTAACAAATGTATACTTCTAGAACTTGAAAAATCCTAAAAAATTAGGAAGTCATAAGAAACTCGTGTACCAATCCATACCAAAAAGAATCAGATCAAAATAACGTTTCTGTGAATTATCAAAACTAATTAACTGGGTGCAAAAGTTTCTAATTTTCAGCAGGATCAACACAACTATCACCATAAGCTATCCTAAAGGTCTTACTTGGCACTTTATTGAAACAAAAGCTATAAAACATGATTACTACAGTAACTTAATCATGTGAACATACCAAAACAGTAAGGGTAAATATTGGGTTGTCTCCCAACAAGTGCTTTTCTTTAATGCCTTTCTAGCTAGGCATGATGACGACAATGATGCTCACATAAAAGATAATAATTGAATCATAAAGAGAGCATCATGAAGCATATGACTAGCACATTTAAGCCTAACCCACTTTATATGCATAGGGATTTTGTGAGCAAACAACTTATGGGAACAATAATCAACTAGCATAGGAAGGTAAAACAAGCATAACTTCAAGATTTTCAACACATAGGGAGGAAACTTGATATTGTTGCAATTCCTACAAGCATATGTTCCTCCCTCATAATAATTTTCAGTAGCATCAGGAATGAATTCAACAATATAACCAGCACCTAAAGCATTCTTTCCATGATCTACTTTCATAGAAAATTTACTACTCTCAACATAAGCAAAATTCTTCTCATTAGGGATAGTGGGAGTATCATAAGAGACTCGAATACTATAAATTGTTTCCACATTAAAAGAATAATGTTCAGAAAAAGGGTAATCATAATCATGACAAGTTTTATAACTATAATCATCACTACTTTTTATAGCATAAGTTTCATCACAATAATCATCAAAGTAGCAACTTTGTTCTCATCATAATCAATTGAAAGTTGAAACCTCTTCCAAAATAGTGGAATCATCACTAAATAAAGTCATGACCTCTCCAAATCCACTTTCATATTCATCACAATAAGGTTCAACATCCTCCAAAATAGTGGGATCATTACTTCCTAAAGTTGACACTCTTCCAAACCCACTTTCATCAATATAATCATCATAGGTAAGAGGCATGCTATCATCATAACAACTTTACATATCAAAACTTGGGAGGCTAAAAATATCATCTTCATTAAACATAGCATCCCCAAGCTTGGGACAAACATTAATTTCAGCAAATATATTCTCAAATATTTCATCCTCATCAAACATAGCTTCCCCAAGCTTGGGCCTTTTCATATCATAAGCATAATCACTCTCATCATTTATAGTATGGATAGCACCAATAGTATAGCAATTATCGTCATCACAATGAGTAGTAGGAGAAACATCATTTGGGAGGGATACCTTTTTACCTTTGCTGCTCCGTCTTTTCTTTTTCTTGTTCACATTATGTGTGGGTTCAACCTTCTTCTCTGAGCTCCTTATTGATGACATTGGTTGAATAAAAAGCTCCTCCTTGTTACCTGATTCATCATAAAAAATAAGAGGAGGATATTGGGAAGTCTCTTCCCTTTCATTAGTATTCTCTTCATCTTCTATTTGCTTTATTTTATTTAGGTAATTGGCAACATAAGGATTTTTAATGCAATTCACCGCACAATACAAATAATCTTCTCTAGATCAATATCAAGGAATTTCTTATGGGCAAATTCTGGAAGGTCCTTAATTAAACGTTTCAATTCTTCATAACCCAAAAGCAAACTAAGTTCATTATGATGTGAAAGGGAAATCATATCATCACAATTTTTGGACACGATTCGATCATGAAACAATTTGCATCGGAGATGTAAATGACCACGTTCATTGCAAAGTTCACAAGTACGGCAAAGGAAATTTAAATTTTCAGCACTCACATTTAGCCTTTCTTGCAACCATTTAGTTTCTAAATGCTTATGCCTCTTGCAATATCTATCTTCCCTATTTGGTGTATACTTGCAAACCCAATGCACTCCACAAAAATCGACATGCTTATAGGAGACATTTTCATCATAACTAGTGCAATCATCATTTGTACTATGGATATTCAAAGAGTTCATACTAACAACATTGCAATCATGCTCATCATTCAAAGATTTAGTATTAAACATTCATAGTCTTCTTCTTCTAGCACTTGAGCACAATTTTCCTTTTCATCATACTTACGAAAGATATTAAAAAGATGAAGCGTATGAGACAAACTCAATTCCTTTTTTATAGTTTTCTTTTATATACTAAACCAGTGATAAAACAATAAACAAAAAGATTCAATTGCAAAATCTAAAGATATACCTTCAAGCACTCACCTCCCCGGCAACAGCGCCAGAAAAGAGCTTGATGTCTACTACGCAACCTTCTCCTTGTAGACGTTGTTGGGCCTCCAAGTGCAGAGGTTTGTAGGACAGTAGAAAATTTCCCTCAAGTGTATGACCTAAGGTTTATCAATCTGTGGGAGGCGTAGGATGAAGATGGTCTCTCTCAAACAACCCTGCAACCAAATAACAAAGAGTCTCTTGTGTCCCCAACACACCCAATACAATAGTAAATTGTATAGGTGCACTAGTTCGGTGAAGAGATGGTGATACAAGTGCAATATGGATGGTAGATATGCGTATTTTTAATATGAAAATATAAAAACAGAAAGGTAACAAGTGATAAAAGTGAGCGTAAACGGTATTGCAATGCTAGGAAACAAGGCCTAGGGTTCATACTTTCACTAGTGCAAGTTCTCTCAACAATAATAACATAATTGGATCATATAACTATCCCTTAACATGCAACAAAGAGTCACTCCAAAGTCACTAATAGCGGAGAGAAAACAAAGAGATTATGGTAGGGTACGAAACCACCTCAAAGTTATCCTTTCTGTTCTATCTATTCAAGAGTCCATAGTAAAATAACATGAAGCTATTCTTTCCGTTCAATATATCATAGAGTTCGTACAAGAATAACACCTTAAGACACAAATCAACCAAAACCCTAATGTCATCTAGATACTCCATTGTCACCTCAAGTATCTGTGGGCATGATTATACGATATGCATCACACAATCTCAGATTCATCTATTCAACCAACACAAAGAACTTCAAAGAGTGCCCCAAAGTTTCTACATGAGAGTCAAGATGAAAACGTGTGCCAACCCCTATGCATAGATTCCCAAGGTCACGGAACCTGCAAGTTGATCACCAAAATATGCATCAAGTAGATCACGTGAATATCCCATTGACACCACAGATAAGCACGGCAAGACATACATCAAGTGTTCTCAAATACTTAAAGACTCAACCCAACAAGATAACTTCAAGGGGAAAACTCAATTCATCACAAGAGAGTAGAGGAGGAGAAACATCATAAGATCCAACTATAGTAGCAAAGCTCGCGATACATCAAGATCGTATCTCCTCAAGAACATGAGAGAGAGATCAAACACATAGCTACCGGTACATACCCTCAACCCCGAGGGTGAGCTACTCCCTCCTCGTCATGGAGAGTGCCGGGATGATGAAGATGGCCACCGGTGATGGATTCCCCCTCCGGCAGGATGCCGGAACGGGCTCCCGAGAGGTTTTTGTTGGCTATAGAGGCTTGCGGCGGCGGAACTCCCGATCTATTGTGTTCCCCAAAGTTTTTAGGGTATATGGACTTATATAGGCGAAAGAAGTTGGTCAGGGGAGCCACGAGGGGCCCAGAGGGTGGGGGCATGCCCAGGGGAGGAGGGCGCGCCTCCCTGCCTCGTGGCCACCTCGAAGCTTCCCTTACATGCACTCTAAGTCCCCTGGATTGCTTCCGTTCCAAAAATAACTTTCTTGAAGGTTTCATTCCGTATGGACTCCGTTTGATATTCCTTTTCTTCGAAACACTGAAATAGGCAAGAAAACAACAATATGGGATGGGCCTCCGGTTAATAGGTTAGAACCAAAAATAATATAAAAGTGCTCAGTAAAGCCCATAAACATCCAAAACAGATAATATAATAGCATGAATGCTTCATAAATTATAGATACGTTGGAGACGTATCACATACATGTCATGACAATAATCATCATAGATAGCAACTTTGTTCTCATAATCAATTGGAACCTCTTCCGAAATAGTGGAATCATTACTAACTAAAGTTGACACTCTTCCAAATCCACTTCCATAAATATCAAACTAAGATTCAACACCCTCCAAAATAGTGGGATCGCTAATTCCTAAAGTTGACACTCTTCCAAACCCACTTTAGATGATAATATTATCCATACTCCAGAAGATATAAGTAAAGTTCATGGAGCATTCTACAATTAATATAGACTAACCAATACAAGCTCAAAATATATAAGTGAAGCACACTAAGCATTCTATAAAAACCATACTCAAAAGATTTAAGGTAGCACAAAAAGCATTCTATAAGGTCATACTCAAAAGATATAAGTGAAGCACATGAAGCATTCCATAAATCGATGAAGGTCTATCTCATACTAGCACGGTTCTTAAAGAAAAAGAAAAATACAAAGGACACAAATCATGTGAACAAAACAAAAACCGAGGTATACCGATAATTGTTGAAGAAGAAAGATGGGATGCCAACCGGGGCATCCCCAAGCTTAGATGTTTGAGTATCCTTGCAATATTTACTTGGGGTGCCTTGGGCATCCCCAAGCTTGAACTCTTGCCTCTCTTTATTCTTCTCACATCGGTAACTCCTCATTCTTCGAACACTTCATCCACAAAAACTTAAGAAAAACTTTGTGAGATCCGTTAGTATACTAAAGCAATTCACTACCCTTAGTTACTGTTGTAAACTCATTCCAATTTCAAATTAGCACTTTATCTACTGTATTCCAACTTCACCATGGTTCATACCCCCCGATACTACCCATAGATTCATCAAAATAAGCGAACAACACATATAAAACATAATCTGTCAAAAACAGGACAGTCTGTAGTAATCTGGAAATTTAGTATACTTCTGTAACTCCAAAAATTCAAAACAAAGTATGAAAATTTATACAAATTGTATAGGAGTAATGTGCAAAAAGTTTCGGACCCATTTGACTTTCCAGTAAAAAAATGTAAATTCACGCGCTACAGCCAAAGTTTCTGTTTTCGTATCGCACATAGTAAACAATCACTCTAATCATCCTAAAACCAAAGCTTGGCACATTATTTTTATAATAAAATGGATATATACAAGGGTATAATTAATTTCAGAGAAACTTCCATGAAAAAATCTACATTGTTTCTATGAGCATGAACACAAGTGTTCAAGGTCGATCCTCACTTCTCCAATGCATAACCTTCCAATCACTTCTGTTATTGAAAAAAAGTAATTTTATTTTGTATTTTAATTTTTAATTTTTTTTGTATGTTTCACCTACAACTAAACATAAACAAAAGGGAAAACAAAATCTACTTAGTGAATAAAGGAAACAAGCACACACGAGAACATCAACCCCATGCTATTGCTCCCCAGCACTGCGCCAGAAAAGAGCTTGATAATCCCCAAGTGCAGGGAATCATCGTAGCAATTCCCAAAGGTGGAAGTGATAAGTATGGAGTGTCGAACCCACAAGGAGCTAAAGGCAAGATCAATATTCTCTCAAGTCCTATCCGCCACTGATACGACTCTACGTACACCGAACGTTTGCTTCCAACTAGAAACGAGAAATAAAACTATGTTGTGGGTATGAAGAGGATAACTTTGCATGATATCGGAGAGCTAAAATATAAAAGTAGGTGTTGTTATCATAAAGCTAGAATATATTACTAAATATTATAAATAGCGAGTGGGGAGTAATGATGGGTCGGTGTGCGGAATTATCCTAGGCAATTGTTAACAAGACCGTAATCACTATTGCAATTTTATATGAGGGAGAGCCATAAGCTAACATACTTTATCTTCTTGGATCATATGCACTTATGATTGGAACTCTGGCAAGCATCCGCAACTACTAAATATCATTAAGGTAAAACCCAACCATAGCATTAACATATCAAGTCCCCTTTATCCCATTCACAACAACCCCCTTACTCGGGTTTATGCTTCTGCCACTCAAGCAACTCACTATAAGTGAATCATGACGTATTGCAACACCCTACAGCGGGAATCCCTCACGCTTGCGCGACACAGAGGGCATAATAGGACAGCACCAAAATAAAACATACAACTCATACCAATCTAGATCATTAATCAACCCAAAGACAAAAGGTATCTACTCAAAACCTCATAGGATGGTAGCACATCATTGGATCATATTATGTCGCATAAAGCACCATGTTCAAGTAGGTATTACAGCGGGGTGAAAGAGAGTGGACCACGTAAAAGAGATGAGGATGGTGATGATGATGGTGATGTTGATGAAGACGATCACCGTGGCGATGATTCCCCTCCCGATGGCACTCTGGTGCCACCGAGAGAGAGAGGAGGAGAGGTTCTCCCCCTTGTGCTTCTTCCTCCATGGCGTCCCCCCTGGATGGGGAGAGGTTCTCCCTCTGGAACTTGGCCTTCATGGCGATGATTGCCCCTCCAGGATCCTCCTCCATGGCCTCCGGTGATGATGGCCCCCTCCGGCAGGGTTCCACAGAGGCCCTAGATTGATTTGTCATGGCTATAGAGGCTTGCGGCGGCGGAACTTTCGATCTTGGTTATTTTCTGGTGGTTTGGACATTTATAGGAGAGGTTGGCATCGAGAACAAGTCAGGAGGCCCCACGTAAAGTCCACGAGGCACAGGGGCGCGTCCTAAGGGAGTGGGCGCGCCTTCCACCCTCATGGGGCCCATGGGCCTCCCCTCCGGTAACTCTTTGTTACAGTAATTTTTATATTTTCCAAAAAAATCTCCATTGATTTTCAGCGCATTCCAAGAACTTTTATTTCCGCACAAAAACAACACATGGTAGTTTTGCTAAAAACAGCATCAGTCCGGGTTAGTTCTAATCAAATCATACGAAAATCATATAAAACTATTGTAAACATGGCATGAATACTTCATAAATTATAGATATGTTGGAGATGTATCGGATCGTAGGAATTTTTTTGAAATTACCGTGTTCGCCAACAATGGCATCCGAGCCAGGTCTATGTGTAGATGTTATATGCACGAGTAGAACACAAAGAGTTGTTGGCGATAATAGTCATACTGCTTACCACCAATGTCTTACTTTGATTCGGCGGTATTGTTGGATGAAGCGGCCCGGACCGACATTACATGACCGCGTTCATGAGACTGGTTCTATCGACGTTCTTTTGCACATAGATGGCTGGCGGGTGTCTATTTATCCAACTTTAGTTGCATCGAGTTTGACTACGGCCGATCCTTGTTGAAGGTTAAAACAACACAATTGACGAAAAATCATTGTGGTTTTCATGCATAGGTAAGAACGGTTCTTGCTAGAAGCTCTTAGCAGCTATGTAAAACTTGCAACAACAAATTAGAGGACGTCTAACTTGTTTATGCAGGGCTTGCTGTGATGTGATATGGCCAAGATATGATGTGATATAAATTGTTGTATGAGATGATCATGTTTTGCAACAAAGTTATCGGCAACTGGCAGGAACCATATGGTTGTCGCTTTATTGTATGCAATGCAATCGCCATGTAATTGTTTTACTTTGTCAATAAGCAGTAGCGATATTCGTAGTAACAATAGTTGGCGAGACGACAACGATGGTACGATGGAGATCAAGGTGTCGCGCCGGTGACGATGGAGATCATGACTATGCTTCGGTGATGGAGATCATGAGCACAAGATGATGATGGCCATATCATGTCACATATTTTGATTGCATGTGATGTTTACCTTTTATGCATCTTATTTTGCTTAGTACGGTGGTAGCATTATAAGATGATCCCTTACTAAATTTTAAGGTATAAATGTTCTCCCTGAGTATGCACCGTTGCTACAGTTCGTCGTGCCGAGACACCACGTGATGATCGGGTGTGACAAGCTGTACGTTCACATACAACAAGTGCAAGCCAATTTTGCACACACAGAATACTCGGGTTAAACTTGACGAGCCTAGCATATGCAGATATGGCCTCGGAATACTAAGACCGAAAGGTCAAACATGAATCATATAGTAGATATGATCAACATAGTGATGTTCACCATTGAAAGCTACTCCATCTCACGTGATGATCGAACATGGTTTAGTTGATTTGGATCACGTGATCATTTAGATGACTAGAGGGATGTCTATCTAAGTGGGAGTTCTTAGGTTATATGATTAATTGAACTTTAATTTATCATGAACTTAGTCCTGATAGTTATTTTGCATGTCTATGTTACTATAGATCAATGGCCCGTGCTACCGTTCCTTTGAATTTGAACGTGTTCCTAGAGAAACCAAG
Organism: Triticum aestivum; assembly: GCF_018294505.1. Taxonomy (NCBI): domain Eukaryota; kingdom Viridiplantae; phylum Streptophyta; class Magnoliopsida; order Poales; family Poaceae; genus Triticum; species Triticum aestivum. Next base: position 708,598,725 of record NC_057801.1, read on the forward strand.
TTGAAAGATGATGGCAGCAATTACACGGACTGGGTCCGTAACTTGAGGATTATCCTCATTGCTGCACAGAAGAATTACGTCTGGAAGCACCGTTGGGTGACAGGCTTGCTACAGATGCTACTGATGATGTTAAGAACGTCTGGTAGAGAAAAGCTGGTGACTACTCGATAGTTCAGTGTGCCATGCTTTACGGCTTAGAATTGGGACTTCAAAGACGTTTTGAATGTCATGGAGCATATGAGATGTTCCAAGAATTGAAGTTTATATTTCAAACAAATGCCCGAGTTGAGAGATATGAAGTCTCCAACAAGTTCTATAGCTGCAAAATGGAGGAGAATAGTTCTATCAGTGAACATATACTTAAAATGTCTGGGTACCATAACCACTTGACTCAACTGGGAGTTAATCTTCCTGATGATAATGTCATTGACAGAGTTCTTCAATCACTGCCACCAAGCTATAAAGGCTTCGTGATGAACTATAATATGCAAGGGATGAACACGACTATTCCCGAGCTCTTCACGATGCTAAAGGCTGCGGAGGTAGAAATCAAGACGGAGCATCAAGTGTTGATGGCCAACAAGACCACTAGTTTCAAGAAAAAGGGCAAAGGGAAGAAGGGGAACTTCAAGAAGAACGACAAGAAAGTTGCTGCTCAAGAGAAGAAACCCAAGTCTAGACCTAAGCCTGAAACTGAGTGCTTCTATTGCAAAGGGACTGGTCACTGGAAGCGGAACCGCCCCAAGTAATTGGCGGATAAGAAGGATGGAAAAGTGAAAGGTATATTTGATATACATGTTATTGATTTGTACCTTATTAATGCTCGTAGTAACGCCTAGGTATTTGATACTGGTTCTGTTGCTCATATTTGCAACTCGAAACAGGGGTTATGGATTAAACGAAGATTGGCTAAGGACGAGGTGACGATGCGCGTGGGAAATGGTTCCAAGGTTGATGTGATTGCCGTCGGCACACTACCTCTAGATCTACCTTCGGGATTAGTTTTAGACCTAAATAATTGTTATTTGGTGCCAGTGTTGAGCATGAACATTATGTCTGGATCTTGTTTGATGCGAGACGGTTATTCATTTAAATCAGAGAATAATGGTTGTTCTATTTATACGAGTAATATCTTTTATGGTCATGCACCCTTGCTGAGTGGTCTATTTTTGTTGAATCTCGATCGTGATGATACACATGTTCATAATATTGAAGCCAAAAGATGCAAAGTTGATAATGATAGTGCAACTTATTTGTGGCACTACCGTTTGGGTCATATCGGTGTAAAGCGCATGAAGATACTCCATGCTAATGGACTTTTGGAATCACTTGATTATGAATCACTTGGTGCTTGCGAACCGTGCCTAATGGGCAAGATGACTAAAACTTTGTTCTCCGGAACAATGGAACGAGCTACTGACTTATTGGAAATAATACATATAGATGTATGCGGTCCAATGAGTGTTGAGGCTCGTGGTGGGTATCGTTATTTTCTTACCTTCACAGATGATTTGAGGAGATATGGGTATATCTACTAAATGAAGCATAAGTTTGAAACATTTGAAAAGTTCAAAGAATTTCACGGTGAGGTGGAAAATCATCGTAACAAGAAAATAAAGTTTCTATGATTTGATCATGGAGTTGAATATTGGAGTTACGAGTTTGGTCTTCATTTGAAACAATGTGGAATAGTTTCACAACTTACGCCACCTAGAACACCACAACGAAATGGTGTGTCCAAACATCATAACCGTACTTTATTGGATATGGTGCGATCTATGATGTCTCTTACTGACTTCGCTATCGTTTTGGGGTTATGCTTTAGAGATGGCTGCATTCACTTTAAATAGGGCACCATCAAAATCCGTTGACACGCCGCCTTATGAACTGTGGTTTGGCAAGAAACCAAAGTTGTCATTTCTTGAAGTTTGGGGCCGCGATGCTTATGTGAAAAAGCTTCAACATGATAAGCTCGAACCTAAATCGGAGAAGTGCGTCTTCATAGGATACCCAAAGGAAATTGTTGGGTACACCTTGTATCATAGATCCGAAGGCAAGATATTTGTTGCTAAGAATGGATCCTTTCTAGATAAGGAGTTTCTCTCGAAAGAAGTGAGTGGGAGGAAAGTAGAACTTGATGAGGTAATTGTACCTTCTCCCTTATTGGAAAGTAGTTCATCACAGAAATCAGTTCCAGTGATTCCTACACCAATTAGTGAGGAAGATAATGATGATGATCATGAAACTTCAGATCAAGTTACTACCAAACCTCGTAGGTCTTCCAGAGTGAGATCCGCACCAGAGTGGTATGGTAATCCTATTCTGGAAGTCATGTTACTAGACCATGGTGAACCTACAAACTATGAGGAAGCGATGATGAGCCCAGATTCCGCGAAATGGCTTCAGGCCATGAAATCTGAGATGGGATCCATGTATGAGAACAAAGTGTGGACTTTGATGGATTTGCCCGATGATCGGCTAGCCATAGAAAATAAATGGATCTTCAAGAAGAAGACTGACACTGATGGTAATGTTACTGTCTACAAAGCTCGACTTGTTGCGAAAGGTTTTTGACAAGTTCAAGGAGTTGACTATGATGAGACTTTCTCACCCATAGTGATTCTTAAGTCTGTCCGGATCATGTTAGCAATTGCCGCATTTTATGATTATGAAATTTGGCAGATGAATGTCAAAACTGTGTTCCTGAATGGATTTCTGGAAGAATAGTTGTATATGATGCAACCAGGAGGTTTTGACGATCCAAAGGGTGCTAACAAAGTGTGCAAGCTCCAGCGATCCATTTATGGACTGGTGCAAGCCTCTCGGAGTTGGAACAAATGCTTTGATAGTGTGATCAAAGCATATGGTTTTATACAGACTTTTGGAGAAGCCTGTATTTAAAAGAAACTGAGTGGGAGCTCTGTAGCATTTCTAATATTATATGTGGATGACATATTGTTGATTGGAAATAATATAGAATTTCTGGATAGCATAAAAGGATACTTGAATAAGAGTTTTTTGATGAAAGACCTCGGTGAAGCTTCTTACATATTGGGCATCAAGATCTATAGAGATAGATCAAGACGCTTAATAGGACTTTCACAAAGCACATACCTTGATAAAGTTTTGAAGAAGTTCAAAATGGACCAGTCAAAGAAAGGGTTCTTGCCTGTGTTACAAGGTGTGAAATTGAGTCAGACTCAATGCCCGACCACTGCAAAAGATAGAGAGAAAATGGAAGTCATTCCCTATGCTTCAGCCATAGGTTCTATCATGTATGCAATGCCGTGTACCAGACCTGATGTGTGCCTTGCTATAAGTATAGCAGGGAGGTACCAAAGTAATCCCGGAGTGGAGCACTTGACAGCGGTCAAGAACATCCTGAAATACCTAAAAATGACTAAGGATATGTTTCTCGTTTATGGAGGTGACAAAGAGCTCATCGTAAACGGTTACGTCGATGCAAGCTTTCACACTGATCCAGAAGACTCAAAGTCAGAAACTGGATACATATTTTTATTGAATCGAGGAGCTGTCAGTTGGTGCAGTTCCAAGTAGAGCATCGTGGCGGGATCTACGTGTGAAGCGGAATACATTGCTGCTTCGGAAGCAGCAAATGAAGGAGCATGGATGAAGGAGTTCATATCCGATCTAGGTGTCATACCTAGTGCATCGGGTCCAATGAAAATCTTTCGTGACAATACTGGTGCAATTGCCTTGGCAAAGGAATCCAGATTTCACAAGAGAACCAAGCACATCAAGAGACGCTTCAATTCCATCCGTCATCAAGTGTCGGAAGGGGACGTAGAGATTTGAAAGATACATACAGATCTTAATGTTGCAGACCCGTTGACTAAGCCTCTTCCACGAGCAAAAGATGATCGACACCAAAACTCCATGGGTGTTAGAATCATTACTTTGTAATCTAGATTATTGACTCAAGTGCAAGTGGGAGACTGTAGGAAATATGCCCTAGAGGCAATAATAAAGTTATTATTTATTTCCTTATTTCATGATAAATGTTTATTATTCATGCTAGAATTGTATTAATTGGAAACTTAGTACACGTGTGAATACATAGACAAAACATAGTGTCCCTAGTATGCCTCTACTTGACTAGCTCGATAATCAAAGATGGTTATGTTTCCTAACCATAGACATGTGTTGTCATTTGATAAACGGGATCACATCATTAGGAGAATGATGTGATGGACATGACCCATCTGTTAGCTTAGCATTATGATCGTTACAGTTTCATTGCTACTGCTTTCTTCATGACTTATACATGTTTCTCAGACTATGAGATTATGCAACTCCCGAATACTGGAGGAACACCTTGTGTGCTATCAAACGTCACAATGTAAAAGGGTGATTATAAAGATTCTCTACAGGTGTCTCCGAAGGTGTTTGTTGGGTTGGCATAGATCGAGATTAGGATTTGTCACTCCGTGTTTCGGAGATGTATCTCTGGCCCCTCTCGGTAATGCTCACCACTATAAGCCTTGCAAGCAATGTGACTAATGAGTTAGTTGCGGGATGAAGTATTACAGAATGAGTAAAGAGACTTGCCGGTAACAAGATTGAACTAGGTATGATGATACATCGAATCTCAGGCAAGTAACATACCGATGACCAAGGGGCCAATATGAGCATCCAGGTTCCTCTATTGGTTATTGAACGGAGATGAGTCTCGGTCATGTCTACATAGTTCTCGAACCCGTAGGGTCCGCACGCTTAACATTCGATGACGATATGTATTATGAGTTATGTGTTTTTGATGACCGAAGTTTGTTCGGAGTCCCGTATGAGATCACAGATGTGATGAGGAGTCTCGAAAGGGTCGAGACATAAAGATTGATATATTGGACCATGTTACTCGGACACTGGAAGAGTTCCGAGAAGTTTCAGGTAAAACCAGAGTGCCGGAGGGGTTACCGGAACCCCCCGAGGGAACTAATGGGCCACCATTGGCCTTAGTAGAGAGAGAGAGAGGAGGGCAACCAGGGCAAGAGCTACCTCTTGAGCATGTGTTGGTTTTCCCTTGAAGAGGAAAGGGTGATGCAGCAAAGTAGCGTAAGTATTTCCCCTAGTTTTTGAGAACCAAGGTATCAATCCAGTAGGAGGCTACACGCAAATCCCTCGAACCTACACAAACAAATAAGAACCTTGCAACCAACGCGATAAAGGGGTTGTCAATCCCTTCACGTCCACTTGCAAAAGTGAGATCTGATAGAGATAATAAGATAAATATTTTTGGTATTTTTATGATATAGATTGGAAAGTAAAGATTGCAAAATAAAATAGATCAGAAACTTATATGATGGCAAATAGACCCGGGGGCCATAGGTTTCACTAGTGGCTTCTCTCAAGATCGCATAATTATTAAGGTGGGTGAACAAATTACTGTCAAGCAATTGATAGAAAAGTGCATAGTTATGAGAATATCTAGGCATGATCATGTATATAGGAATCACGTCCGCGACAAGTAGATCAAAATGATTATACATCTACTACTATTACTCCACACATCGACCGCTATCCAACATGCATCTAGAGTATTAAGTTCATAAGAACAGAGTAACGCATTAGGCAAGATGACATGATGTAGAGGGATAAACTCAAGCAATATGATATAAACCCCATCTTTTTATCCTCGATGGCAACAATACAATACGTGTCTTGCTGCCCCTGTTGTCACTGGGAAAAGGACACCGCAAGATTGAACCCAAAGCTAAGCACTTCTCCCAATACAAGAAAGATCAATCTAGTAGGCCAAACAAAACTGATAATTTGAAGAGACTTGCAAAGATAACAAATCATACATAAAAGAATCCAGAGGAGATTCAAAATTGCTCATAGATATTCTTTATCATAAACCCAGAATTCATCGGATCTCGACAAACACACCGCAAAAAGAATTACATCGAATAGATCTCCAAGAAGATCGAGGAGAACTTTGTATTGATATCCAAAGAGAGAGAAGAAGCCATCTAGCTAATAACTATGGACCCGAAGGTCTGTGGTAAACTACTCACGCTTCATCGGAGAGGCTATGGTGTTGATGTAGAAGTCCTCCGGGATCGATTCCCCCTCCGGCAGAGCACCGGAAAAGGCCCCAAGATGGCGGGTACAGAAGGTTGTGGCGGTGGAAATAGGGTTTCGTGGTGATCTCGGATGTTTTCAGGGTATATGAGTATATATAGGCAAAGGAAGTCGGTCAGGGGAGCCACGAGGGGCCCGCGAGGGTGGGGGGCGCGCCTACTCCCCTGGGCGCGCCCTCCTGCCTCGTGGCCTCCTCGTTTCTTTCTTGACGTCTACTCCATGTCTCCTTGATACGTCCATTTTGCATCATGCTTTTAGATAAATATTTATTGCATTATCGGCTGTTATTACACATTATATCTCAATACTTATCGATATTCTCCCTTATTTTACATGGTTTACCATGAAGAGGGGGAATGCTGGCAGCTGGAATTCTGGCGGGAAAAGGAGCAAACATTGGAAACCTATTCTGCACTGCTCCAAAAGTCCTGAAACTCCCCGAAACATGTTTTTGGATTTAATAAGAATTGTTGAGCGAAAGAAATACATCAGGGGGCCCACACCCTGGCTAGGAGGGTGGGGGCGCTTCCACCTCTACTGGGCACGCCCCCTGTCTCCTTGGGCCCCTGGTGGCCCCCCGATGTCCATCTGCTGCTATATTAGGTCTTTTACCCTGGAAAAAAATCGTGGGCAAGCTTACGGGACGAAATTCCGCCGCCACGAGGCGGAACCTTGGCGGAACCAATCTAGAGCTCCGGCAGAGCTGTTCTGCCGGGGAAACTTCCCTCCGGGAGGGGGAAATCATCACCATCATCATCACCAATGATCCTCTTATCGGGAGGGGGTCAATCTCTGTCAACATCTTCACCAGCACCATCTCCTCTCAAAACCCTAGTTCATCTCTTGTATCCAATCTTGTATCAAAACCACAAATTGGTACCTGTGGGTTGCTAGTAGTGTTGATTACTCCTTGTAGTTGATGCTAATTGGTTTACTTGGTGGAAGATCATATGTTCAGATCCTTTATGCATATTATTACTCCTCTGATTATGAACATGAATATGCTTTGTGAGTAGTTACGTTTGTTCCTGAGGACACGGGTGAAGTCTTGCTATTAGTAGTCATGTGAATTTGGTAATCGTTCGATATTTTGATAAGATGTATGTTGCCTTTTCCTCTAGTGGTGTTATGTGAACGTCGACTACATGAAACTTAACCATTATTTGGTCCTAGAGGAAGGCATTGGGAATTAATAAGTAGATGATGGGTTGCTAGAGTGACAGAAGCTTAAACCCTAGTTTATGCGTTGCTTCGTTAGGGGCTGATTTGGATCCATATGTTTAATGTTGTGGTTAGGTTTACCTTAATACTTCTTTTGTAGTTGCGGATGCTTGCAATAGGGGTTAATCATAAGTGGGATGCTTGTCCAAGTAAGGGAAGTACCCAAGCACCGGTCCACCCGCATATCAAATTATCAAAGTATCGAACGTGAATCATATGAACGTGATGAAAACTAGCTTGACGATAATTCCCATGTGTCCTCGGGAGATCCTTCCCCATTATTATAAATTGTCCAGGCTTATCCTTTGCTACATAAAGGATCGGTCCACCTTGCTGCACTTTATTTACTTGCATTGCTTGTTACTCGTTACAATTTATCTTATCACAAAACTATCTATTACCTACAATTTCAGTGCTTGTAGAGAAAACCTTACTGAAAACCGCTTATCATTTCCTTCTACTCCTCGTTGGGTTAGACACTCTTACTAATTGAAAGGACTATGATAGATCCCCTACACTTGTGGGTCATCAAGATTCTTTTCTGGCACCGTTGCCGGGGAGTGTAGCGCTTTTGGTGAGTGGAACTTGGTAGGGAAACATTTATATAGTGTCCTGAAATTTTCTGTTACTTGTCACTATGGAAACTAATCCTTTGAGGGGCTTGTTTGGGGTATCTTCACCCCGACCAGAAGAGCAAAGAGTTGCTCCTCAACCTACTGAACTTTTTGAAAATATTTACTTTGAGATTCCTTCGGGTATGATAGAGAAACTGCTAGCTAATCCATTTACAGGAGATGGAACATTGCATCCCGATTTACACCTTATCTTTGTGGATGAAGTTTGTGGATTATTTAAGCTTGTAGGTATTCCCGATGATGTTGTCAAAAGGAAGGTCTTCCCTTTATCTTTGAAGGGAGATGCATTGACATAGTATAGGCTATGTGATGATAAGAGATCTTGGAATTATAAGCGATTGAAGTTGGAATTTCACCAGAAATTCTATCCTATGCATCTTGTTCATCGTGATTGCAATTACATATATAATTTGTGGCCTCGCGAAGGAGAAAGCATCGCTCAAGCTTGGGGGAGGCTTAAATCAATGTTATATTCATGCCCCAATCATGAGCTCTCCCGGGAAATGATTATTCAAAAAATTTATGCTCGGCTTTCTCTTAATGATCGCAACCTGCTCAATACCTCCTGTGCTGGTTCTTATACGCTGAAGACTATTGATTTCAAATGGGACTTATTGGAAAGAATTAAATGCAACTCTGAAGATTGGGGTTCCGACGATGGTAAGGAGTCAGGTATGACACCTAAGTTTGATTGTGTTAAATCTTTTATGGATACCGATGCTTTTCGTGGATTTAGCGCTAAATATGGACTTGACTATGAGATAGTAGCTTCTTTATGTGAATATTTTGCTACTCACATTGATCTCCCTAAGGAGAAATGGTTTAAATGTAATCATCCCGTTGAAGTGAAAGTAGTTGCACCTATTACAGTTGAAGAAAAGACTATCACCTATAGTGATCCTATTGTTCCTACTACTTATGTTGAGAAACCTCCTTTCCCTGTTAGGATAAAGGATCATGCTAAAACTTCAACTATTGTTCGTAAGAGTAATACAAGGACTTATAGACCTCCTGAGCAAATCAAAGTTGAACCTAGTATTGCTATGGTTAAAGATCTCCTGGACGATGATTTAGATGGGCATGTTATTTATTTCTATGGTGAGACTACTAATATTGCTAGACCAGATACTAAGATACATAGACCTGTCGTAGGCATGCCTATTATTTCTGTTAAAATAGGAGATCATTGTTATCATGGCTTATGTGATATGGGTGCTAGTGCTAGTGCAATACCCTATGATTTATATAAAGAAATTATGCACGAAATTGCACCTGTTGAATTAGAAGACATTGATGTTACTATTAAGCTTGCTAATAGGGATACCATTAAGCCATTTGGGATTGTTAGAGATGTTGAAGTCTTGTGTGGGAAGGTTAAATATCCTGCTGATTTTCTTGTTCTTGGTTCCCCACAAGATGACTTTTGTCCCATTATTTTTGGTAGACCCTTCTTGAATACTGTTAAAGCTAAGATTGACTGTGAAAAGGATATTGTTGAAATTGGCTTGGGGGATATGAAACATGAGTTTAATTTTGCTAAATTTCATAGACAACCCCGTGATAGAGAATCACCTAGTAAGGATGAGATTATTGGTCTTGCCTCTATTGCCGTGCCTCCTACTGATCTGTTAGAACAATATTTGCTAGACCATGAGAATGATATGTTTATGAAGGAAAGAAGGGAAATAGATGAAGTGTTACTTAAACAGGAAGCTTTGCTGAAACATAACCTTCCCATTGAAATTCTTGGGGATCCCCCTCCACCCAAGGGCGATCCCGTGTCTGAACCCAAACCGTTACCTGATAATCTTAAGTATGCTTATCTTGATGAAAAGAAAATATATCATGTTATTATTAGCGCTAAACTTTCAGAGCAAGAAGAAGAAAGATTATTGAAAACTCTGAAGAAGCACCACGCTGCTATTGGATACACTCTGGATGGTCTTAAGGGCATTAGTCCCACCTTATGCCAACACAAAATTAAATTGGAGGAAGGTGCCAAACTAGCCAGAGATCCTCAACGATGATTGAATCCCAAAGATGAAAGAAGTGGTAAGAAAGGAGATACTAAAGCTCCTTGAGGCAGGTATAATTTATCCCATTGCTGATAGTGAATGGGTAAGTCATGTCCATTCTGTTCCTAAAAAGGGAGGTATTACTGTTGTTCCTAATGATAAAGATGAATTGATCACCGCAAAGAATTATTACAGGTTATAGGATGGTAATTGATTTCCGTAAATTAAATAAAGCTACTAGGAAAGATCATTACCCTTTACCTTTTATTGATCAAATGCTAGAGAGACTATCCAAACACACACATTTCTACTTTCTAGATGGTTATTCTGGTTTCTCTCAAATACATGTGTCAGCGGGGGATCAATCAAAAACTACTTTTACTTGCCCTTTCGGTACTTTTGCTTATAGACGTATGCCTTTTGGTTTATGTAATGCACCTGCTACCTTTCAAAGATGCATGTTGGCTATATTCTCTGATTTTTGTGAAAAGATTTGTGAGGTATTCATGGATGACTTCTCTGTTTATGGATCCTCTTTTGATGATTGTTTGAGCAACCTTGATCGAGTTTTGCAGAGATGCGAAGACACTAGTCTCGTCCTGAACTGGGAAAAGTGTCACTTTATGGTTAATGAAGGCATTGTCTTGGGGCATAAGATTTCCGAGAGAGGTATTGAAGTTGACAAAGCCAAAGTTGATGCTATTGAAAAGATGCCATGTCCTAAGGACATAAAAGGTATAAGAAGTTTCCTTGGTCATGCCGGTTTTTATAGGAGGTTCATTAAGGACTTTTCTAAGATCTCTAGGCCTCTGACTAATTTATTGCAAAAAGATATTCCTTTTGGCTTTGATGATGGTTGTGTAGAAGCATTTGAGATACTTAAGAAAGCTTTGATCACTGCACCTATTGTTCAGCCACCTGATTGGAATTTACCTTTTGAAATTATGTGTGATGCTAGTGATTATGCTGTAGGTGCTGTTCTAGGGCAAAGAGTTGATAAGAAATTGAATGTTATCTAGTATGCTAGTAAGACTCTTGATACTACCCAAAGAAATTATGCTACTACTGAAAAAGAATTCTTAGCAGTTGTGTTTGCATGTGATAAGTTTAGACCTTATATTGTTGATTCCAAAGTTACTATTCACACTAATCATGCTGCTATTAAATATCTTATGGAAAAGAAAGATGCTAAACCTAGACTCATTAGATGGGTCATCTTGCTCCAAGAATTTGGTTTGCATATTATTGATAGAAAAGGAGCTGAGAACCCCGTTGCAGACAACTTATCTAGGTTAGAGAATGTTCTTGATGACCCAGTACCTATTGATGATAGCTTTCCTGATGAACAATTAGCGGTCATTAATGCTTCCCGTACTGCTCCCTGGTATGCCGATTATGATAATTACATTGTCGCTAAATTTATACCTCCTAGTTTCATATACCAGCAAAAGAAAACGTTCTTTTATGATTTAAGACATTACTTCTGGGATGACCCACACCTTTATAAAGAAGGAGTAGATGGTGTTATTAGACGTTGTGTGCCTGAGCATGAACAGGAACAGATCCTACACAAGTGTCACTCTGAATCATATGGAGGACACCACGCTGGAGATAGAACTGCACACAAGGTACTGCAATCTAGTTTTTATTGGCCTACTATCTTCAAAGATGCTCGTAAGTTTGTCTTATCTTGTGATGAATGTCAAAGAATTGGTAATATTAGTAGACGTCAAGAAATGCCTATGAATTACTATCTTGTTATTGAACCATTTGATGTTTGGGGCTTTGATTATATGGGACCTTTTCCTGCCTCTAATGGTTATACACATATTTTAGTTGCTGTTGATTACGTTACTAAGTGGGTAGAAGCTATTCCAACTAGTAGTGCTGATCATAACACCTCTATTAAAATGCTTAAAGAAGTTATTTTTCCGAGGTTTGGAGTCCCTAGATATCTTATGAGTGATGGCGGTTCACTTTTTATTCATGGTGCTTTCCGTAAGATTCTTGCTAAGTATGATGTTAATCATAGATCCGCAGTCTAGTGGTCAAGTAGAGTTGAGCAATAGAGAGCTCAAATTAATTTTGCAAAAGACTGTCAATAGATCTAGAAAGAATTGGTCCAAAAAACTTGATGATGCGTTATGGGCCTATAGAACTGCATGCAAAAATCCTATGGGTATGTCTCCTTATAAGATGGTTTATGGAGAAGCTTGTCATTTACCTCTAGAACTTGAACATAAAGCATATTGGGCTATTAAAGAGCTTAAATATGACTTCAAACTTGCCAGTGAGAAGAGGTTGTTTGATATTAGCTCACTTGATGAATGGAGAACCCAAGCCTATGAGAATGCCAAGCTATTCAAAGAAAAAGTCAAACACTGGCATGACAAAAGGATACAAAAGCGTGAGTTTAATGTAGGCGATTATGTGTTATTATTCAACTCTCGTTTAAGATTTTTTGCAAGAAAACTTCTCTCTAAATGGGAAGGTCCTTACATTATCAAGGAGGTCTATCGTTCTGGTGACATAAAAATCAACAACTTCGAAGGCACAACGCACAAGTCTGAGGGTGGTAAATGGTTAAAGAATTAAACATTATATTTCAGGTAATCCTATTAATGTTGAAACTAATATTATTGAAACCATAACCCTGGAGGAATACATAAGGGACAATTTCCAAAATGTTCCAGACTCCGAAAAGGAATAGGTATGTGGTACGGTAAGTAAACCGACTCCAAAACAACTCCAATAGCAATTTTTATCAGTTTTGGAATATTTAAGAATTTTAGGAAGAAAGAAGTAGTCCGAGAGGGACACGAGGCCCCCATGAGAGTGGAGGGCGCGCCCACCCTTACTGGGTGCACCCCCTTGTCTCGTGGACACCTCGTGTGCCTTCCGGACTCCGTTTTCTTGCACGTTATGTATTTTGGTTGGTAAAAATTCATTATATATACTCCCGAAGGTTTTTACCACTGTATCACGTAAATATCCTCTGTTTTTGTTTTGAGCTATTCCTGTTGCAGATTAAGAGCAAGATGTCTTCCCAAGAGTCAGTCGGGGAGAGCCGGGTGTCCCACCCAACACCAGGACCAGGAGCAAATAGTGATGCTTACCACTTTGGACCATCAACGGAGGATGAGATGGAGGCTGACTTAAAAAGGATAGATGCCATGGAGGAAGATCAAGAAGTCACCTCTCGTCTACAAGCAGAATTCATGATGGGGGAACTACACAGCTCGGCCATTCCAAATTCGGTCATCCCTTCCAACTAGATTTCTTTCTTATGAAAATATGAAAAAGAGCGTCACTTGTTCTCTAGAAGCTATGCAGCATCCTTGGGTAAAGGGAGCTTTAACCATTACGGTAAGCTCCGTAAAGAAATTATGGACCTCAAACAACAAGTCAATAAGCTCGAGGAGGAGAACCGTATCCTGAAGGGCATCATCGCCAAGAAGATCATAACACCGACCGTAAAGAAGGAGACATAATCACATGGGTATAGGCACTCCCCTTGGCGACTGCCAAGCTTGGGGGAGGTGCCCCGGTATCGTATCACCATCACACTCCTATCTTTACCGTTTTATTTAATTCGATCCTTTTAGTAGTATCTTGATTTAGTAGATTCAAGTTTTGATGTCAAGTAGTTTGAGTTTTGCTTTGTGATTTCTTTTTGTATTCGAGTCCGTGAGCTATCTATAATAAAGATTAGTGTTGAGTCAAGGGCTTTGCTATCTTGCTATAATCTTGAGAAAGTAAAAAGAATAAAAGAGTTCATATTGATCTTATGGTTAGTAATGACTTCGCACATAGAAAGTATGAGGCATAAAAGTTGTTGAGAGTTGATAAACGTAGTTTTGGTCATCGTTGCAATTAATAGGAAGTGATAAGGAAAGAGAGGTTTGCATATAAATATATTATCTTGAACATCTTTTATGATTGGGAGCACTCATTAAGTATGACATGCTAAAAGAGTTGACGTTGGACAAGGAAGACAACGTAATGGTTTATGTTTTCTCACATCTCAGTTAAAGTATATTGTCATTGACCTTCCAAACATGTTGAGCTTGCCTTTCCCCCTCATGCTAGCCAAATTCCTTGCACCAAGTGGAGATACTACTTGTGCTTCCAAATATCCTTAAACCCAGTTTTTGCCATGAGTGTCCATCATACCTACCTATGGATTGAGTAAGATCCTTCAAGTAAGTTGTCATCGGTGCAAGCAATAAAAATTGCTATCTAAATATGCATGACTTATTACTGTGGAGAAAATAAGCTTTGTACGATCTTGTTATGGAAGAAACAAAAGCGACAGACTGCATAATAAAGGTCCATATACAAGGGGCAATATAAAGTGACGTTCTTTCACATTAAGATTTTGTGTATCCAACCCTAAAAGCGCATGACAACCTCTGCTTCCTCTGCGAAGGGCCTATCTTTTACATTATGTTTTTACTTTATGCTTGAGTCAAGGTGATCTTCACCTTTCCCTTTTCATTTTATCCTTTGGCAAGCTCCTCGTGTTTGAAAGATCATGATATATATATATCCAATTGTATGTAAGTTAGCATGGGCTATTATTGTTGACATCACCTAAAGGTGAATACGTTGGGAGGCAACACAATAAGCCCCTATCTTTCTCAGTGTCCGACTGAAACTCCATAACCACAAGTATTGTGTGAGTGTTAGCAATTGTAGAAGACTACAAGATAGTTGAGTATGTGGATTTGCTGAAAGGCTCTATTGTTGACTCTTTCCGACATTATGATAAATTGCAATTGCTTCAATGACTGAGATCATAGTTTGTTAGTTCTCAATGAAGTTTTTGAACCATACTTGACATTGTGAATTGATTGTTACTTGAGTATAAGAAATCATATGATAAAATCTATATATGTATGATCATGATGCCCCCATGTCCGTATTTTATTTTTATCGACACCTCTATCTCTAAACATGTGGACATATTTTTAGATTTCGGCTTCCGCTTGAGGACAAGCGGGGTCTAAGCTTGGGGGAGTTGATACGTCCATTTTGCATCATGCTTTTAGATCAATATTTATTGCATTATGGGCTGCTATTACACATTATATCTCAATACTTATGGATATTCTCCCTTATTTTACAAGGTTTACCATGGAGAGGGGGGATGCCGACAGCTGGAATTCTGGCTGGAAAAGGAGCAAACAATGGAAACCTATTCTGCACTGCTCCAAAAGTCCTGAAACTCCACGAAACATGTTTTTGGATTTAATAAGAATTATTGAGCGAAAGAAATACATCAGGGGCCCACACCCTGGCCAGGAGGGTGGGGGGCGCGCCTACCCCTACTGGGTGCATGAATGTAATTTTCTCAATGTAATTTTCTTTATTGTGGCATGAATGTTCAGATCCAAATGATTCAAAATAAAAGTTCATATTGACATAAAAATAGTAATACTTTAAGCATACTAACAAAGTAATCATGTCTTATCAAAATAGCATAGCCAAAGAAAGCTTATCCCTACAAAATCATATAGTTAGGCCATGCTTCATTTTCGCCACACAAAATGCTCCCATCACGCACAACCCCGGTTTCAGCCAAGCAATTGGTTCATACTTTTTAACGCGCTTCAGCTTTTTCAACCCTCACGCAATACATGAGCGTAAGCCATGGATATAGCACTATGGGTGGAATAGAATATGATGATGGAGGTTGTGTGGAGAAGATAAAAAGCGAGAAAGTCTCACATTGACGCGGCTAATCAACGGGCTATGGAGATGCCCATCAATTGATGTCAATGCGAGGATTAGGGATTGCCATGCAACGGATGCACTAGAGCTATAAATGTATGAAAGCTCAACAAAAGAAACTAAGTGTGGGTGTGCATCCAACTCGCTTGCTCACGAAGACCTAAGGCATTTTGAGGAAGCCCATCATTGGAATATACAAGCCAAGTTCTATAATGAAAAATTCCCACTAGTATATGAAAGTGACAACATAGGAGACTCTCTATCATGAAGAACATGGTGCTACTTTGAAGCACAAGTGTGGAAAAAGGATAGTAACATTGTCCCTTCTCTCTTTTTCTCTCATTTTTTTCTTTCTCTTTTTTTTTATTTTGGTGGGCTTCTTTGGTCTCTTTTCTTCTTTGGGCTTCTTTGGCCTCTTTTATTTTTCATAAAGTCTGGAGTGTCATCCCAACTTGTGGGGGAATCATAGTCTCCATCATCCTTTCCTCACTTGGGACAATGCTCTAATAATGAAGATCATCGCGGTTTTATTTATTTACAACTCAAGAATTATAACTCAATACTTAGAAAAAAATATGACTCTATGTGAATGCCTCCGGCGGTGTACCGGGATATGCAATGAATCAAGAGAGACATGTATGAAAGACTTATAAAGGTGGCTTTGCCACAAATACGATGTCAACTACATGATCATGCAAAAGCAATATGACAATGATGGAGCGTGTCATAATAAACAGAACGGTGAAAAGTTGCATGACAATATATCTCGGAATGGCTATGGAAATGCCATAATAGGTAGGTATGGTGGCTGTTTTGAGGAAGGTATATGGTGGGTGTATGATACCGGCGAAAGTTGCGCGACACAAGAGAAGCTAGCAATGGTGGAAGGGTGAGAGTGCGTATAATCCATGGACTCACATTAGTCATAAAGAACTCATATACTTATTGCAAAAGTTTATTAGCCCTCGAAGCAAAGTACTACTACACATGCTCCTAGGGGAAAGGTTGGTAGGAGTTAACCATCGCGCGATCCCGACCTCCACGCATAAGGAAGGCAATCAAAAGAACACCCCATGCAACAAATTTGTCACACAACGTTTACCATACGTGCATGCTACGGGACTTGCCAACTTTAACACAAGTATTTCTCAATTTCATAATTACCCAACTAGCATGACTCTAACATCACCACCTTTATATCTCAAAACAATTATCAAGTATCAAATTTATCATAGTATTTAATGCACTCTATATGAAAGTTTTTATTATACCGAACTTGGATGCCCATCATATTAGGACTAATTTTATAACCAAAAAAAATACCATGCTGTTCTAAAAGACTCTCAAAATAATATAAGTGAAGCATGAGAGATCAATAATTTTTACAAAATAAAACCACCACCGTGCTCTAAAAAGATATAAGTGAAGCACTAGAGCAAATGACAAACTACTCCAAAAGATATAAGTGAAGATCAATGAGTAGTCAAATAATTGTGAAACTATGTGAAGACTCTCTAACATTTAAGAATTTCAGATCTTGGTATTTTATTCCAACAGCAAGCAAAACAAAACAAAATGACATTTCAAGGATAGCACACATCATGTGAAGAAGCAAATACTTAGGTTCAACCGATACTAAACGATAATTGTTGAAGAAGAAAGGTGGGATGCCTACCGGGGCATCCCCAAGCTTGGATGCTTAAGACTTCTTGCAATATTATCTTGGGGTGCCTTGGGCATCCCCAAGTTTGAGCTTTTGTGTCTCCTTAATTCCTTTTATATCTTGGTTTCCTAAATCTCGAAAGCTTCATCCACACCAAACTCAACAAGAACTCATGAGATAAGTTAGTATAAACAAATGCAAAAAGCTTATCATTTTCTAGTGTAACAAATCACAAAAATTATTATTCAACATTGCATACTAAATTTCTGTGCATATTTAGTACTCCTATCCTCAAATAGAATCATTAAACAAGCAAACATATGTAAACAATGCAAACATAATAGCAATCTGCCAAAACAGTACAACTGTAAAGAATGCAAGATTCATCATACTTCCCTAACTCAAAAAAATTATGAGAAAAATACCATGCTGTAGAAATTTTATCAGAGCTCAATATTCAAAAAGTTTCAACATTTTGTCGTTTCCTAACTTTTCTAGGGAATTTTTGCAACAGCGGTAAACTTTCTGTTTTGAAACAGTAACATGTATACTTACAAAATAAGCATGGTAAAGGCTATCCTTGACATTTTTATTGAAAATATAGATGCAAAACATTATTCTAAATAACAGAAAGCAAATACTGACAAAAGAAAATGAGGCTCCAAGCAAAACACATATCATGTGGTGAATAAAAATATAGCTCCAAGTAAAGTTACCGGTGAACGAAGATGAAAGAGGGGATGCCATCCGGGGCATCCCCAAGCTTAGGCTCTTGGTTGTCCTTGAATATTACCTTGGGGTGCCTTGGGCATCCCCAATCTTAGGCTCTTGCCACTCCTTATTCCATATTCCATCGAATCATTACCCAAAACTTGAAAACTTCACAACACAAAACTCAACAGAAAACTCGTAAGCTCCGTTAGTATTAGAAAATAAATCACCACTTAGGTATTGTTATGAACTCATTATAAATTCATATTGGTGTAATATCTATTGTATTCCAACTTCTGTATGGTTCATACCCTCCGATACTACTCATAGATTCATCAAAATAAGCAAACAACACAATGAAAATAGAATCTCTCAAAAACAGAATAGTCTGTAGTAATCTGTATCATTTGAATACTTATGTAACTCAAAATATTCTGAAATAAATGGGTGGACGTGAGCAATTTGTATATTAAACATCTGCAAAAAGAATAAACCTAAAATCACTCTCCAGTAAAAAATGGCAGCTAGTCTCGTGAGCGCAAAAGTTTCTGTTTTTTACAGCAAGATCGCATAGACTTCACCCAAGTCTTCCCAAAGGTCCTACTTGGCACAAACACTAATTAAAACATAAAACCACATCTAAAGAGATTCTAGATGAATTATTTATTACTAAACAGGATCAAAATAAAAGGGCAAAAGTAAAATTGGGTTGCCTCTCAACAAGCGCTATTGTTTAACGCCCATAGCTAGGCATGATGATTTCAATGATGCTCACATAAAAGATAAGAATTGAAACATAAAGAGAGCATCATGAAGAATATGACTAGCACATTTAAGCCTAACCCACTTCCTATGCATATGTATTTTGTGAGCAAACAAATTATGGGAACAATAATCAACTGGCATAGGAAGGTAAAACAAGCATAACTTCAAAACTTTAAGCACATAGAGAGGAAACTTGATATTATTGCAATTCCTACAAGCATATGTTCCTCCCTCATAATAATTTTCAGTAGCATCATGAATGAATTCAACAATATAACCATCACATAAAGCATTCTTTTCATGATCTACAAGCATAGAATTTTTATTACTCTCCACATAAGCAAACTTCTTCTCATGAATAGTAGTGGGAGCAAACTCAACAAAATAACTATCATGTGAAGCATAATCCAATTGAAAATTAAAATCAAGATGACAAGTTTCATGGTTATGTTTATTCTTTATGGTATACGTATCATCACAATAATCATCATAAATAGGAGGCATGCTTTCATCATAATAAATTTGCTCATCAAAACTTGGGGGACAAAAAATATCATATTCATCAAACATAGCATCCCCAAGCTTGTGGCTTTGCATATCATTAGCATCGTGGGTATTCAAAGAATTCATACTAACAACATTGCAACCATGCTCATCATTCACATATTTTATGCCAAGCATTCTATGTAATTCTTCTTCTAGTACTTGAGCACAATTATTGGAATCCTTATTTTCACGATAAAACAAGATATTAAAAAGATGAAGCATATGAGGCATCCTCAATTCCATTTTTTTGTAGTTTTATTTTATAAACTAAACTAGTGATAAAACAAGAAACTAAAAGATTCGATTGCAAGATCTAAAGATATACCTTCGAGCACTCACCTCCCCGGCAATGACGCCAGAAAAGAGCTTGATGTCTACTACACAACATTCTTCTTGTAGACGTTTTTGGGCCTCCAAGTGCATAGATTAGTAGGACAGTAGCAAATTTTCCTCAAGTGGATGACCTAAGGTTTATCAATCCGTGGGAGGCATAGGATGAATATGGTCTCTCTCAAACAACCCTGCAACCAAATAACAAAGAGTCTCTTGTGTCCCTGACACACCCAATACAATGGCAAATTGTATAGGTGCACTAGTTAGGCGAGGAGATGGTGATACAAGTGCAATATGGATGGTAGATATATGTTTTTGTAATCTAAAAATATAAAAACATCAAGGTAGCAAGCGATAAAACTGAGCCTAAACGGTATTGCAATGCTAGGAAACAAGGCGTAGGGTTCATACTTTCGCTAGTGCAAGTTCTCTCAAAAATAATAACATAATTGGATCATATAACTATCCCTCAACATGCAACAAAGAGTCACTCCAAAGTCACTAATTGCGGAGAACAAACAAAGATATTATTGTAGGGTAGGAAACCACCTCAAAGTTATCCTTTCTGATCGATCTATTCAAGAGTCCGTAGTAAAATAACACAAAGCTATTCTTTCCATTTGATCTATCCTAGAGTTCATACTAGAATAACACTTTAAGGCACAAATCAACCAAAACCCTAATGTCACCTAGATACTCCAATGTCACCTCAAGTATCCGTGGGTATGATTATATGATATGCATCACACAATCTCAGATTCATCTATTCAACCAACACAAAGAACTTCAAAGGGTGCCCCAAAGTTTCTACCGAAGAATCAAGACGAAAACGTGTGCCAACCCCTATGCATAAGTTCACAAGGTCACTGAACCTGCAAGTTGATCACCAAAACATACATCAAGTAGATCACCTGAATATCCCATTGTCACCATAGATAAGCACTTGCAAGACATACATCAAGTGTTCTCAAATCCTTAAAGACTCAATCCGATAAGATAACTTCGCACTACAAGAAATATGTCAACTTGTGACCACCACTATTGGTCACTGAAAGGTCATGGTTTTTCATTTGCGACCTTTTTGTGACCAAAAACAGAAGGTCAAAAGCTGGCGGTCGTAAACTGACTATAGGGACCTTCTTTGTGATATGTAAAAGGTCGTTGGTTCTTTGACCAAAATTTTGGTCACTAGCAGCCTCCCCAAGCCACGTAGGCATCCAACGTGGCAAGCTGATGTGGCACAAGAATCATCCCGGTCCGATTCGACGTTTTACATGGGCTGAGCCCAACAATTTGGCCTTTTTAATGTTTATTTTTTCTGTATGTTAAGCGGGCCAAGCCCATTTCAGCCTTTTATTTATTTCTGGGCCGGGGCCTTTTAACATTGTTTGGGCCATTATATTTTGGAGCTGGTCCCACTTGTCATCTTCTCACACATTGGGCCCACTTGGCAGAAAATTCAAAACCGCTCAGATTATTTGCATAAATGGATCCCACAAATTAGGTTTCCATTCCACACGTTTTCAAATCACATACATAATCAATATTTCAAACGGAACAGTACAAATTTAGTTCATCAAATAAAACTAACTAAGTCTATTACAATCTGCACATAGTTATTACAACCCAAATATGCCTACTATTACAATATTACAATATTTACATTCTATTACAATCAAATAGAAGAGACTCTTTGCTGAGTAGAGCTATATGGTTTCGAACTTTAAATTTTGTAGACCTGGAGCTCCTGAACACAAAGACAAACATCATTAGTGACTAGAGTGTACACATGCTAGGACTAGCATTGGTTAAACATAACTAATAATCACATGACGAAGTCCTAGAATGAAATTTCAGTAGTGACCAGATCTATAGGAAATAGAACAGCCATGACAAAAATCCTAACCAGAATGCATTTAATAAAAATGGATTGCATCTAGTTACTGTAGTAGTGCAAGCTAACAACATGAAGATTCCATCTAGCTACTGTAGTAATTAACAAGATGATGTATAGTTGGTATTTGCAATAGCTGAGGTACATGTACGTATATATTTCTCTAGTTCTAATTCCCTTACATGACAAGAAATGAGAACAGACAACAAATTATCAGGTTTGCAAGCTAAAGCAGGACATAAAGCAAACTTCTGTGAGGCACCAGAATTCTAGAATACCAAGATATAGTAGATTTACTTTATTTTTTTGCTACTGAAAAACAAACAGTTTACTGAGATAGGACAGCGGAGTAAAGCAGGTTGAATGTTGAGCAGCACATATACTGTAGGTGAACATCACACAAAACATTTTATAAAGTTTCTCCAGTGACTGAAATGTAAACATTTTATAAAGCCTCTACAAACTTAGCAGAATCGCGTAAGCAGAGTAAAGCAGGTTGAATGTTGAGCAGCACATATACTAGATGACGTACAAACTGAATACTAGACATTCTTCAAAGCAAGCTCTTGTAAAAAAATACGGAAAACATGAGTAACCAGCATGCTGGTTGGTTGCTGGCCAAGTCACTAGCAACCTAAATAAAATAAAATAGATTGTAGGTTGGTTGCTGGCCAAGCCCACCTAACTAAATTGAATTCATACACAACACCTCAGCAAATTAGTTCATGCTGCAGGTTTTTGCTGCTCACGGTTATAAATTTAGGAGTAAATGTTATACAAATCTTATTGAAGATGCTGGAGAATGACATGGTAGCATGTTATAGTAACAAGCTTATCCCCTATATAACATGGTTAAAGACAGTTGCTGCTTTAGTTAATTATAAAGACTAAAATCACCACATAGTCAGGAGTATTGCACTGAACCTTGGCACTAAATGAATAGCTGAAAACTCAGATTAACAAACCGGCAGACAGAACGCATAGATGAGCAACTACCTTAGCATTGTGTTCAAGCAGAAGCTTGACCGCGTCTTGTTGTCCATGACCAGCAGCCCAAACAAGGGGAGTACCTGACTCGCTTTCGGATTCGACATCGACTCCCTTACCAAGCAAAAGCTTCATAATCTCAATGTGTCATGTAATAACAAGAAAAATAGACGCCACATGTTCGTTCAGATATTCTCTCCACTTCAACATACAGAATTATCGATCAGCATCATTTGTCAGTAATCGACAACACACAGAGCAGAACCATTAGGCGCAACATCATCATTACCTATGCTTGCAGCATGATGCAGTGCCGTGGCTCCCATGTTGGACGCGACCGAAGGATCAACCCCGCGGCCGAGCAGGTACTCCACCGTCTCCTGGCGGCCCTGCCGGGCGGTATGGATGAGTGGAGTCTCGCCTGGACAATTGATTCAGATAATATGTATCACCACCGCCACCACATACCAAGTATCAATTGAATTGCACAATCTCCAGTATGAATCGGAGCAATACAAGGAGGAGAAAGTGAGCATCACGACATCGTATAGCATGGGGTTATGGAGTTAGGGGAAGAAGTACCGTCGTCGTCCTTGGGGTCGACGGGGAGGCGGAGCTGCTTGATGAGGAATTTACAGAGCTCGGTCTGGCCTTCCCGGGCGGCGAAGTGCAGCGCGGTGCGCTTGTTGGCGTCCCGCACGCTGGCGGCCACCGCGGCCGCGCCCTTCCCCTCCTCGTCTAGCGCGGACCCGAACTCTGCACCAACACCAACAACAAGACCAAAGCTTAGAAGCCCCAGATAGCGCCCCGCGGACTCCTACCGGACCAGATCAGCCGTGCAATCAAAGCCAAGCCGCTGCCACACACGAGCGCGGCACCCGCTAGCCGCTACCGCTACCAGATCGAGCTGAACCGGACCGACAGCGCACAGATCGGGGAGACGGGGGATAGGGGATGGGGACATGTCCGTACCTCGACGGTGGGGTTGCCGCGGTTGTCGAAGATCTGGCGGGCCATCATGAACTGGATGGTCGCCACCTTGGCCGGAGCGGGAGTCGGATCTGCTCTTGTGTCGCATGGCTTGGGGAGGAAGCCGAGATCGAATCAGATCAGAGCAGATGGAGCGGAGTCCAGGAGCCGAGGCCTTCACGGGAGAGTGAGTGGAAGGGGAGCCAGAGGAGGTGGGGATCCGGCTCATGGAGGAGAGCGAGTGGAGGGGGGCAGCGGTGTTGGGCGGAATCGATGGGGGCGGCGACGCACGGAGGAGGGCGCGGCTAGGGTTTGGACGAGGGTTGAGAGGGAGCTGTGCTGATTCGGGAGGGGGATGAGAGGGATGAGGGGTAGAGGGGGTGGGGGAAGAGGGCTGCCGTCGGATCCGGGCCTATCCAACGGTGGTCGGGCACGATCCGCGTGAGGTGCTCGTGGACCAATCATAATGCAATAAAGGCCTTGATGACTTTATGACCATATAAATAGGTCGTAATTGATTAAAAATAAGTTCTTTTGCAGGAGAAAAGCATTTTTCATTGTTGAAGTATAAAAAATATTTTTGTTGTGACGAACCTAACAACTCTATGTATTAGACCAAATTTTATGCATAATTGACCAAATGATTTTATGTAAAATGCTTTTGATCCACGAAAAAATCATTTTCCATTTTTTGAGTGCCTAAAATGAGCTTTTTTGTGAAGAACCTACCAAATATTTGTTGCAAAAATGTACCAAATCAATTTTCTAAAATACTAGGCCATATTTAATGCACAATTAACCAAATGGTTGGGTGAAAAAAGTTTTGATCCACCTCTGGTGAAAAAGACAAATTGCCGCCGATTTAGTTGGAACGGGTCAAATTTGAACTGCAGCTGCCTTATAGTTTGCTATTTGTTTTTTCCAAAAATCATTTCTAGGTACATAAGTATCTATTTAATCAGAGAAACACCAAAAAAATTCCAAGATTCAACCCCTAGCAATGAACGGTCATGCCCGCCGTTTTGACCGCATTTTGAAACGGGCATAAAAAATTCAAAAAAAATCAAAAAAATTGTAAAACCTTCGCATTGTGTCATTATAAGTGACCAAGTTTCCATAAAAAATAATAAACTTGTAATGCGGTAACTATTTTAAAAAAGTGTTCTCAGAAATGAGCTATCATGCGTGAAGATTCATGGCTTTCAAGCCAAATGATCAATCTTATGGCCACATTCATGGCATAGTTTGTTCAAATGATCTCATATTGTGCACAAGGGTGCATCTTGGAATTCCAAACAATGTTGCCTAACGAAGTTTTCATTTTCTTTGCACGGAAAATTCATTTTCCATTTTTCGAGTGCCCGAAATGAGGTTTTTTTGTGAAGGAACTACCAAATAATTGTTGCAAAAATGGAACAAATCAATTTTATAAAATACTAGGCCATGTTTAATGCACAATTGACCAAATGGTTGGGTGTAAAAAGTTTTGATCCACTTCTGGTGAAAAAGACAAATTGCCGCCGACTCAGTTGGAAACGGGTCAAATTTGAACTTCAGCTGCCTCATAGTTTGCTCTTTATTTTTTCCAAAAATCATTTGTAGGTACATAAGTATCTATGTAATCAGATAAACACCAAAAAAATTCCAAGATTCAACGACTAGCTAGGACCGGTCAAGCCCTCCATTTTGACCGCATTTTGAAAGGGGCATAAAAAATCAAAAAATTGGAAAACCTTCGCATTGTGTCATTATATGTGACCAAGTTTCCAGGAAAAATAATAAAATTGTAATACGGAAATTATTTTAAAAAAGTGTTCTCAGAAATGAGCTATGAAGTGTGAAGATTCATGGCTTTCAAGCCAAATGATCAATCTTATGGCCACATTCATGGCATAGTTTGTTCAAATGATCTCATATTGTGCACAAGGGTGCATCTTGGAATGGCGAAGAATGTTGCCTAAGGAAGTTTTCATTTTCTTTGGACGAAAAAACCATTTTCCATTTTCTGAGTGACCGAAATGAGGTTTTTTTGTGAAGGAACTACCATATAATTGTTGCAAAAATGGAACAAATCAATTTTATAAAATAGTAGGCTATGTTTAATGCACAATTGACCAAATGGTTGGGTGTCAAAAGTTTTGATCCACCTCTGGTGAAAAAGACAAATTGCCGCCGATTCAGCTGGAAGCGGGTCAAATTTGAACTGCAGCTGCCTCATTGTTTGCTCTTTATTTTTTCCAAAAATCATTTCTAGGTACATAAGTATCTATTTAATGAGAAATACATGGTTTAATGGCGAGACATCGAGGTTTGGACGGTGGCCGAGGGCCCCAACTCTAGAGCGCGTAAGCTCGCATGCTCGCCGCGTGGTCACCGTGTGACTATGGCGTTGCCATGTGTTCTGGGGGGCCTAGGCATGTCTAGTGGGTTGGGTACTCCCCAGGTAGGTTCTAGGAAGAAAATCACAACATAAGATTCTCACGAGGAGACCGATCGATGCTCAAACATGAATAAGCAGCCAAGTGTTTGATTTGCGGTACGGGAAATGCACATGGCTAATGGGCGTGAGTTTTGGCTGAGGATGACCAGTTACTAAGAAGACCGTCTTCACAAATTTTCACCTCAAAAGGAGGAGCCTAGGTGGTACTTGCTTTACAAAGTACCACACTGGACATAAATACGAATGTTGAAGCTCGGCTCAAAATAATGAATGGATTGAGCTGGCATTTGGTGGAGGATGGTTATCTGGGCATAGGAAAGCACTGTAGAAAATGGATACTATTTGGACATGCCAAAGTGGTACTTCCTTCACAAAGTGCTGCTCTGAACAGAATAGGAAAACGAATATTTTTGAATTATTTTTGAACTAGGCAAGGAATGTTTTTGACATATTTGATGAAGATATGATCCAAAACATTTATGAGATTTTTTTGGGAATTTTTGGAATAACAGAAATATAGGTTGCTTCACAACCTAGGGCAAAAACTGCCACATGGACATGACACATAGGCAAAACTGATGATATGGCGCCAAGTCATCACAACCCACCACAATCTACAAGGCTATGACCATCTATATTGGTCATTAACAACTAGAAATAAGGCAACGGACTAGCACTGTTTGCTTTGTGACCATTTTCGTGTAAGGAAATTACGACCTTTCTGACCAAAATGGTCGGAATGATTTAGGGTTTGGAGCCCCCCGAACAGCTTTTGACCAATTGGTCTGAAATGGTCATAGATCTATGACTAATTCTTCCAGGGTCACTGACAGAAGGTCACTAGTTGACATATTTCTTGTAGTGTCAAAGGGAAAACTCAATCCATTACAAGAGAGTAGAGGGGGAGAAACATCATAAGATCCAACTATAATAGCAAAGCTCGCGATACATCAAGATCATGCCGAATCAAGAACACGAGAGAGAGAGAGAGAGAGATCAAACACATAGGTACTGGTACATACCCTCAGCCCCGAGGGTGAACTACTCCCTCCTCGTCATGGAGAGTGCCGGGATGATGAAGATGGCCACCGGTGAGGGATCCCCCTCCGGCAGGGTGCCGAAACAGGGTCCCGATTGGTTTTTGGTGGCTACAGAGGCTTGCGGCAGCAGAACTCCCGATCTATTGTGCTCCTGGATGTGTTTGGGGTATATGGATATATATAGGCGAAAGAAGTTGGTCAGGGGAGCCACGAGGGGCCCACGAGGGTGGGGGCGCGCCCTGGACCCTCGTGGCCACCTTGTTGCTTCCCTGACGTCTACTCCAAGTCTTCTGGATTGCGTTTGTTCCAAAAATAACTCTCCCAAAGGTTTCATTCCGTTTGGAATCCGTTTGATATTTTTTTTCTGTGAAACACTGAAATAGGCAAAAAAAATAGCAATTTGGGCTGGGCCTCCGGTTAATAGGTTAGTCCCAGAAATAATATAAAAGTGTATAATAAAGCCCATAAACACCCAAAATATATAATATAATAGCATGGAACAATCAAAATTTATAGATACGTTGGAGACGTATCAAGCAGCTACTTCGGACTCGTGAAGCGGCTTGTCAGCGCCTGCCCTCGGCTTGAAGCCATCAAGCGGTCGGTCTGTATCAAAGGTGCGTGAATGGCCTTTGCCCGTGCTAAGATGCATTGGGCGAAGATGGACGCCATGAAGCTGATGACCGAGGGACCGCCCGCGGGCAAGGAGCACCGCGCACGCCAACTGTATTTTGACAGTGTCCTGGCGGGATCCCGCCTTGTGGCGGAGCAATGTGCTAAGGATATCATATGCCCATGAATACATTCATGTTATCCTGTCCTATACTATGAAACAGATCCGTTATGTAATATAATGTCTGTTATTTAAAATTTTACCTCCTGTGCGGCCGTTTTGTTATATCTGAGAGTTGGCCAGTCATCGGCTTCTGCCCCCATGTAGGTAGTAGGGGGTGTTCGGGATAAATTTGAACACTCTTTATCCAAGGTTTTGGTCCTTTAAGGAGGTGTTTAGTGCAACGAACCAGGCAATCGGACTATGCGACTTTATTACTCTCACTTAGCCATAGGAGTTTGACAAGAAAAATTTAGGCGCATCCCCTGGTGTTCGGAAGTTCGAACTTGGGGCGCTATACACGCCTTGATCGGATAAAAGCCGATTCATCGCATAATGCAGAAAAAATCGCTAAAGATTTGCAACCTCTCGAACAGCTGACCGGCTCTCGCCGCATCATGACAGTCAGTTTCCGGCTTTCTCTACTGAGGTGCTCATCCGGAAGAACCGGGACACAATCGTTGTAGTTCTCCCTTTACTATCCTAGCCGATATAGCAGAACGTAAGGTAGTAAGCACAGGAGCCGGGAAACCCAGCTATTGACCAAAGACATGATTCGGAGCCGATGCATATAATGCTATAAGTTCGGGGTGCCGAACTGTACTGTAAAAGTGTTTGGACTTTATGGACGTATTGTGGGGTATGATGAATCCCCTAGCGAATTAAGGCGTACCAGAGTGTACGAACGCAATTGATAAGAATATAAAGAAAAAGGAAAAAAATCAAGTAATAAGCTGACGCCGCAAGTATTGAGCCGCAAATTATTTTCCATTGTAATTTGATTAATACGTCAAGGCATATTTGTACAAGTAATGTGATAAGCAAATAGGGCTATTTGACATGTCACGACCAAGGGCGAGCTGCGAGCAGGGTTTTAAAATAGGTATAACGATTGTTAGCAGAGACCACCTGGGGGTTCCCTTGTACGTCAAAGCTTCTTGCCTTCTTGGTGTATCCGTTCCTTGATAGGTCCAATGATCAGGATATCATAAAAGGCCTTGAAAAGGGAAAAACCTAAAAGAAAAAGAAAAGGTAAAGGTATGCGGGTCCAGGAGTGGTTGAGCCGCATTACGGACCGCGGTCTAGCTGTGCCTCCATCTATGCCCATGGTATTTTAAGTGGGTAGTTATGTACGCGCGGCACAAGTGTCGCCGCTTGATCGGGACTGGGACGGAGGCCGAATTGCTAGTCATGCCCTAGATGAGCTGGACTGTCCTGCTGCAGAGTAGTTCAAACTCTCTTGATGGTGTCCGGGAGTTTTACTGCCGAATTGAAGTTCTGCCTAAAAAGGCTGCTCTACACTTCTGCTGCAAGGGCAACGGTGTGCTCCTCAGTACGGGGGGAGCGTTCCGTGTTTCCGTTGACCGTTATGACACCGTGTGGTCCAGGCATCTTGAGCTTGAGGTAGGCGTAGTGCGGCACCGCATTGAATCGAGCGAATGCGGTTCGTCCGAGCAGTGCATGATAGCCACCGCGAAAGGGGACGATATCGAAGATCAATTCTTCGCTTCAGAAATTGATCGGGGATCCGAAGACCACTTCCAGCGTGATTGAGCCCGTACAGCAGCCCTCTACACCTAGTATGACACCTTTAAAGGTGGTTTTTGTGGGCTTGATCCTTGAGGGATCGATACCCATTTTGCGCATTGTATCCTGATAGAGCAGGTTCAGGCTGCTGCCACCATCCATGAGGACTCGTGTAAGGTGGAATCCTTCAATGATTGGGTCGAGGACCAGTGTGGCTGAACCGCCATGACGGATACTCGTCGGATGGTCCCTGCGATCAAAAGTGATCAGGCAGGATGACCATGGATTGAACTTTGGGGCGACTGGCTCTATCGCGTAGACGTCCCTGAGTGCGCGCTTGCGCTCCCTCTTGGGGATATGGGTAGCATATATCATGCTCACCGTTTTGACTTGGGGAGGAAATTTCTTCTGTCGCCCTGTGTTCGGTGGCTGGGGTTCCTCGTCATCGTCCTCGCTTTGCGACCCCTTATCCTTGTTCTCGGTGTTTAACTTGTTGGCCTGTTTAAAAACCCAACACTCTCTGTTGGTATGATTGGCTGGTTTATCAGGAGTGCCGTGGATTTGACATGGACGATCGAGTATGCGGTCCAAACTAGACGGGCCCGGATTGTTTCTCTTAAATGGCTTCTTCCACTGATCGGACTTAGGGCCACTGAATCCAGCATTGACAGTCGTGTCTTCGGTGTTGTCACCGTTGCTTTGATGCTTGTGTTTGTTGTGTTGGGGCTTGCCATTGTTGTTCCTGGCCTCATAAGTACCAGGTTCGCTTGCATGATTATTGCTACAGGCTAGACAGCTATCCTCGCCCACGCAAAAGCGGGTAATAATTGCCGTAAGGGCTGCCATGGACTTCGGCTTTTCTTGGCCGAGGTGTCGGGCGAGCCATTCGTCACGGATGCTATGTTTAAAGGCCGTTAAGGCTTCGACATCCGGACAGTCAACGATCTGGTTCTTTTAGTTAAGAACCTAGTCCAGAATTTCCTGGCTGACTCTCTGGGTTGTTGAACTATGTGACTTAAGTCGTCGGCATCCGGAGGTCAGACGTATGTGCCTTGAAAGTTGTCAAGGAAGGCATCCTCCAAGTCCTCCTAGCTGTCGATGGAGTTTTCGGGCAGACTGTTCAACCAGTACCTGGATGGTCCCTTGAGTTTGAGCGGGGGGTATTTGATGGCGTGAAGATCATCACCGAGGGCCATGTGAATATGGAGAAGAAAATCCTCAATCCATACCATGGGGTCTATTGAGCCATCATATGATTCGATGTTCACGGGTTTAAACCCTTCTAGGAATTCATGTTCCATTACTTCGTCAGTGAAGCAAAGGGGGTGTGCGGTGCCTCTATATCGGGCCAAGTTGTGACGTAGCTCGGGTGGAGTTCGTCTGCGGTTTTCGGCCCGGACGTGATTATGTTTGTCACGTTCAGCCGGATGGCCATCTCGCGCATCGGGGCACGCCCTCGCGATCCATAGATTGATCTTGTTTGACCTGCTATGTTTTCCAAGTCACGCCGCAGGTCATGTGTGTATCCCAGAGTTGTTGTATTTCCGATTCTACGGCGAGGTAGTGCGCGCTGGTGTTCGGCCCAAGGTGCCGCTTTGTCTCGGCCACGTGGTGGCCGGTCAGCCGCATTATGCCTTGGTAGGACGGGCTTCGTCGCCTCGTCATCGAACTGTGGTAATAGTTTGCGCTTCGGGTAGATTTTGGTTGGGCGCTCAAGGCCATATTCCTCGGCTGCCAGGACATCAATCTATCTTTCATTGAGCAGATCTTGATCAGCTTGAAGCTGCTATTGCTTCTGTTTCAGGCTTCTTGTAGTGGCTATTAGCTGGTGCTTAAAGCGCTCCTGCTCGACGGGCTCCTCAGGAACGATAAAGTCTTTGTCGCCGAGGCTCACCTCGTCCTCGGAGAGCTGGAGATAATTACTGTCCTTCATGTCTTCATTTGTGGCCTGTTCATCAGGGCTAGCTTGCCCATCTTCCCGTTTGTCCTGTTCGGAGGTTGGCTCAATGAGGTCTTCATTGTCTTCGGCGTTGTCCGGAGTATTGTTTTCTCCTATGACGGTGTTGTTGTTTTTACTATGGCGTGGCTTAGAGCGGTGCCCCTGACGTCGTCGCTTTTGCTATATCCCAGGAGGTTTATCCTTGACTGGATTTTCATTGTCGTCGTTGTTTTCTTTGGGTGTATCCACCATGTATATATCGTACGAGGAGGTAGCTGTCCAACGCCCTGTAGGCGGTGGTTCCTGCTCTTCTCTGGCATCGTTGTCCATACCGTCGATGTCTTCGGAGTCGTAATCAAGCATGTCGGTTAAGTTGTCGACAGTGGCTATAAAGTTGGTGGTGGGTGGGAAACGAGTTTCTTCGTCGTCCACTTCCCATTCGAGCTAGACATAGTTCGGCCGAGAGTCCCCCGATAAGGAGAGGGATTTCAATGAGTTTAACACATCGCCTAGAGGTGAGTGCTGGAAGATGTCGCGGAGCTGAACTCCAAGATCAGCGTCCAATCAGGTTTGATAGACACGGATGCACGTGGTCCAGAATCTATGGCCGTAGACGAGTCCGAGATTCCAGTGACACAAGCCCCGCTCGATGTTGGGTCTGTGTGCGGCTCGAGCGCCGCTGAGTCTGCGGCTTCCGTGGCGGGGTTAAGCTTCCCGTCTTCAGACAACGCGGTCTGCTTCGGATTTAGGGCCAGAGCGGTCACAGGCGCTATCTCCTGAGCGCGGCCAGATGACAGATTTAGGTCATGTTCATCGTGGTGGCAGGGGACAGCCGTCATGGGCTCAAATCCGTCGAAGATCAAGTCTCCACGGATATCGGCCACAAAATTCAGGCTTCCAAATCTGACCTGATGGCTAGGGGCATAGCTATCGATCTGCTCTAGATGGCCAAGCGAGTTGGCCCGCAGTGCGAAGCTGCCGAATACGAAGATATGTCTGGGGAGGAAGATCTCCCCCTGGACTGCGTTGTTGTAGATGATTGATGGAGCCATCAAGCCTTCTGGTGACGACAAAGTGGAACTCTCAATGAAAGCACCAATGTCGGTGTCAAAACCGGCGGATCTCAGGTAGGGGGTCCCGAACTGTGGGTCTAAGGCTAATGGTAACAAGAGGCGGGGGACACAATGTTTACCCAGGTTCGGGCCCTCTCTATGGAGGTAATACCCTACTTCCTACTTGATTGATCTTGATGAATATGAGTATTACAAGAGCTGATCTACCATGAGATCGTAATGGCTAAACCCTAGAAGTCTGACCTATGATTATGATTGTTGTTGTCTCTATGGACTAAGCCTTCCGGTTTATATAGACACTGGAGGGGCTAGGGTTTTACAAAGTCGGTTACAGAGAAAGGAATCTACATATCTGAATCACCAAGCTTGCCATCCACGCAAAGGAGAGTCCCATCCGGACACAGGGAGAAGTCTTCTATCTTGTATCTTCATAGCCCAATAGTCCGGCCCATGTATATAGTCCGGTTGTCCGAGGACCCCTTAATCCAGGCCTCCCACAGTCTTTCCATAGCATCATTATTTATGAGCTTGGAGAGGACATAGGGACTATCCAAATTACTAAAACCCAGGAGAGAACCCCTAGCCCTTTTCGATTCGGCCAAGGCGAAGGAAAGGAAAACTATAAAGAGGCGAAGAAAAGGCAAAGGTGAAGTGGGGGAGAGGAAAACGAGAGGCAAATGGCAAATAATGAAATGCGAGGGATAAGAGTTTGTGATGGGTACTTGGTATTTCTTGACTTGTGCATAGACTCCCTGGCAACGGCACCAGAAATCCTTCTTGCTACCTCTTGAGCATGCGGTGGCCCTTGAAGAGGTAAGGGTGATGCAGCAAAGTAGCGTAAGTATTTCCCTCAGTTTTTGAGAACCAAGGTATCAATCCAGTAGGAGGCTACACGCAAATCCCTCGTACCTACACAAACAAATAAGAACCTTGCAACCAACGCGATAAAGGGGTTGCCAATCCCTTCACAACCACTTGCAAAAGTGAGATCCGATAGAGATAATAAGATGAATATTGTTGGTATTTTTATGATATAGATTGGAAAGTAAATATTGCAAAATAAAATAGATCGGTATCTTATATGATGGAAAATAGACCCGGGGGCCATAGGTTTCACTAGTGGCTTCTCTCAAGATAGCATAAGTATTACGGTGGGTGAACAAATTACTGTCGAGCAATTGATAGAAAAGTGCATAGTTATGAGAATATCTAGGCATGATCATGTATATAGGCATCACGTCCGCGACAAGTAGATCGAAACGATTCTGCATCTACTACTATTACTCCACACATCGACCGCTATCCAGCATGCATCTAGAGTATAACACATTAGGCAAGATGACATAATGTAGAGGGATAAACTCAAGCAATATGATATAAACCCCATCTTTTTATCCTCGATGGCAACAATACAATACGTGCCTTGCTTCCCCTGTTGTCACTGGGAAAAGGACACCGCAAGATTGAACCCAAAGCTAAGCACTTCTCCCATTGCAAGAAAGATCAATCTAGTAGGCCAAACCAAACTGATAATTCGAAGAGACTTGCAAAGATAACAAATCATACATAAAAGAATTCAGAGGAGATTCAAATATTGTTCATAGAAAATCTTTATCATAAACCCACAATTCATCGGATCTCGACAAACACATCACAAAAAGAATTACATTGAATAGATCTCCAAGAAGATCAAGGAGAACTTTGTATTGAGATCCAAAGAGAGAGAAGAAGCCATCTAGATACTAACTATGGACCCGAAGGTCTGTGGTAAACTACTCACACTTCATCGGAGAGGCTATGGTGTTGATGTAGAAGTCCTCCGTGATTGATTGCCCCTCTAGCGAAGCACCGGAAAAGGCCCCAAGATGGGATCTCACTGGTACAGAAGGTTGCGGCGGTGGAAATAGGGTTTCGTGGTGCTCTCAGATGTTTTCAAGGGTATATGAGTATATATAGGCGAAGGAAGTCGGTCAGGGGAGCCACGAGGGCCCACGAGGGTGGGGGGTGTGCCTACCCTCCCTGGGCGCGCCCTCCTGCCTCGTGGGCTCCTTGTTTCTTTCTTGATGTCTACTCTAAGTCTCTTGGATTGTATTTGTTCCAAAAATAACTCTCCCGAAGGTTTCATTCCGTTTGCACTCCATTTGATATTCCTTTACTGCGAAACACTGAAATAGGCAAAAAAAACAGCAATTTGGATTGGGCCTTCGGTTAATAGGTTAGTCCCAAAAAAGTATATAAGTATATAATAAAGCCCATTAAACATCCAAAACAGATAATATAATAGCATGGAACAATCAAAAATTATAGATACGTTGGAGACGTATCAGCAGACCGCGCCCTCCCCCTTGGAGTCTGAATAGGACAAGGGAAGGGGGGGCGGCGCCCCCCTTTCCTACTGCCTCTCCCTCTCCTTCCTTCCCCTTCCCTTCCTTGTGATGGAATCCTACTAGGACTAGTAGTTCTAGTAGGACTCCCTCTCCTTGGGCGCGCCCCTAGGGCCGGCCGCCCCCCCCCCCTTGCTCCTTTATATACGGGGGCAGGGGGGCACCCTAGAACACACAAGTTTCTCTTAACCGTGTGCGGTGCCCCTGTAACGCCCACGATGCGGCTATATCTCCCACATGTCGAGGCATGACTTAGAGGCATAACCGCATTGTGGTTTTGTCGCAAGAAGGGTCATCTTCACGCAATCGCATGTAATGAACAAGAAAGGGATAAATAGAGTCAGCCACTTCACATGAAGATCATATAATTCATACATCATTCAAAGTACACACATAGTCCGACTACGGACAAATCCAAATGAAAATAAGATAACCCCAAATGCTAGATCCCCGATCGTCCCAACTGGGCTCCACTACTGATCATCGGGAAACAAAACATAGTAACGGCCAAGGTCCTCGTCGGACTCCCACTTGAGTTCGGTAGCATCACCTGCACTGGTATCATCGGCACCTGCAACTTTTTGGCAATATCTGTGAGTCACGAGGACTCAGCAATCTCCGAAACCTGCGAGATCAAGACTATTTAAGCTTATGGGTAGGATAAGGTAATGAGGTGGGGTTGCAGGAAGTGCTAAGAAAATATGGTGGCTAACATACGAATACAAGAGTAAGATGAGAAACTACGCAACGGTCGTGAAGCTAGAAGTGATCAAGAAGTGATACTGAAACTACTTATGTTCAATCATAACCCAAACCGTGTTCACTTCCCGGACTCCGCCGAAAAGGGACCATCACAGCTACACATGCGGTTGATCCATTTTAATTAAGTCAAGTGTCAAGTTCTCTACAAACGGATATTAACAAATTCCCATCTGCCACATAACCGCGGGCACGGCTCTCAAAAGTTTATACCCGGCAGGGGTGTCCCAACTTAGCCCCCCACAAGCTCTCACGATCAACAAAGGATATTCCTTCTCCCGGAAAGACCCGATCAGTCTTGGAATCCCAGTTACAAGACATTTCAATAATGGTAAAACAAGACTAGCAAGACCGCCCGAATGTGCCGACAAATCCCAATAGGAGGTGCACATATCTTGTTCTCACACTGGATAGGTCAAGCTATGAGTAAAACCAGCCCTCAAGTTTCCCCGAGGTGGCCCCACAAGTTGCCCGATTCGGACCAACACTCAATGGAGCACTGGACCGGGGGGTAAATAAAGATGACCCTCGGGTTTGCAACCCCAAGGGAAAGTTATAGGTTGTTAGGAAAATGTAAAACCAAGGTTGGGCCTTGCTGGAGGAGTTTTATTCGAAGCGAACTGTCAAGGGGGTCTCATAAACCCAACCGCGTAAGGAATGCAAAATCAAGGAACATAACACCGGTATGACGGAAACTAAGGCAGCAAGAGTGGAACAAAACACCAGGCATAAGGCCGAGCCTTCCACCCTTTACCAGGTATATAGATGCATTAATTAAAATAATAGATATTGTGATATCCCAACATAAACATGTTCCAACATGGAGCAATCTTCAACTTCACCTGCAACTAACCACGCTATAAGAGGGCTGAGCAAAAGCGGTAACATAGCCAAACAACGGTTTGCTAGGAAAGGTGGGTTAGAGGCTTGACATGGCAATATGGGAGGCATGATAAACAAGTGGTAGGTAGCGCGACATAGCGATAGAACGAACAACTAGCAAGCAAAGATAGAAGTGATATCGAGGGTAAAGGTCATCTTGCCTGCAAAGTTCTCAGAGTTGTCTAAAGCTTGCTCCTCATTAGCGTACTCAACAGGTTCCTCATTCACGAACTCGTCTCCCGGCTCTACCCAAAGCAAGAACACAAGCAATGGAACAACAATCAATCACGGTGCAATGCGCAAGCAACATGATGCAAGACATGGCATGGAATGCAAGATATGACGTGTAATGCATATGAGTACTCCGGAAGGGAAAAGGTGATCAAGGCATCAACTTGGCAAACCAAGTATGCGCTAGGAAGAGTGAGTGATTTCGGTCGAAATCGATATAAGGATCACATCCGTTCCGAATATCCAGAGTTCTTTCAGTCCTAGATCTCGGAACGGGATCCTCTTGTAGTGGTGGAGTGTTGTAACACCCCGGATGTAACTTTCCATATTTGTAACTCCAACTCTTGCCATTTCCGGCCATGTGATATGATATTTCCTTCATGGTTGAGTTTTGCCTTTTGTTTTGCATTTTTGTTCTTGTCATGCATTTCATCTCATGTCATCATGTGCATCTCTTTGGCATTCGTGTTCGTCTCATGCATCCGATCACTTTCCCAGTTGTCCGTTTCGTAATCCGACACTCCCTCATGCACCCACTGCACCCCTCAAATCTCGCTTCGTGAGCGGGAGAAAAACGTTCTCAGAATGGGCCAAGATTTGTTGAGTGGCCTTGATACATCACCGATAGGCCCCCTGTCAAATTTCGTTCCATTTGGAGGTCGTTTGATGCCCCAATGGTAAACCGGGTAACCGCAAAATCCCCTCTCTTGTTGCATCCCAACACCCCTCCAAAATAGCCCACTAACCCATCTAAACCCCCTCCATGCTCTCCGTCATTGGATCATGATTGTGTGGGCGAAAACCGCACCTCATTTGGGCTCTCCTAGCTTCCCCTACCTATAAATATGTGGCTTCCCTTCCAAATCACGGGTCCAAAACCCTAGCTCCTCTTCCCGCGCCGCCGGACGCGTCCGCCACCGCCGCCCGCACCAGTCAGCCGCCGCCATGTGGCAGCCTGCCACCGCTACCCGCCGTGGCCCGAAGAGCCCGCATCCGGCCCTCCCGGCCCGCTCCATTGCCGCGCGCCCGTCCGCCGCTCGCCGCCCGCTCCCGCGCTGCGCGCCGCTGCACGCCGCCGCCCTTCGCGCTGCCAGTCCACTTCACCGCCGCGCGCCTGTCCGCTGCCAGCCGCTGCTCCTCCGCCACCCTGTGTCGCGCCGCCGCCCTGGTCGCCTCCTCTTCTCCGGCCACCACCCCGGCGACTGGATCCGGCCATCCCATCAACTCTGACGCCCCCCACGAGCTCCGGCCGCCGCCTCCACGACATCTTCGGTGAGATCTGCTCGCCTCAGTTCGCGCGCCCGGAGGAACCCTAGATCTCGGGGTAGTCTTTCTTCTAAGTCCCAAAAATTCTCACATTATGTGCCCATGTTCATCATGTCATATCTCCATGCTCATAGCTCCAGTTTGCACATATGTTATATCAAAATGTTCATCTCTGGATGCTCTTCATGATGGAGTAGTTTGCATGCATATTACTGTTCATATTGATGTCTTAATCTTCGTTGCACAACTGCTTAGTGATTTAAACTGCTGAAAACTGTTGCATGTTAACATCATTTAGGTGTCTTGTGAGTGATATAACTTTGTCCCTGTTGATCCTATGATGATGATATTGATATGCACATGTTCTTCTCTTCATCCTCTACACGCTGGTGTGCTTTGAATTCATGTTAGGGGTGCATATAGATATCTTAATACCAGTTGCAAAGTGCATGTTGTTGTTAACTGCTGTAACTTGCCTATTTGCCATTTTTATATCTTTTTGCGTGATTTTCTTTTGAGCATCATGTCTACATGTTTTAGGAGCATAATTATGCCATCTTTGCAGGGGTGCAATCCATGTATTTTTATATGCCCTGTAGTGAGTGTAACAAGCTCATGAAGTAGGCTACTCGCTGTTAATGTTCTGTCAATGCTGATTCTGTCATATCATGTTGTCATGTTTTCTTGATGCTATCAATTAATACATGCATAATGTGGAGATGCTTAGTTGACATGGTTTGATTTCCATGTTATGATCCATCATGCCTTGCCATTTGATGCCCCATATGTATTGTAGCGTATGTTTTCATTGCCATGAACATGCTTATATAATGTTCCAAATTTCTGTTAAATTCATGATGCCATGTTGTGAGCTTAATATTAGTTGATCCATGCCTCTTTTGGAGATGATCCAAGTACATGAATTGAAGTATGCTACGAGTTCTTTGTCCACATACCAAGTTTGATAATTATGGATATCACATGACCTCTGTTTCATGCTTGCAAACATGCTATGATAATGTTGTTATTTTACACTTGCTAAAACTGTTTCAACATTCAATCTTATCTTGTTGGTTCCAACTAATCCATGAGCCATATGCATATGATGCTTTGATGTTATTTGCTCTTTGTTATGTGTACTTTAATGTCATGTTCTTTGTTGCTATTTTGGAGTGTTGTAGCATAGTTTCATGATTCATCTTAAGTGCTATGATGCTGTTAAGCGCAGAGTTGCATCGTTCTTGTTTTGCTTGTCACTTGCAAACCGTGCATCCATTTCCGGTGATTCTTATATCGATTTCGACCAAAATCGCTCACACTTCCCACGGCATACTTGGTTTTCCAAGATGATGCCTTGATTATCTTTTCCCTTCTGGAGTACCCAAAAGCATTGCACGTCATATCTTGCATTCCATGCCATGTCTTGCATCATGTTGCTTGCGCATTGTACCGTAATTGATTGTTGTTCCATGCTTGTGTTCTTGATTTGGGTAGAGCCAGGATACGAGTTCGTGAACGAGGAACCTGTTGAGTGCACTAACAAGGAGCAAGCTTTCGACAACTCTGAGAACTTTGCAGGCAAGATGACCTTTACCCTCGACATCACTTCTATCTTTGCTTGCTAGTTGTTCGTTCTATCACTATGTTGCGCTACCTACCACTTGTTTATCATGCCTCCCATATTTCCATGTCAAGTCTCTAACCCACCTTTTCTAGCAAACCGTTGTTTGGCTATGTTACCGCTTTTGCACAGCCCCTCTTATAGCGTGGTTAGTTGCAGGTGAAGTTGAAGATTGCTCCATGTTGGAACATGTTTATGTTGGGTTATCACAATATCTCTTATTTTAATTAATGCATCTATATACCTGGTAAAGGGTGGAAGGCTCGTCCTTATGCCTGGTGTTTTGTTCCACTCTTGCCGCCTTAGTTTCCGTCATACCGGTGTTATGTTCCTTGATTTTGCGTTCCTTACGTGGTTGGGATTATGGGACCCCCTTGACAGTTCGCTTTGAATAAAACTCCTCCAGCAAGGCCCAAGATTGGTTTTACATTTGCCTAACAACCTATAACTTTCCCTTGGGGTTGCAAACCCGAGGGTCATCTTTTTTTAACCCCCCTCCCCCGCCCCCGGGCCAGTGCTCCTCTGAGTGTTGGTCCAAACCGGGCAACCTACGAGGCCACCTCGGGGAAACTTGAGGGCTGGTTTTACTCGTAGCTTGACCTATCCGGTGTGCCCTGAGAACGACATATGTGCAGCTCCTATCGGTATTTGTCGGCACATTCAGGCGGTCTTGCTGGTCTTGTTTTACCATTGTCGAAATGTCTTGTAACCGGGATTCTGAGATTGATTGGGTCTTTCCAGGAGAAGGAATATCCTTCGTTGATTGTGAGAGCTTGTGATGGGCTAAGTTGGGACACCCCTACAGGGTATAAAGTTTTGAGAGCCGTGCCCGCGGTTATGTGGAAGATGGGAATTTGTTAATATCCGGTTGTAGAGAACTTGACAATTGACTTAATTAAAATGGATCAACCGTGTGTGTAGCCGTGATGGTCTCTTTTCGGCGGAGTCCGGGAAGTGAACACGGTTTGGGTTATGATTGAATGTAAGTAGTTTCAGGATCACTTCTTGATCACTTCTAGCTTCATGACCGTTGCGTAGTTTCTCATCTTACTCTTGTATTCGTATGTTAGCCACCATATGTGCTTAGTGCTTGCTGCAACCCTACCTCATTACCTTATCCTACCCATAAGCTTAAATAGTCTTGATCTTGCTGGTTTTGAGATTGATGAGTCCTCATGACTCACAGATACTACCAAAACAGTTGCAGGTGCCGATGGTACCAGTGTAGGTGATGCTACCGAACTCAAGTGGGAGTTCGACGAGGACCTTGGCCGTTACTATGTTTCATTTCCCGATGATCAGTAGTGGAGCCCAGTTGGGACGATCGGGGATCTAGCATTTGGGGTTATCTTCTTTTCATTTGGATTTGTCCGTAGTCTGACTATGTGTGTACTCTGAATGATATATGAATTATATGATCTTTGTGTGAAGTAGCGATTGTGAGCCGACTCCATTTATCCCTTTCTTGTTCATTACATGGGATTGTGTGAAGATGACCCTTCTTGCGACAAAACCACAATGCAGTTATGCCTCTAAGTCGTGCCTCGACACGTGGGAGATATAGCCGCATCATGGGTGTTACAGCCCCCCTCCACAGTTACACACCTCGATCATACCATCGTAGAGCTCAGGCGAAGCCCTGCGCCGGTAACATCATCATCACCGTCGCCACGCCGTTGTGCTGACGGAACTCACCCTCATTCTCAACTGGATCAAGAGCACGAGGGACGTCATCGAGCTGAACATGTGCTGAACGCGGGGGTGGCGTACGTTCGGTACTTGATCGGTTGGATCACGAAGAAGTTCGACTACACCAACCGCGTTACTAAACGCTTCCGCTTTCGGTCTACGAGGGTACGAGGACACACTCTCCCCTCTCGTTGCCATGCATCACCTAGATAGATCTTGCGTGATCGCAGGAATTTTTTTGAAATTACTGCGTTCCCCAACACCACTTACACCTTGTTCTTAAATCTAAATATTTCCGCGACACCTCCTTCTGGACTGCCACTTCAAGCATCCCAAAATCAGCCTTTTGGGCCTCCATTCTCAAGATGCCTCCTAAGCTCATGACTCACTCTTTCTATCACATCACTCAAGGAAATATCTCCACTTGGAGTTCGCCTTGGTGTCCTGCCTGGACTGATGTCTACAACCATCTTATAATTCAGCATGGTCCTTTCGTTTACCCTGCCCAAGTTAAAGACCTTTGGGTCCCAGGTCAAAAAATGTGCAATAATGATCTCATTTCTTCTCTCTTCCAGGAACCAACCACCTCGATTATTGCACAAACTAACATAATTGCAGATGACTGTCAGACATTCTTTGTTGGGATCTTACTCCAAATGGTAAGTGCAACTCCAAAAGTACCTACAAGTTGTGTTTGCAGGACATTCAAATCCATCCCAACAATC
The DNA here is from genome assembly GCF_018294505.1 of Triticum aestivum. Classification (NCBI taxonomy): domain Eukaryota; kingdom Viridiplantae; phylum Streptophyta; class Magnoliopsida; order Poales; family Poaceae; genus Triticum; species Triticum aestivum. Next base: position 708,640,707 of record NC_057801.1, read on the forward strand.
AACCAAGTCAGGTCCCTCCTTTATCAATGATTTACTCCAACTGATCTGGAAGCAGAAGCAAATGGCTCCTAGGATTCAAACTTTTGCTTGGAGACTACTCCCAAAAGCCATTCCCACAGGTTTGAGGGCTAGTCGTTCTTTTGTTCATATTGTAAAAGAATGTTGTCGCTGCAATCTTGATGAAGATGAGATGCATTTATTTTTCCCATTGTGCGTTTGCTAGAGCGGCTTGGTTTTCTCATCCTTGGTACCTTAGATCTGATCTCCTTACTGAAAACCATAAGTCTATGCAATCAGTTATACATGCTCTGCTTAATTTGAATCATCCCTATGCTTCCATCACAAATATCTTCAGTTTCTTATGGTGTATATGAAAAGCGAAGAATTATTGCCTTTTTGCACTTCCCTTTTCAAGTTTATCATGTTGTTATTGCCATTACGAACACTGCTGCTACTTATTTCGGTTCTTTTGATAACTCTAATCCTAATGTAGAGCAGCACACTTCTTTAATTGTTAATTCGTTGCCAGAGCAGGGTTGCACTATTACGACGGACCTTCTCATTTCAGGGGCAAAAATTTATTCAGATGCTTTGCTTAACTGCGTAAGATTCCAGGACTGTCAAATGAAAGCACAACCATGTGTGTTGGAGTATTCCTTTCTTTCTTGCAGGACGACCGGAGTTATCAAATTAAAATCCAAGCCTCTGCACAAGCTACCTCTTCTCCTTTGCAGGCAGAAGCTCACGCTCCCCTACTGGCAGCTAAGCTGGCTCAGCTCTTGCAGATTACGAAGCCAACATTCCTTATGGACAATCTGACACTTGCGAAGGCGGCAGCAACTAGGAACATTGTAGCCGAAGCTATCCCTTGGGAAATTAGAGCTCTCTTGCCAACGTCTACACTACCATTCAACATCTCCAATCACAAGTGTACCATATTTCTAGGAAAATCAATGGAGTAGCTCATCATGTTCTTACAAGATCAACGGGACCTATTTTTAGTTGTTTCAGTTTAACTCATTCCACGAGACAGGCCTCTGTCATCTCTCTTCTCTCTGTCTCAAACATCCAGGGTATTGTTCTCTAGGGTATTGTTCTTCATTTTCTTTTAACTCAGGGAAAATACGGTCGGGTGAAGCAAGCCAAAGCCCAATTGCAAAGCTGCTGTGACAAGAGGATGGATTTCATGTACCTCTCGATCTCCATTCTCATTGGACGTTTTGACAAGTCATGGATGTTAACTACTACTCCCTCCGTTCATAAGTATAAGAGATGTTCTAATTTTTTTCCAAATCGAAAGTATATAGAATTATAAATACGAACATTTTAGTGTGTTTGTTCACTCATTTCAGTTTGTATGTAATCCATACTGAAATATCTAAAACATCTCAGGAGTATTAGACACTTGCAACAAGCAGTCCGTCCAAATATTACAAAAGCTAGTAAAACGCACACGCTCTTATATTTCTTTACGGTGGGAGTACATCAAAAATCTTCCTGCAAAGCTACACACAAAATATTCAGGATCTAAAACGCCAATACAGTGACTTGAACTACTGAACATTGCCCAGCTGCATCTGTTTACAGCTCCCAGTAGTATCTGGGATCAGCCATAGAGTACATCGGTACGACAGGCGAGCCAGGGGACGAGGGGAGCGAGTAGTCATCCCAGCAGTAGTTCTCGCCATAGTAGTCATCATTGTCCGTCACATTGTCCATCGCTCCCCCCCCCCCCCCCCCCCCCGCCTCGTCTCAGGGAGGCGACTCGGGCGGGCAACCCCAGCCGCCGCCGCCAAACCCCCTCCTCCCCTCCCTTCCCTCGCCGCCGCCGGGCAAAGCCCTCCGGCGGCTGGCGGCGGCGGGATCTGGCCTCTCATGGCCGTTCCCGCACGGATCTGGCAGGCGCTGGGCTGTGTGCTTCCCGCTCGGCGGCTGTGCCCTGGTGGCGCGGTGATGGCCTCGTGCGTGACCTGCTGCAGCCTGGGCGTCCCGGTGGTGCGTGCACGGAGGTTCTGGTGGCTCCGCGTCGACGCTCCGGCTCGTGCGGTCGGTGGCGTCACGGGCATCCTGTGTCGCTCGGCTGCGGGGATGGTCCGACGGCGGTGGCCTCTGTGCGGCGCGGGCGGTGGTCCCAGGCGGCGGTGCTTCCCCGGGCTCGCCCCGATCTGTCTCCGCCTGGGTGTGCTGCGGCATGCGCAGCTGGTTCTGGGCGGTTCCGTCTCAGATCCGCTAGGGGCGTCCCTTTCCTGCACCTGCTGCAGCTCGGCTCCCCCTCTCGCTTGCGTGTGTACGGCGTGGGTGCCCTGGAGCTTCCCGTTCTGGCGTTGGCCGGCGTGGTGCCGGGCGATGCTGTTGGTCACTACTTCTCCGGTCTATTGACCTGTTGCGGTAGCGCAGGTCGGCAGGTCTTTGGCATGCAGATGGCAGCCATGGATGCGGCTTGCTCCCAACGCCGGGTGCGGCCGTGGGCGGTGAGGAGATCCCCCTGTCCTGCTTTCAACTTCGGTGGGCACTTGTCTGGCGGGGTGGCGAGCTCCATGGATTTGCAGTGGCGGTCATGGATGCGGCTTCCTCCCACCCGGGAGGGTCGTGGCTTGTGGGGTGGCTGTCTCTCTCTTTCGGGCGGACTTCTTCATCGTTGGTGTTCTTGTTGTTCGTGCTCGGAGTGCCCCCTCGTGTGTCTCTGCTTGGCAGTGCCCAGCGTCCTCGCCGGTGGCGCACAGGTGTCGTGGCGCTATCTGGCCTCGCGTGACCTTTCGAATGTACCCCATGGCACAGGTGGTGCCGCGGCGTAGTGCAGTCTCGGATGCGCGGCGCCTTTCGATTGCGTCGACGGTGCAGTGTCCTGGTTTGGTTTGCTTGGCGATGCCCTTCGACTTCGCCGGTGGCACATAGACGTCGTGGCGCTGTCTCGGCCCCGTGCGACCTTTCGATTGTACCCCACGACACAGGTGGTGTCGCGGCGTTGTGCGGTCTCGGATGCGTGGAGCCTTCGATTGGGTCGACGATGCAGTGTCGTGGCTTGGTTTCGGCTGGCCAATGCCGTTCGATTACACTGGTTGTGCTTTGGTTTTGTTTTGTTGTGTTTTCCCTCTTTGTTTCTCTCTGTGATATGTGTTGTCAGTGTGATTGTTATTGCTTTATCTCTACTCCTCTTGTGCCCCTTGTACTTCTGGTTCATTTGAACCCTATCTTGCAACGGGCTGCAAAGCCCTATAGGCAAATGAATACAATTCAGGTGGCGAATCCTCCCCCCCCCCCCCCCGTTGAAAATTCAAAAAAAAAACATTGTCCATCGCTAGCTCGTTGCGCAGAGAGTGAGCCCCCGTTTCATAGAGATCATCCATCTCGATCACTTCACCTTCATCCGCCTCGATGGTATGGAGTTCGGGGCACGGTACATAAGGCCCCACTCCTGGCAGCTGGACATGCCTGATATTGGCACAACGAGCTTGGAGTTCAGCGTTAACTTCGATGTGGAGGCATTCTCTAAGGTCGAGGAACTCAAGGTGGGGGCAGCCTTCGAGGATGGCGTATACCCCTTTGTTGGTCAGGCCATAGCCTGACATCTGAAGGAGCCGCAACTCATGCAAGCTCTCTGCTATGGCAAAGGCCTCCTGATTTTGTCTCGCCTCCCAGGCCTCATCAGACTCCTCCTCCTTCTCGCCTTCGTCATTCATCAATATTGAATCTGAGTCGAACCAAGGATAACGGACTCTTAGACGTTTCAACTCTGGGCGCGCTGCGCCGATCCTCGTGAAAAAAGGCCATGGCTGCTTCTGATCAGAGCACTCTATCTCTTGTAGCATTGGACATTTAGCTGCAAGCTTAATTACTACGTCCTCATCATCCCAAAAGTACATGGTGCCGATGAGCCGAATGCTCTTTAGTGAGTGGCACCTGCAGAGACAAATATGAAAATAGACAGGATATCACATGAACCAAGAAAAATAAGACAAATACGGTAAGACTGTATAACAAGTTTAAACAGTAAACATGTTTTTCCCTTAAAGTTAAGTGGTCGGAGAAATCTACCGTACGAGAAATATCAAATGAGAGTCTTACTACCTCAAGCTTGCTAATTTGTCAATAAGCAACCTGTCATATATATCACATAATGATGCACCATAAATATCAAATAAGATTACTATCTCAAGACAACTTATGTGGCTATAAGCAAGCTGTCGTAAATATGTTTCCCTAATTGCAGAGACAAATACAGCCATACAGATGCGCCAATTTTGTTTTAGTTTGCAAACTACTCTGCTCAAGCATTTGAAGGGTCATTTTTTTTAAAGACCCGGTGTACACCGGCTTCATTGATTTAGCAGAAAGCAAGCGGAAAACAGGGTGATCAAGTGATCATGGTGGTTTCAGTACAGATAGTGCAAAAAATAAGGAAAAGGCAAAAACAATCCGAAGGCTCTATCTCGCGGTCCTTTCCGTAAAAGGGGTCTCTATGTCTTTGGCACCGGCTAACCGCCATTGCTCCATGTTAATTCTGATGGCCTGAAGAACGCTCGCTGCATCCGGAATCTTCGCTCTGAAAAACGCAGCATTTCTTTCTCTCCACAGCTCCCACGCAACCATCAAGATCATTGATCTGACCCCTCGCTTGGCGCCAGCTTCAGCCCTCCTGATGATATTCTGGCATATACTTCTCGAAGAAAGGAGGTGAAGCCTGTCCTCTGCAGCCAAAGCTGAGCAGCCGCACCAGCTTGCAATCGTCCGCCACACCTCATCGGAGAAAGGGCAGCTCCAGAGCAGGTGCACTGAAGTTTCCAAACTTCTAAGGCAGAGAGGGCAAAAGTAACCATTTGGCCATCCTCTTCTCTGCAAACGATCATTACACCAAAGCCGGTTATGTAGCAGATGCTACGTGAATATCTTTATCTTGGCAGGGGCGCAAGCTTTCCAAATCAGATGTTTGAAACTGCTCATCCCTGTTGGCTGAAACTGCATCTTATACTCGGCACCTGCCGTATAGCTACTCTGTCTCCCCTCAATCCATTTAATCTTGTCCGCCTCATTCCCATTGATTTGTGCGTGCTGCAGCAGGCGTCACAGTCTCAAAAAATCAACCACGATCTCCATCGTGTTGCCATGCTGAAGATCGATCAACCACTGCTCGTTGTTTAGAGCCCCTGCCACTGTTCTATTCTTTCTTTTAGAATGCTGAAAAAGCGCGGGGAAGAAGTGCTGCAGCGAGGACCCCCCCAACCCATCTTGATTTCCAGAACAGAGCAGTCTGCCCATTGCCGATCGTCACAGTGGTGGCTTTGTCGAAGGCCGCCCTGTCATGCTCATCACATGGTGTCTGAAGGCCCACCCACGGTCGCCGTGGCTGCTGCCAGGTCAGCCATAGCCACTGTAGGCAGCCTTAGCGCTCGACTGAACTTATTCAGATCGAGGATTCCGAGCTCCCCTTCTCCACTGGGGAGCAGACCGTGGCCCAGGCTACCTTGCATTTACCTCCCGAGAGTGCCTCCTCCTGTGCCCAAAGAAATCTTCCTTCTTGCCTTGTCTATCTCTCTGATGATCTTCTTCGGTAGTTTCAGCACTGTCATTGCAAAAGTTGGCAGCGCCGAGAGCACGCTCTGAACCAGCACTCTTCTGCCGGCGATGTTCATCAACCTCCCTTTCCACCCGGCCAGCCGAGCCTTGATTCTATCCAGAATGAATTGCAGGTGAACTATCCGAAGCCTGGATGGCGAAATTGGAAGGCCCAGGTATTTTATCGGGAACTGAACAGTGTTGCCACCAAAACCCTGTAGCACATCCGACAACGACAGCCCATCACACCTTATAGGTGCCACAGTCAATTTTCTCTGATTTAAATGTAGTCCCGTGGCATCACCGAAAGATTGTAGGAGATCCATGAGGGCGTCGACCTCCTGCTTGACCGGACTTGCAAAAATTACTGCCTCATCCGCGTATAAACTGATACACGCATGCTTGTGCCGTGGCCTGGGAGAGGTGCCAAGATGCCACTGTCAGTTGCCACAGCCAGCAAGGAATAAAGAGGATCAATTGCAAGGATGAAGAGCAAGGGCGATAGGGGATCGCCTTGCCTGAGCCACTGCCTATGCCATATCTGCTCTCCTGGTGCACCATTTAGCAGCACCTCCGACAATGCCGAGGACAGGATCAAGGAGACCCAGTCACGCCATCTTGAGCTGAACCCCAAGCTCTGCAGCAGCTCCAGCAGGTATTCCCATGACAGTGAGTCGAATGCCTTCGCGTCTTTTCGCGGTGCAATGCTTTAACACAGCCATTCACATAGAGATAGCTGTCGTGAATGCATTTTCCTTTTTGGAAAGCTGTTTGTGCCGGCGAGATCAGGTGCTTGATCGCCGTGGCCAATCTCATAGACACCACCTTGGTGATGAGCTTCGCGATCGAGTGAATCAAGCTAATTGGCCTATAGTGATTCAGTTCAGTGGCCCCGTCCTTCTTTGGCAGCAAGGCAATGAAGGCTTTGTTCAAGTCTGCAAAATTTCCCCCCGCGAGCTGATAGAATCTCTGAAAAAGCACCATGATATCGTCCTTGATTATATGCCAACATGATTTGAAGAACCTGCCAGAAAAACCATCTGGCCCCGGTGCCTTCTCCGCCAGGGACGCCGCAACTGCAGCCTACACTTCAGGTTCCGCGAAGGGAATGTCCATGCCATGCAGATCGATCGCAGGTAGCTGCAATTGATCCCAGTTTAATGAGCAGTGGCTTTGTTTTCTTTCGCGCAAGAATCCCCACAAAATAATCATGGATTGCATGTGCCGTCTCATAATGTTCACACTTCTCCACATCGGCAACTTTGATTGAGTGGATGAAATTTTTCCTCCTGCGGGAACGCATTTTCACATGGAAAAACTTTGTGCTAGCATCACCTGCCCTGAGCCACGTAATCCTTGATGCCTGACGCCTCCGAGCCCTCTCTATGGCCGCCAGCCCAAGCACCTTCATCTTCAGAAGCTTGCGCAATTTGAATTCATCTTCGGACAGATTTCTGAATTCCTGTGCCACGTCAAGCCGAAGAATTAACCTCGTTGGCCACGTGGAGCTGTAACTTTGCACCCCCCGAAGAGCGCTTTGCTCCATGTCTTGAGATCCAAAGCCACTCTCTGCATTTTTCTTCTTAACCCTGACGAAGGGGCAGTCGTGCGGCACTGATCTCTCCCATGCGCGCTGCACCGTCTCAAAGAAGTGAGGGAAACGAGGCCAGAAGTCTTCAAAACGAAATCTGACCACTTTGAACGGAGCTTCAGCATTTGCCAACACCAGAGGGCAATGGTCCCGAGAACGATGTGGATGCAGCCATCAACATATACCCAGGGTGCATGGCTTCCCAAGCGATGTTGCAAAAGACCTTGTCAATGCTGCACAAGGTGGGCTCTTCACGCTCGCTGCTCCAGGTAAATCTTCTGTTTTTGCACTTTATTTCCTGTACCCCTGCCAGATCAATTGCCTTGCGAAATCTCCCCATCATCCTTCTGTTGAGATTTGTGTTGTTTTTGTCTCTTGCCACGTAGATCATATTGAAATCGCCATTTAACATCCAAGGTTCAGCTGAAGGGGGAGCGACAGCAGCTAGCTCAAACAAGAAGAGCGCCTTCTGGTCCATCCTCTGACGGCCCGTAAACCGTGGTCATCCAAAAATGCTCTCTGCTGCTAAGGATTTCAACTCTAACTGTGATCGAGAAGGACCCAATGGCGTGGGTGATTACGTTAACCTGTTGCTTATCCCAAAAGATAGCAACGTCGCCCCGCGTCCCCAATGCCGGCAAGACCACGCAGCCCTGAAGTTGGCTACCACCTATTTCTGACACAAGCTGAGGCGACCACATCTCCACTTTGGTTTCCTGCAAGTTAAGGATGGCGATCCTATGCACGCTGCTACCTCCCTAATTGTCGATCGCTTCACAGGGTTGTTTAGTCCCCGCACATTCCACGACATGATCTTGTAATTTGAATTACTCATGGGGAGACCGATCATTGCTCTGTTGACTACACTTACTATTGAAAGAAACACAATACACCTTACAGCATGCCGTGGGGCGGCGACGACCACCAATAGACCCAAGAATCTGTCGTCGTATAGCTCTACCACTACCGCTAACCTATGATCACTATACATGAAGGAAACTAGACCTAACTCAAGCTGATTGAAGATCAGCCGCCGACGAAGCCTAACGAAGACTACTGACATAATCACTCTGCATCTTCTCCGTCTGCCATACCCGCGGCAACCTTCATGGCAGCGAAGTCAAGGCACGTCAACTTCGCGGTGGCAACAATGTCCTTGGCTGAAAGCAGTTCCTCGAAGCGCTTCAGCAACCCCGCCACGGCCTCGAGGGTCATCTTGTCATTTGAGCCTAGGCCACCCAACTCCTGGATCAAGCGCAGCGCTGCCTGCTGGGCCACGGGCACCATGCAGCCTATGGCCGCCTGGCGAGTGCTTCGGCACGATGGTGCAGAACTTGCCCTGGTCTTTGGTGGGGTAGAGGAGCGTGCACGCGGCGGCGGTGGTGGAGGCACGGTGATGATAGGCGGCGGCACTTTAGTGAACAGTCTTGGGGTGGCCACCTCGCCCGAGCTTCCCTCGCCGACGCCTTCGATCTGCATGCGCCCCACCTGCTGCATGATCGCAGTGACATGGAATCCCACCGCCGCGGGGGCCGAAGAACTGACGTAGGGGTGCACCAACGACGAAGCGAGGTCGGCGATGCACGACAGGATGTCGTCCTCAAGATGCTCTGTTTCCTCTTTGAGGTTGTTCTTGCTCTTCCTCAAATGCGCGGAGACCATCCACCATCCTCAAAAGCCAGTGGTGTGACCAAAGCTTGGAGCATGGCATTTTCCATCTCGAGCTGCATGGAGTCTGTGCGCGGGGGAAGGGACAGGCTGCGCCCCCGGGTAACGTGAAGAAAGTAGCGATGGGGTCTTGCTCCTGGATCTCCTGGAGCGGAGGCTTGAGGCAGCAGGGGCTGCGAAGGCGTGGCATGCAGCACGGGGTGGCGCGCACCATGGATGCACGCACTGCCCGCTCCTTGGAGCGACCTCTTGACAAGGCCAGCCTAGCGGTGCCCCGCCAGTGTTTTGCTGCGGCGCCTCGGCGTGGCCTCGGCGACATGAGTCGACTTGCCCTTCATGTGGTGCCTCGACGACGTCCGTTGACTTGCCCTTCGTATGGCACGAGCTACCTAGGAAAGCATCCTTCCAGGAGCGCATGGTGCCGTCGTCGCCATGGTCTTGCCTGCCATGGCCTTGGGGATGCCCACCACAGCCCGTGGCCGCAGCCGGAGGGGCAGCGCGGTGCCCGCCGCCCGACTGCCCATCCTCAACGCCCCCAGTCCAGACGCCAGACTCCAACCGCGGGAAAGGGTAGTCGTCATCTTCGCCCGAGGACAGCATCCCACTATGGCACGAATGCGATGATTGCGGCGAGAGGGGGGACCAGTCCTCCACTCTGTCGACATGTAGCAAGAGGTCGTAGCGACGGACGCACGATGGCAGCGGGACACGACGATCCGGAGGCGAGAAGACCAGGATTACGTCAACGCAGCCAGCCCCGCGCTTGAGCACTCACAACACGTGTCTGGTCGGGATGTGGGCGACATCCCACACCCAGAGCCAGCACACGAAGGTCTTGGTATGCCCTCTCTCCAAGGTCCGGCTGTCCAGCCGATTGATACAACCAACGTCGCCGAGCGCCTCCTCCGGCCCCTCGAGCGACCAGAACTGCATCGGCGGGTTCTCCACCACCACGTGCAAGGAGTACTTCATCAGCGTCGCACGGTCGTCTTCATGCCAGGCCCGGATGTAGAACTTTGCGCCGTCCACCTTGAGGATGCCGTGGTGCACCGTGTTGTCTCGATGCACCTGCAGGTCAAAGTGCACCAGGAATGCATCCGGGTGATGAGCGGTGACCCGCAGCTGGTAGGGTGGCGTGCCGAGCTGCGCCTCGATCGCCCTCCCCACCGCCATGGGATTGGTCGTGTGGACCCTGTCCACGACGGAGAGGGTGACCACGTGCTGCCGCAGGATGTGCTCCTCGTGCTCGAGCGTCGGGGAGGCCACCACCACCTTGTTGCTGACGCGAGGGCGCCTGGACGGGTCGCAGTGGAGGAAGCGCTCCATGGTCGGCAGCGCGGGCAGCGATGGCTGGCTCGTCGTCGGAGGGAAGACGAGGCGATCTCTCACCGGGGCCTTGGAAGCCGCCGGCTTAAGGCACACACGAGCAGCCCAGCCCGGGGCACCGTTCTTGGGATTTTGCGGGCACTCTCTACCGAAATGGCCTTCCAGCTCACAAATGATGCAGCGGATGGGATCTCGACAATCTTTGCGATGGTGCTTCTTGCTGAGGCAGCGAAAGCATTTCCCCTTGAACTTACTTAAGATGGCGTCGCGGGCGGCCGCAACATTGAAGGCCCCATGGTGGTCGAAGCACCGCAGCCTCGTGCGCTCCCTTGCGACCACGGGGTCAGAGCCCGCGCGCGTGTTCTTCCGGGATGAGACCTCCGTCCATCCATCGGCATCTCCCGAAATGGCAATGTTGACCAGTAGAGCAGGGGCGACCACAATGGATTGAAGGCGTGCCCGCCCGAAATGGGGCGACACAAACAGATCCGCCGTGCCGAGCCCATGCCCCACGTTGGACGACTCGCCCCGCTGCAGGATACGCAGCGTCGAGGCCGGATCTGACCTTGCGTCCTTCGTGGCCAGTGATGAATGCAGGGCAGAGGGAGGCGATGGCCCGCGCGACGCCGAAAAAACACCGTGCAAAGGCAGCGCACCGTCGGGGGAAAGGATGCGACACGAAGGAGGGGGCAGCTGGCTGGCCATAATGGCCGGATTTATGGTTGTCGCAGCCGGAGTGGCCACCGGCACACGGAAGGGGAACGAGAGATGCGCCTACTCTAGCTTCTCTGGATTGTGGAATTGTAGCGTTTGTTTCTTTGGTCTTGAAGGGTCATTTGGACACCTAGAAGAGCACTATTAGACATGTCATAATAAAATATCATAAAAGGCTGAAAACATGTTTAGCAAAAATGCATTGGCCTGATTTGATATCACTTCAAGTCCTAAATTAAATTCATGCTTCGCGGCCAACTTAAAAAGCTATTAAGTGGAGGTAAATACTGCAAACAGTGCATCAGTGCAAAGAAGCCTGCCAAATTTGACACATACAGAGTAAGAGACAAAGTGCTGAAATTCAAGAACGCAAAGAACAATACCTGCTTGCAATATAATTCAAGAGTTCGCTAGTGACAAACTTCTGAGCCCAGAACGATTCCATCCGTCCATCGGAGCGATCTATAGCCACTTTTGCCATTTTGCACATGACCTTTTCCGCCTCTGAGAAAACCACCTTGTGGCGTGTCATGTCCACGAAACGCCACAACTCAGGGGACTTGGCTGCTACCAGCCATGAGTGGCACACAAGTCCCGCTCCCATCAGAATCTCAATGGTCCCAAGCTTCATGAAGATTGCAGAAAGCGCATCGAGTGGAAGCTCAGACTAATCCCTGATATCAGACACGGGCAAGGGGTTTGGCTCCACCTCCGTTGTGCAAGGTAGCTCCTAAAAACGAGGTGTCATCACAAAGATCCAAGGATGGCTAACTTTAGCAAGAGCTTAAAATTCGCACAATGAGAGACAGCTTTACCACAAGAGAGACAAAGCTTATACAATACAGCTAGCAGGAGTGGCTTCTCCCATGGTACACGATAACATAACTTTTAACAAGAAAACCTATGTCTGATCAAATGGTTTAGGCTGAAGCAACAATCAGATAATTAGTTGAGTATGAAATACCGCTTTTATGTTTTTTTAGGGAGGGTGTAGCGATGGCAAAGCTCAGCCTGTTTGCAGAAAGAAAGTTCTGCAAAACAACCATCCAATTTGGTGCCAAAGGCAGTGCGGTGCTCCCAGATGAACTCTTGATTAAACTTTCCAATCGACGATAAGCCAATCAGACCAAGTTAGTAAAGCAATCCACCCCTATCATCTCACAATCCCCCCAATTTTGTTTTACCCAATCATCCATGATCCATCAAACCACTAACGCGCCTCTGTACTTGTAGCCGATAATTAGCCCAGTACAAATCCCTTTTTAAAAACCTTTTTTAGGGAGGATGTAGCCAAGCAAAGCCCAGCCTGCTTAGGGAAGAAAAGTTCTGCAAAACAACCATCCAATTTGGTGCCAAAAGCACTGCCCCAAGATGAACTCTTATAATTATTTAAGCTACCCAATTGATGATAAGCCTATCAGACCAAGTTAACAGATTAATCCACCCCTATCGTCTCAGAATCCCCCCAATTTTGATTTACCCAACCATCCATCAAATTCAAACCAGTATACGCACCACTTTGTACTTGTGCAGGTAGGCCTTGAGGGGTTCGATGTGGTCCTGAAACCCCTGCTTCGCCATCTCGGACAGCAGGTCATCAACCGTCATGGCCTCCCGCTTCGCCCTCTTGCATCTGTCGCTCTCGCTGCTCGCCCTGCAAAGCACCGACGGGTCAGCCGCCGAAACCAAAGGCCGTTCAAGCCAAGCAGAGATCGAAGAGCGGCGGATCCATTTACCGGCGGGTGATGAACTCGGAGACCAGCTCCCGCACAGCCCCCCCGTCCATCTTCCCGTCTGGCAGGATGACCTTCCCCATGATGCGGGTGATATCCGCGACGGGCACGAACACGTCCCGCTCCTCCCCGATGCGGCCGGCCGTGGGGCTTCCGCCGTCGCCGGAGGGGCTCGCCGGTGGGCCGGCCATGCGCCCCCGCTGCACCGACCGAAGGACCAGATCAATCAGATCGGGCAACCCAGCGAACCCAAACCCCAAACCCTTGGGACGAGAAGCGAGCGAGGTGAGATCGTGGGAGAAGTCGAGAGCAGAGAGCGGTTTGGAACGAGAAGTCAGGTTTAACTAGGCGAAGGTGGCGAAGGGAGCGGAGGCGGCGAGGCAAAGATGGGTTGTTTTCGTATATACGGAGTATGTAGATAATTGCCCCGTGCGTTTCAACGGGAATATAAATATATTTTTTTCACAGACCAACCTGTGATTAAATGATTAGAGAAACAGTGGTATCCCCAGCTCATCAGGTATGCATGGACGTAACTAGATTCTCAATGGCAGACTGTATCTGGAGGAGTTGAGCACCTTTGCGTTGCAAAATCTTTGCTTGGCTTACCATGCAATATCGTTTGTGGACTTCGGATCAGAGGGCGATGCATCAAGGACGGAGCCAGAAAATTTAGCCATTGGGTTCATTCACTAACTTATTGTGAGAATGTGATACAAATTAGTTATGTGTAAACTCTAATTTTACGCAATCTTACAACAAAAGTTAAACATGCAATCAAAGATAATTGAATGAATAGAATTATGATATCACTTATCACATATTGTGTTAAAGTAAAAATGAAGAGTGTTGTACGTACCTGCTGAATGAGATCCTAAAACCTCTTTTTTTTACATATTGTAGATAGTGTGGTACAAAAATAACTTCAGGTCTTAGATATAGTTTCTCATATTCCTCGAAACATTGAAGCAGATGAAAAATTAGTTTGACAAGTTTGAAATAAATACCATAAAGCAAAAAAAGCATAGCAAATTAAAGAATTGCTCATGAACCGATTACCCATTTTCTTACCTGAATTTTAAACATTAAAGAGGCTAGCCAACTCGCATGGAGAAGGCTCCCCCGATTTGCATCCTTCTTGACCGTTTGATCCTAGTCAGCTCGGTCTTCGTTGTGCTGCCTCTCGTTCGATTTCCGTTCACTGCAGCACATCCCGTTTTCACCGCGTGGTCAAAATGCAGTGGCGAATGACCTGTGGGCTCGTGGCCAGTGCTGATAGGCTGGGTCAAACTTTTTTGGGTGTCCGCGCGCCTCTCCACACACGCCGCGTCGCGCGCGCCACGCCCTCCGCGTCGTGTGGGTTGGGCGAGCCGCAGAGGGGTGGCCAGCGCTTATGCACCCGATTTCTCTGCCCGTATCTATGTTGTACCAATGACAGGTGGGTCGGTGCTGCTTTTGGTCCCGCTTGTCGGTTACAGTGGATGCCCGTCCCGCGGTGTATGGTGTAGGCTAAAGTTTCTGGGGTCAACCGCTCTTGGCGGGACGCTCCTGGCGCGCTGCCCGCGTCGTGCGTTGTGGGCAGCAGCTACGGAGGGGCCGTCCGGTGCATGTGCACCCGACTTCTGCACCCACCTTTGACCTGCCATAGTGACGGGTGGGCCAGCGTTGCTCCTGGTCCCACTCGTCGGCTACACTAGATGCGGGTCTCGTCGTCTCGTTCGACACAACCGCGCCAACCCTAGCCCCCAATCCCAGCCACGCACTCCTACCTCCTCCTCCCCTCAAAGCCGCCACACCCATTCCCCTCTTCCGCCTCCTCCTTCCGAGGGAATTGCACGAACCACCACTTATTGAGGCTAGTGTTGCACAAAACACCTACTATACAGGTTTGTTGCAGAAAGCACCACATATTGGTGTAATACATTGCAGATAGGTCTAATCTAGTGTTTAGCTATATTAACATAATTTCAGACAAATGGATCCCGCTTGTAAGTCAATTCTAACCGGCTGATGCAAAGGAATGTGATTTTTATCCGTTTGGGTCGGCCGAGCAGACATGCATGTCCGGATTTTTTGGGTCGGCTGGTGCACCCACTGTGGCCGACGCATTTGTCCACGTGGTCTTAGAAAAACTAAATAGGCACAGAAAATATTTAAATTTAAAACATGAATATTAATAATACATGATTAAACATTAAAACCGCTTCAAACATAATAAATATAATAAAAACATAATAAAAACAAAAAGCCTCACAGCAGTTCTCGCCCACAGCCGTAAGCATCATCCTCATCGTTGGAGCAAGTAAAGTCAAAGAACTTTGGCGGCTGTGCCCAGGGGAACGCTGTCTGGTAGGCCGCGAGCGCGGCCTCCTCCGACGTCTGCTACTACGCCATGGCTGCCTGGCGCCGCTTGCCTCCTCCTGCTTCCGCCGCTCCTTCTCCTCCTCGCGCGGCTAGTGCTATCGGTGCTCCTCCTCTCCGCGCTCGTGTCGCATGCGGTGCTCCGATCAATCCACTTCTCCTCTAGCGTGCGGCAGCGCCGCTGCTCAAGGTAGGCCGCCTCCTCCTCCGATGCACCGAGCCACACCAGTGGTGTGCCGACCCTCCCGCACGATGCCCTGCCACTGTGTATGTCTCGGTGACTGTGGGCGGTGCCGGCGTGGGTGTATGTGGTGCTGGTAGCGATGGCGGCGGCAGTGGCGGGTAGATGCAATTGCCGGCCACAGAGAGCTGGAGCGCCTCCTCCAGACCAAGTATGCAAGACTAGTCATATTATTTTGTGATGGTTATATTGGCCACATGACAACTAGTTTGCTGTAGTGGCCATATAGCAAATACTTGGATGCTAAAATCTAATGGCAACAATATCTACCATGTTTTTGGTGCTAGTGATCACATGCCGAACTTGTTTCATTTAAATTTTGGTTCAAATTCTAACAATTTCAGAAAATATGAAAAATTCCAGTGAATTTCACATGTCTACAGTACCATTCGGGAAAGTTTTACCCCATTTGGATCAATGGGTTGAAGATAATGAAAGTTTTGGTTAGCCCGTACAATTTTTTGGTTCAATTTTTGACATTTTTCAGAAAAATGAGAAACAATTCCAGTAAATACTACATGTATTCAATACTAATTTGAGAAAGTTTCGGCTCAATTGGACCACAAGTTTGGGAGATAATGACGATCTAATATGTTGGCTGATGTGACCGGTTTTTATTGCCACATGTGCACTTACAAGTGGGACCCATATATATAAAATTATGTCAATGTATCCAAACACTAGATTAGATCTAGTTGCAATGTATTACACCAATATGTGGTGTTTTCTGCAACAAACCCGTATAGTAGATGTTCTGTGCAACACTAGCCCCAACTAGAAGAACGCCCGTGCGTTGCAACGGGGCCACATTAGGGTTAAGAGTTCAATATTAATTATGTTAATAATATATTTAATATTCTCATACATATCAAGTGACACTGGCGACCTTTTTTGTCAATTTAGCAACGGACTCAGTTGCAACGGGCTCTTTATACATATCAGACAACTCGCTACTACTTAAACTACAACTATGGCTATCAATATTTTTTTGTCAATTTAGCTCAACAATAGTGCCTGGCTTAATAGACTGCTTTGCATTCACCCTCTCAGAAGACAGAGAGAACCAACTCAACATGTCAGAAGATTAACAGAAATTTCATTTGTATGACATGAACATATAGCAAGAGCACCAAACATAGATCAGCAGAGAGCAGAGCACAGCATGCACACACTCGGGCCATCTACATCATACACACACAGCAACGCACACACGCATCACGCTGGCATACACATACAGAAAAGCAGGCACACACGCATCATGCGCATTGGCCGGTGCGACGCACGCAGAGCAAGTACGTACACACGGAGAGCAAGTTAGCAAGCACGCACGCGTCCAACCCCGCCGCTGCATGCGCTGGCAGAAGGTGAGGCGGCAAGGGAGACTGCACATTGAAGCTGTCCATGCAAGGCTGGAGGTGCTGGGCCGGCGACGGCGGTGTCAGGACTGCGCTTGATTCGTTCCCGGTGGCGTGGAGTTTGGGGCGGCAACGCGGCGATAGCTAGTGCTCGGGGATGGGGGTTTGGGGCGGGGGCAGTCGACCCGATGGCTGGCGAAGTTAACGGGCTCGGGCGGCTTGAAATTCGGCGGGTGGCGGCGGCACAACGCGAGGATGGGACAGGCGAAAAACCTAGCGGGCGTTCAACTACCAATACCCACGCCTTTTTTTAGGGGAATTACTTGTGAAAATAACGTGCGACGACGACTTAGCGACCGGATCCCCTTAAAAAAGACATAGCGAGCAGATTCCCTTAAAACTGATAGGAATGGATACGATTGATGACATTGATAAATAGTGGTGAATGTTGGCCTAATTTACTATCATCATGCATGGAAACGAATCATCAAGAAAAAGAATACTTCCTATAACTACACTCATAGGAAGCTTCCTAATCTCTGCTACCAAACAGTTTCTACCCAAACAAGAAAGGAAAGTTATGGACGTAATTCGAAAGGAAACAAACGTTATGAAGATTAATTAATTTAGATTTAATCTTTAGAGATTGATTGTGATTGATTCTTTTACATAAAGACATTACTAAATAATTTGCGTCAGTATGAAAAGTTCTGATCCATTCAGTTTTTTTCGTTGTGTGAGAGGGTGAAGTGAAAATAAACCGATGAAGTGAGGGAGGCGACGAAAAAAATCTACAACAGTTAACCTACGAAAAAACCCGGACGAAAGTGGTGGGACGAAAAAAAACCTGGAAGCGAGACTACCAACTGCTCCATTAGGAGTAGAGATAAGTGATGGATTATGCAATTCCCTCCCTCCTTCCCGGATCCCTACTACCGCCGCACCCACTCGTCTCCTCCTCTCTCTCTTCTAGCTTCCTCCTCCTTCCTGATCTCTGCGTCGGCCGCGGTGTGAGAGGAGCAGCGGTGGCGACGTCGAGTTGCGAAGCGGCGGCGCTTGGGCGCGAGGCGGCAGAAGCGGCTACCCCGGGCCCCGGTTTGGGGGTTCGGTTCCATAGCGCCGATGGCTTCTCCGTCTACAACACCGGGGGCGAGCTGGTGTTCGTCGTGACCACGACCGACCACCTCCCATCGCCAGGGTCCATGACGGCGGCCGGGTCGGGCCTGGGCAGAACTGCAGGAGGCCATGAAGGCCACGGCGGCTGCTGGTGGAAGCAGCGGGTTTGAAGGAGCGGTAGATGTGGGTCCGCGGTTGGGGAAGACTCGCCGGCTGGGCGACGGCGATCGCCGGTGAGGGCAACGAAGCCAGGCGTCGGGGTACCGCAACGATTCGGGCGCCTGCGGCATGACGGCATTGCAGAAGCATGTAGGTTCTTCGACGGTGACAAGGACGCAGTTTTTTTCCCATTCAGTTTTTCTGTTCCATGTTATCTGTATCTTGGTGAATGTACAGCGCTAATGTTCAGTTCATTGTCTCAGGTATGAATTTACAGATTCAAGATTTCCTTACACACGGGGCTTTGCAAGTTCATTGTCTCACGCATCCTTTATGTTGCATTGTTTTGTTTGGCGGAGGTGTGTTCTTGTCTTGCGAGGTTCATCCACCGTCTACGACACCTGCAACTGGTTTGATATATTTTTGGTTAATCATAACCAGCAAAGAGGAGGAGTCAGATACGTGCCTGCTATTCTTTATGTTCTATGAAGTGTTCCTTCAACTAATCAAGCAATCTGACATTAGTACTTTGTTTGAGCCGCCGCCGAACGCTCAGCGATGGGTTGAGTTGGTTGAGGTGTGGGTGGCGCATTTGCTCGCCGAGGATGGCACGTGCGCGAGCTGAAGTACGGCGCCGGCCAACTTTGTCCTCTGAGGCTTCCCTGACGCGCTCCTCTGCCACTACCTCCTCAACAACAAGGTGAGCCTCCCACTCTCCATTTTTCGTGAGAACTTCCAATGACTATTCAAAAAATCATCCAAGAGAGAGGCAGTAGCAGCAGATCAAAGCTTAGGAAGATCAATTCCTTTTTGTTATTGGCTTTTAACCTCTTGTTCTATGTGATTGTGCCGATGTCTTCGAAGGATTAGGGCTTAGGGCAACTCGATGGCAGCCAGTTGGAGTTTGCTATGTTACATATGCAAGTCCTTTTGAAATCTGAAACTTCTATGTGGTGATGAGTTTCTGCTCATCTTGATTGATTCATCTCCAGTGAAGGGGTGTGCCTTCTGATTCATTCATTTTCTCTTTCATACCGTGGAGTTCATCTTTGTTTTGGAGAACAACACCCTTGCTGATGTTCATCTTCTCTATTCATACAGGGACTCGTCCTTCCGTGGTGCTCAGCCACAAACAGATTTGGAGGGGAAATAGGAGAGCCTGACGAATATGAGCATAATATCTATGCATATTTTGAGTTTTTTTAAGCCAAGTACTCTCTATTTTTCAATCTGAAAATAGCATGCCACAAGTTAAAATACAGAAATTAAGTCACTGACCCAGTCTGTACATAATATCAATGCATATTTTGAGTTTTTTTTAGAATCTATATGCGCAAATACTCAATTTGGCACTTCCCATACAGGCAAAAGTGCTACCTTAAATTTGTAGCTCTGATAAAAAAATCATTTCAAACGTATCTGATGGTAAAAAAGATAATGACGGGAAAACTGCACACCATTCATCCAAGTGAAAGTCAGAGTTTCTCTTCTGAAGAGTACTTACTATATAGAACCACATCTTTGTCAGGTTTATTCTGGATAACTGGGAATACATGTTTCAGGAGCCTATTGTTTCTGTTGATCGCAGTTACTATCTTGTGTAGGTTGCAATATCTGCCAGCTTTGTATTCTTTTTGTCAATTTTTTGTTGGTAGGTTGGTCCATTCGGTAAAACTTAAAACTTCTGAAATAGACATCTATGGATATGGACATGCTAAACATTTTCAGGAATGTAAGAAGGCAGTATAGTCTCTTGAAAAGTCATTTGATCTCGCAAGAGAGAAGCTTCCTGAAACATTTAATTATTGTTCTGTTGTGTTATTGATTTCACCAGTTTTATGTCAGCCGATTAATTCTGAAGGATTCTGAACTTCCTGATATATGTATTTAGAGCATTTGTTGTGATTTGATGCAAAATACTGATGGCCAGGCATTATACTGTGCATAAGCACAATTTTTCAGTTTTTCTTTTTCTTGTTGCGGCAGTTTTTCTACAGCAATAGCCAATAGTGTGACATCACACTACTCCATTTTCACAGGCCATGGAACAATAAAGAACTTGGCAAGGGATACCCTATGGTCTACTGTTATAACTATGTGCGCGCTTTGGATCTATTGGGTGTCTTGTTTAGCATCCTTTTTGACAGAGTTGATTACCTTTTTGACAGAGTTGATTAATTTAATAGTGAAATAGTTGGTGATATCAGATGTGTAATACTGGTTGTGGTATCTCACATTTTTGAAATATTCATATGTTGCTGGTAGTCATGCTTATGTCCAGGATATCAAGTAACCTTGTGCTATGCTGTGACTAAATAAAAGCAATGTTTAGACTTATCTTTTGTTTGCTCTACTTAAAGAGTACCGTGTTTTGCAGGATCTAACCAGGAAGGATTGTGGGTTTATAATTTCGTGCCAAGACCCTAAAAGCATTTTTGTCTCATGCTTCGACTATCATATCTATTTTCTCTGTAAATTCTAGACCCGCAATTCAGATTATGATCTTTGTATGCCCTTTTTTTTGTACCTTCTGAAGTAGGCTAACATTACAAAAAAGAGCCACATATTTTAGAAATTGAATTATGTGGTCACCATGATGGTTTTTCAGGTTATGGTTCTTTAGCCATTTAATGTGGTATTGATGGTGTAGTGTGCTTCATGAAATGAAATATAATGCATAGTTCGTCAGTGTGCTGTATGAGGCTATTGTAGGATGGAAGATAAATTAATGTTAAAATATTTTTTGAATTTCCTTTATTCCGTAAACTACAATACAGGATATGTTTGGGCCACATGATTCTATTCCAAAAATTTAAACAACTTGGCGACTGACGACACATCAGATGTTATGTATTGAAATGGATCACTTTTGTCAGGTTGGGTTTAGTAGGTCATAATGGTTTTATTCTATGACAAGCTTAATTTGCTTATAATGTAACCAGTTCAAGGACTGACGAGTTTTTGAGCCATATGACCTTTGCACACTCAAGTTACACGTTGTAAATGGCTCATGTCTTGTGCTGTTTTCGCTTTCCAAGCTATAGTCTTTTGATATACTCCCTCCATAAACTAATATAAGACCGTTTAGATCACTAAGTTTAGCGACCTAAATGGTTTATATTAGTTTACAGAGGGAGTACTTGAAAGGAGATTCTTTATATGTTGTTTGATTCTATCAGCCGTACAACCTAAATTAACAAGTAGGTATCTACGCAGTGTAGTGAAACCATTGTGCTTGCTGCAGCTTTATTATAGTGTTCAATTGTTTTCCTTAGTTTATTATATACTGAGAAATATATTTTTCTAGCCATTGTTTTTTAAATGTTTTCCTTAGTTTTATTATACCTGATATGGCCTTTGAATATGCTGATATGGCCTTTGAAGTTTCTGTTCTATAACAAGCTTTGCACTGGTCAACTTGAGGATGGTATGGTTCATTCTTTTTTGTTGCAGCTATTCCAGAGAAGTTAAGAGCTCCACAACCTTATGAAGACTTGAGTAGCAGAGATAAAACAATCAATTAGCTGAGATGCATCACATTTTTTTTCCTCTTGACTTTGATGGGTATTGAACCTATAGATCAACTTATCAATGGAACCCTTATCAGTGTTGAGAAGGTGGCACAAAAGCTCAAACACAGGACGATTAGCCGAGGGAAGAAGCTAAGAAGCATCAAGAAGGACTTTTAAGATGGTACTGCAGTCAAATGCATCCTAGGATAGGTCTTTAAGAATTATGGTGTGTCTCACTCCTTTTTTGTTTACCTTGCCACAGTGGTTAGCCTCAATTTGTTATTATCCTTCTAAACAGATGCAAAACTAAGACTTACCTAGGTTGTGAGAGCTGATGATGATTCGATTAAAAGATCTGCTTGCACCGTTTGTCTCTCTAAACAACATAACTAAGGCCATATGGTTTCCAATGTGACTAAGATCTAAATTCTTGCCGAGTGTGGTTTTTAAAGCACAAAGTTGCCAAAAATTTGAAATACATACTCGATTGGTCTATACATCTTATACAAATGTGTTTTTTTTTTCAAGCTCAGATTTTTCAGCTGATAAACATATTTTCAATATAGCATGATTTAACACATAGGCTTTCTACTGAATATGTCCTTGCAAAATGGTACCATTTTCATCGACAACATGGTTTTCGGTAGGTCTCTGCGCCATTTGGCGCAACGGGTCAACTAGTTTTCTTCACAACTGAAAATCATCTCTTCTGGCAATAACTTCAGACGGTGATAGACTAAAGAAAAGATCAAACGTTTTGGACTAAATTTTCATGAAACCTCACCAATGGCCCTTTGTGGATAGTCAAAACAAGGTGGTGCCCTGTAAGGTCCCCCGATTAAATATCTTCGCCTAGTATCGTCGTGCTCTGAAATTCTTTTCCAATTAGCCAGATCATAAGGCAACACATGTAAGTTAATTCCTCTGGCTTTCAAGACCGCTTGCAACAACGATAATTGATGCACGTCGCCTACGTCTAATGGGTTTAAGTGCCCGTATGATCATCTGGGGATGGTGATCGACCTTCGTCTGAGAAACTCTGTTCGATAAGCTATATCAATCAAAGTGCGTGGAATAAGCTATTAGGAAACTAGGGCATGTGCAACAAAAAGGAGATGTGAGATGTGATCTCAATACCTTGAATTTGAACTATAATAGTTGACCCGCCGGCGTCGACCTGCTGGTGTCTTGAGTAGTGACCATCGATGATACCGAATCGGAGAGATCGGATCACGGAGTCGAGGAAGCCAACAAGGACAAAAGGTCAAGCGGCGGCTGTATGGACATACATGAGAATAGGAAGACCAGATGACGAAGCTATGAACAGGCTTATCACGGTGGCAGTTCACTTGTGAGCTTTTGGGCTTTGCGTCGAGCATTGCATTTTTAATTGATGGAGTCAGCCCTTATTTTTTATTGGGGGCACAGCATGTACGTACCTGCGTACTATAAGCGGCCAGAAAAAATTGTTGGGTTCACCAGTATGCTGGCTCCGCCCCTGCTTTTGTGAGAGAGTGACTTAGTGCGTTTTTGTTGGTGTGGGTGTGGGGTTTCTATCAACCAGATGTTCGCATCTCGGCTTGGTATCTTGTAAATATTTCTTTCTGTCTTCTATAAAATATGGTATGCCATTGGCGTATTCTCGAAAAAAAAGTGCTGGTGCTCGCATTATTCCTGGATTTATTTCAGGATTTCCGGCGATGCGCTTTCAGTGGGAGGAGACGTTCCCGTCGACGACGAGGCGTCTACGGTGACGCCGTAAATCTCAAGATGAAATGCCGGCTCAGTCTCTCGGAGGTGCTCATAGGGATAAGGTGTGCGTATGTGCGTTCATAGGGGTGCGTGTATGCGCCTATGTATGAGCGCTTGCATATGTACTGTGTTAAAAAATATTTTTTTTATTTGAAACTTCAATATAAATATTGTAGTACTCCTAGATTAGCCCAGCAATCTTAACAAGTTTTTACATGCAATTGTCATGATTTACCTGTTATCTTATTGTTCGCACTTATTTGATAAAAATTGTTGACTTATCAAGTAAAATGTTATTAGGAGAAAGATCAGATATGCGAGAAAAAAATATCATCTTATTGTTATGCACTTATCTGACAAGAATTTATTGACGTACCAATATGAGTTTTAACACGGTTGCACATGTAAAGTACATGGGCAGCCAATAATCAGGTGTATACTCCGTTAAAAAGGCTTACACAAGGATCGTTGGGCTAAAGAGGAAGGGACGGTAGCAGGATCATCATCGTCGGATCAACACCTGTGGAAAGCTATGTGAAAACTAAAAGTGATTCCAAGAGTTCATGTATTCTGGTGGCAAGTACTTAGGGGGATTCTCTCTGACTACGCCAATCTCCAACGACACCATATACGCACAATGGCTCGTTGTGACCTATGCCAAGCCATGTCGGAGGATTTACAACATGCACTTATCATTGTTCACATGCTAAGCAATACTGGGTGGCTGCAAGAGAGATCCCAACATTATATTAACTTTGTACTTAAGTTAGTATAAAGTTGAATCATCTATTTTGGAATGGAGCGAGTAGATCTCAAGCTTCCTCGCCTACATCCATCAACTTGGATGAACCGATGAAGGATATAGTACTTAACGGTATAATATCTAACCAGGATAGATGTAAGATGATTACGGTCATGCATGCCATATGGACATCTGCTACGTCTTGAGCTTGCGTTGGTTTTCCCCGAAGAGGAGAGGATGATGCAGCACAGTAGCGTAAGTATTTTCCTCAGTTTTTGAGAACCAAGGTATCAATCCAGTAGGAGGTCACGCGCAAGTCCCTCGTACCTGCACAAAACGATAGCTACTCGCAATCAACGCGATTAGGGGTTGTCAATCCCTTCACGGTCACTTACGAGAGTGAGATCTGATAGAGATAATATTTTTGGTATTTTTGATATAAAGATGCAAAGTAAAAAGTAAAAGCAAAGCAAGTAAATAAAGTGATGGAGATTGATATGATGAGAATAGATCCCGGGGCCATAGGTTTCACTAGTGGCTTCTCTCGAGAGCATAAGTATTCTACGGTGGGTGAACAAATTACTGTTGAGCAATTGACAGAATTGAGCATAGTTATGAATATATCTAGGCGATTATCATGTATATAGGCATCACGTCCAAAACAAGTAGATCGAAACGATTCTGCATCTACTACTATTACTCCACTCATCGACCGCTATCCAGCATGCATCTAGAGTATTAAGTAAAAACAGAGTAACGCCGTAAGCAAGATGACATGATGTAGAGGGATAAATTCATGCAATATGATAAAAACCCCATCTTGTTATCCTCGATGGCAACAATACAATGCGTGCCTTGCAACTCTTTTTGTCACCGAGTAAGGACACCGCAAGATTGAACCCAAAGCCATGCACTTCTCCCATTGCAAGAACTACCAATCTAGTTGGCCAAACCAAATAAGATAATTCGAAGAGACTTGCAAAGATAACTCAATCATACATAAAAGAATTCAGAGAAGAATCAAATATTTTCCATAGATAAGCTGGATCATAAACCCACAATTCATCGGTCTCAACAAACACACCGCAAAAAGAAGATTACATCAAATAGATCTCCACGAGAGAGGGGGAGAACATTGTATTGAGATCCAAAAAGAGAGAAGAAGCCATCTAGCTACTAGCTATGGACCCGAAGGTCTGAAGTAAACTACTCACACTTCATCGGAGGGGCTAGGGTGATGATGTAGAAGCCCTCCGTGGTGGATGCCCCCTCCGACGGAGCTCCGGAACAGGCCCCAAGATGGGATCTCGTGGATACAGAAAGTTGTGGCGGTGGAATTAGGTTTTTGGCTCCCCTCCTGATTGTTCGGGGATACGTAGGTATATATAGGAGGAAGGAGTACGTCGGTGGAGCTCCGAGGGGCCCACGAGGTAGGGGGGCACGCCCAGGGGGGAGGGGCGCCCTCCACCCTCGTGACCGCCTCTGGCGCTTCTTGGAATAGGGTCCAAGTCTCCTGGGTCATGTTCGGTTGGAAAATCACGATCCCAAAGGTTTCATTCCGTTTGGACTCCGTTTGATATTCTGTTTCTTTGAAATACTGGAAAAAGGCAAAAAACAGCAATTCTGGGCTGGGCCTCCGGTTAATAGGTTAGTCCCAAAAATAATATAAAAGTGGAAAATAAAGCCCAATATAGTCCAAAACAGTAGATAAAGTAGCATGGAGCAATCAAAAATTATAGATACGTTGCAGACGTATCAACATCACGCAATCGATGGACACACGATCAAGATGTCTTTGATCCAGTTCAGTCCATAAAGATGGTAAGGGATGATTTTCTCATGCTAGATATTCCTACAAAACAGCCGAATCATCCCTGATGGACAATGCTGGAGGCCGCCTGATGTTGGCTGGATTAAGATCAACATAGATGGAGCCGTCAGCAACGAAGCTCGCAAGTGAGGAGGGGGCGGGGTGGCCCGGTCTCATCTTGCCTTCATCGGAGCATGGAGAAAACCATTTGATGGGTTCACCGATCCACTCATCGCCAAGGCACTCGCTCTACGAGAGGGCGTCATTTTTGCGCAACTTCGGGGATTCTTGCATGTGGTGATGGAAGTGGATTGTTTAGAGGTGGTCAACCTCTAGTCGTCGCGCAACAATGCTCGTTCCATTGTAGCGCCTACCTTAGATGAAATAGGGAGATAGCTTCATGCATGTTTTATCTCGTTTTCTATTAGACATGTCCTATGGGATTTCAATAATCCGGCTGATCTTTGTGCTAAGTATGTGCTCTTGTGAGCTGCGTTGGGATTTTCCCGAAGAGGAGGGAATGATACAGTATGGTAGAGATAAGTATTTCCCTCAATTATGAAATGAAGGTTATCAATCCAATAGGAGAATCACGCAACAACTCGTTAGCAGCACCTGCACACAAAATAACAAATCCTCGCACCCAACGCGAATAAGGGGTTGTCAATCCCTTGGCGGTTATTTGCAAGATTAAATTGTATGGCGATAGATAGATAGATTGAACAAAAATACAAAATAAAACAAATATAGTAAAAGTGCAGCAGGATATTTTTAGGGTATTAATATATCATAGAAGTAGACCCTGGGGCCATAGTTTTCACTATAGGCTTCTCTCTTGAAAATATTATAAGGTGGGTAAACAAGTTACTCTTGGGTAATTGATAGAAATGCAAATTATTATGATGATATACAAGGCAATGATCATGTATATAGGCATCAAACCCGAGACAAGTAGACCGAAACAATTATGCACTTACTACTATTACTCCACACATCAACCGCTATCCAGCATGCATCTAGATTATTAAGTTCATAAAGAATGAACGCCTTAATCAAGATGACACGAGATAGACAAAGTAAACTCACGCATGAATAAACCCCATCTTTTTACCCTTAATAGCAACGATACAACACGTGTCATGTCCCCTTCTGTCACTGGAATTGAACACCGCAAGATCGAACCCATTACAAAGCACCTCTCCCATTGCAAGATAAATCAATCTAGTTGGCCAAACAAAATCAATAGATAGGGGAGAAATACGAAGCTATACCAATCATGCATAAAAGAGTTTAGAGAAAACTCAAATAATATTCATGGATATATCTGATCATACAGTCACAATTCATCGGATTCCAACAAACACACCGCAAAAAGTGATTACATCAGATAGAACTTCAAGAACATCGAGGAGAATATTGTATTGAAGATCAAATAGAGAGAAGAAAACATCTAACTACTAATTGGACCACAGGTCTGTGGTAAACTACTCACGATCATCGAAAGGGTAGCAAGGTTGATGTAGAGGCCCTCCGTGATCGAATCCCCCTCAGGCAGAGTGTCGGAAAAGGCCTCCAGATGGGATATCTCAAGAATAGGAACTTGCGGTGGCGGAAAAATTATTTCGTGGACTCCTCTGTTAGTTTCCCGATTTTAGAGAAATTATAGAGGCAGAGTTAGGTCAAACGAAGGGCGCGCCCTGGTGCCTCGTGGGCCACTGCTCCATCTTCTCGTCCCCTCCCGAAGCTTCTAGGGTCTCTTATGTCTAGAAAAAAATCTCCAAAAAGTTTCATGGCATTTGGACTTTGTTTGGTACTGATATTATGAAAAACCAAAAAACAGGCAAAAAAATAGCAACTGGCACTAGGCACTAAGTTAATAAGTTAGTCCCAAAAAATGATATATAATTGCTTGTAAGTGTATATAAAAAATCCAAGATTGATACTATATAATTGCATGGAACAATAAAAAAGTATAGATACGTTGGAAACGTACCAAGCATCCCCAAGCTTAATTCCTGCTCATCCTCGAGTGGATAAATGATAAAAACATAATTTTTCATGTGGAATGCTACCTACCATATACTTGAATGATTCAAAGCAATAATCTATAATTTGACATGAAGACATAAATACTCAAGCATACTAACAAGCAACCATGTCTTTCAAAGTATCAATGCTAAAGAAAGTTATCCCTAGCCCATTATGCTCAATCATTGATCCATTCATGAAACACACTCAATATTAGCTACACCCAATGCAAAAGTATGACAATAGTGCTCTCCAGTTGGTACTTTGTAAGCGAAGGATGGAGACTCAAAATAAAAATAAAAATTGCATAAAAGTAAATAGATAGGCCCTTCGCATAGGGAAGCAGATATTTGCAGAAGTGCCAGAGGTCAAGGCTTAAATTAGAGATAAAAGTATTTTTGAGAGGCATGCTTTTCCTGTCAACGAAAACGACCGAGAATTTGCAATATCTTCCATGCTTGAGAAATTAGAGGCAGTTCCCAAACAGAAAATAAAGTATTTCATTTCCACCATTCTTTCACAATCCATGGCTAGCCATATCCACAGGTGCCTTCCATACCAACACTTTCCAAGGAATTTATTATTATCATCATATTATTATTATTTTCATTTCGGGACTGAGCGTCCCTGTTAGCTACCACACTCTCGTGCAATGACAAGTGAATAAACACTCATCATGAGAATAACATACCTAGCTTGGAAAATATTGGCCACCCCCTAGCACTTCATGAGCGGTATGGGCACACAAAACAGAAATTTATCTTGAAAAATTAGAGTTGGCACATACAAATTTACTTGGAACGGCACGAAAATACCGCATATAGGTAGGTATGGTTGACTCATTTGGCACAACTTTGGGTTTAAGGAGTTGGATGCACAAGCATCATTCCCGCTTAGAACAAATGAAGGCTAGCAAATAGACTGAGAAGCGACCAACCAAAAAGCAAAAATGGCATAAACATGCATTGAACATAACTAACACAGAATAATGCACCATAAGTAGGATATAACTTCGTTGCATAAGTGTTGACTTCACGTGCATGCATAGGGAATCACAAACCTTAACGCCAATATTCTTACTAAACTCACTAACATGACTCACATATTATCATCCCCACATCGCAAAATTATTGCAAGGAATCAAGCTTATCATATCCAATGATCTATATGAAAGTTTTTATTATATCCCTCTTGAATATTCATCACTTTGGGACCAAATTCATATCTTGTGCAAATTACCATTACTATTATAAACTCTAAAAAGATATAAGTTTAGCATGAGAGTGCATATATTTCTTCAAAATTTAATCACTGCCATGCTCAAAAAGATATAAGTGAAACACCAGAGCAACTGCCTAGCTCAAAAGATTTAAGCGAAGCACATAGAGTATTCTAACAAATCATGATAAACAAGTGGCTCTCTCAAATAAGTGTGTCCAACAAAGATGATTGTGGCAAGCTAAAAAGCAAACAAAGCAAAGACTCATATAATAGACGACGCTCCAAGCAAAACTCATGATATGTGACGAATAAAAATATAGCTCCAAGTAAAATGACCGATAGTCGGTAGAAGAAAGAGGGGATTCTTTGCAGGAATCCCCAAGCTTAGTTGCTTGGGAGTCCTTGAATATTACATTGGGTGCCCCGGGCATCCCCAACCCCAAGCTTAGGCTCTCGCCACTCCCTATTCCTTCATCTATTGTGATCTCACCCAAAACTTGAAAACTTCAACCACACAAAACTCAACAAACCTTCGTGAGATTCGTTAGTATAATAAAGAAAATCACTACCTTAAGTGTTGTTGCAAACCCATTCATATTTTATTTTTGCATTATATCTACTGTGTTCTAACTTCTCCACGGCTATACCCCCCGATACAATCTATAGTTTCATCAAAACAAGCAAAACAATGCATCAAAAACAGAATCTGTCAAAAACAGAAACGTTTGTAGCAATCTGAACATTGACCATACTTCTATAACTCCAAAACTTCTGAAAAATTAGAAACATGGGAAATTTGTATATCAATCATGTGTAAAAAATTCCGAATTTTATCACGCTCCAGAAATTTTTAACAATTCTCCTACTGGACGCAAAAGTTTATGTTTTTGCACAGAATAAAAGCAACTATCACCTGAATCATCCCAAAGGCTTTACTTAGCAAAAACGCTAATTAAAATATAAAAACAGAATCATAACAATAGCGTAATTGTGTGCACACAAGAAAACATAAAAATTAAGATAACTATTGGGTTGCCTCCCAACTAGAGTGCTATTGTTTTACGCCCCTAGCTAGGCATAATGCATAGTTTCAAGTGTTGTCATCTTTGCTTTTAGTTCCATAGGTGGCCCTCGTGATTGACTCATATGGTGGCTTAAATCTAGTTCTAGGGAAGTGTTTCATACCCTTCTTTAACGGAAACTGAAATTTAATATTCCCTTCTTTCGTGTCAATAACAACACCTATGGTTTGTAAGAATGGTCTACCAAGTATTATGGGGCAAGATGGATTGCAATCAATGTCAAGTACAATAAAATCAACGGGCACATAGTTCCTATTTGCAAGGATAAGAACATCACTAATTATACCCAAAGGCTTTTTAATAGTAGAATCCGCCAAGTGCAAATTAAGAGAACATTCATCCATATTGGTAAAACCTAGCACATCACATAGAGATTTTGGAATTGTGGAAATGCTAGCACCCAAATCACATAAAGCATTGCACTCATAATTTTTAATTTTAACTTTAATGGTAGGTTCCCACTCATCATATAACTTTTAGAAATTGAAATATCTAATTCTAGCTTTTCTTCTGAAGCTTGCATCATCGCTTCTCCAATATGTTTAGTAAAAGCCTTATTGTGTTCATAGGCATTGGGTGAATTTATCATGGATTGAAAAAAAGTAATACATTCAATCAAATAACAACTATCACAATTAAAGTCTTTGTAATCCAAGATAGTGGGCACATCACTAGTTAAAGTTTTTACCTCTCCAAACCCACTTTTGTCAATTTTTTCATCAATATTTTCACCCTCCGAATTATGGGGACGCCTTCTAGCTAAAGTTGACTATTCTTCAGTCCCCTTTTTGTCAAGTTTTATATTGCTAAACAAGGAATCAATATATGAAACACCAATCATTTTAATATCCTCATCATTACTATGTCCAAAAGATTTCGACTTAGCTGCCATTTGATTTACTAGTGTACCTTGTGCAGCGGAAACTTTTCCTAGCAAATTCTAAGTATGGGCGAACTAACATCAAAGATTAGTAACTTCTTCACTGATACGTGTCCGTCGTATCTATAATTTGTGATTGCTCCATGCCAATATTCTACAACTTTCTTATAGTTTTGGCAACTTTTTATACTATTTTTAGGACTAACATATTGATCCAGTGCCCAGTGCCAGTTCCTGTTTGTTGCATGTTTTTTGTTGTACAGAAAATCCATATCAAACGGAGTCCAAACGCGATTAAAACTTATAGAGATTTTTTTGGAATATATGTGATTTTTGGGAAAAAGAATCAACGCGAGACAATGCCCGAGGGGGGCACAAGGCAGGGGGGCGCACCCCAGGGGTTAGGGTGCGCCCTGTGCCCTTGTGGTCACCCCGTAAGGCGGTTGGTACCCTTCTTTCGCCGCAAGAAAGGTAATATTCCGATAAAAACGTGTTAAAATTTGAGCCCAATTGGAGTTACAGATCTTCGAGAATTTAAAAAACAGTGAAAGGCCAAAATCTGGAAGCGCAGAAACAAAAGGAAACACACAGAGAGAGATCCAATCTTGGAGGGGCCCCCGCTCCTCCGCCGCAATGGAGGCCATGTACCAAAGGGGAAACTCTTCTGCCATCTAGGGGGGAGGTCAAGGAAGAAGAAGAATTAGGGGAGCTCTATCCCACTACCAGGGAAAACCCTAGCAGTAGCATGGGTTTTGTGCTCACTAGTAGCGCGGGAGGGCACGCTACTAATAAGGTGCTACAGCTATTGCTTAGCAGCAGCGCGTGCCTTCCCGCGGTACTGCTAGGACAAATAGCTGCAACGTTTGTTCGGTACCACGCTGCTGCTAAGGTAACTACTTGCAGCGTGTTTTCTGTCCATCGCTACTAGTACTTTTTTTTATTTTTTCATTTTTAGTGTATTTATGCGCCATCGTACAAATATTGATACAATACCAGTTATGAGGTTTACATCATTATGTCCATAACAGTGTGTCAAATGAAGGTGGATTAGGTTCAAGTGGAGGCAATATGTGGTGCATGTCAAAAGTATACTACTAATCCAAACTTGATCTAGTTTGGACTAGTAGTACTTCCGATGTGCACCACATGTTGCCTCCACTTGAATCTAATCCGCCAGCACAAGCTATTTAATCATCCTCATAGTCATTACCACCAATAGTATTTATTTCTGTCTAAAAAACAGTATTTATTTAATCACCACTAACACTAGCTAATAATAATCATCATAGTCATTACCACCAACACTAGCTATTTTATCATCGTAGTAATATAGTGTAGCACATCATCATCCTGAAACTCATTTCTAGCTAGCTAATCACTCCTGCTGCTCTCTCTTAGGTAAAATAACATAAAACATGTATAGCTCTCCTCCTTGATCAAGCTGGAGCATGCAGATGAACCTATCTCCTAATCGTGGGTAGCACATCTATTTGCTGCCCCCTAGTACTTCTCTGCGCTCCCCCATCACATATTTGGTCCAGTCTTGCACTATTAAGCATCCATCGCTAATCTTGAATGCACTAAAGTAATCTGTAGGATATCTTGGCCGTAAGCTGATAATACTCATGGTACCTTTAGTCTCGATCCCATAAGGCACAACATTCATCGGGAGTCCCTGTTGAAGAACATCGTATGTTAACATACTTAGCAATGAAGTTTAGTTTCAAAAATAATGTATGGAAAAGATGCACTGATGACAAATAGTAAAAATCTTACCATCCTTCCTAAATAGATGTGACCATAGTTCATTACGAACACTATTGGTCGCACATTTTCAGTACTAACATTTCTAAATGCAGGAAGAAAATTTGTCTTGACAGTATCAAGATCCTCAAGCCATGAAACATAATGACTGAGCTCCTCGCAGTTGAGTTCAGCCCCAAGACAGTATACGGTCCTGTCTACCAAGCGCTGGACATGTTTTCTTGCACCGAAATAAGCTGACAATACAAATTAGTTGTCAACTATTTTTGAATAAACAATATCGATCAAAGACATAAATATGGTTGAGAAACTTACATAATGGTATAACTGGAGGCGTCTGCACATCGACCCAGATGTCGGTATTACCTTGAATATCATCTTCCGGACGAATATCAAAGATGATAACCATATCAGGCTCAAATGCATAAGTCTTGCATAGTGCTCGCCATGTTTTGCATCCAAAATAGGTGTAGTCGTCTGAATTTACAATTTTGCATGGAAAATATAACCATGCTCGGTCTTCAAGTAAACTTTCTTTTCCTCCATACTATGACTGAAACCTATCTTATCCAATACAAAAACTCTTGCATGGCAGGGGATATGCTAGTAGAATAGTAAAAAAATATAAGTGGAAGCAAATGAAGCAGATGTCATGCTTAATTACGAAAAAAGACTTGTCGCTGTGACTTACTGTATCCACTTCGAAGTTCTCGTCCAGCTTGATGCTGAAGTGCCTATCATCATCTAGGAAGATTCCGTCGCACAGGCCGCGCTCGTCTTCGCAGTATTTGCAAATACCGAAATCCTTTTCGTCGTCAGACATTTCCTATGTTCATAGTTAAAACATTAATTGAAAATCGATCAAAGACAACTACCAAGATACTCAACACACAAATCCGGGGCACTCGATATTTCCTACATATTCTGGCACAAGTCATGCCAAAATTCACGGAAAAATCCGGCATGACCTTTGCTAAAATAGGACATATCGAGCGCCTAAAATTTGCCGGAACGGAAATGAATCAACACTCCGGCAAAACATAGGCCACTCGGAGGTGTAACCTGCAAACATGACGGGCCACTTGGATATTGAGCAACACAAGATATACATTTCAAAATATCTTATAGGACTCAAATTAGCATGCATTCAATAAGCAAAGTAAATCATCTCATACGTCCGTACATCGTCGAATATTATCACTAATACATCACGAATAGTGTCATACATATAACATCACTAATACAACTAAAACCTTAGCACACAACGGGTATCGGCGCGGGCGGTGGAAACCCACAGAGAAGGAACCATCACGGGATCATAGCTCCAGTGAGATCCCCGGAGAACCTGCCAGGTATTGGAGAATGGCCTGTGCTCCAACGCAAACAAGTAGCGACAGACGTGCGCGTCCTCCTCACTGACACGGTGACGCACCACCTCCGCGGAGTCCTCGAGCCTCTCGATCATCACTGGCCCACGCGACCGCCACCAAAGAAGGTTCGGGTCAACGACAGGCTGGCTCCTCACCAACCTGCGCCCCCCGGTAGGTAGCGCCTCCCAGTACCACCCCGGCGGAGCCCAGTCTCGGACATGGCCGATCTGGTCAAGCAGGTGTCGTCCTCCGCCGACTCGACGACGAGGATGCGGGATAGGCATCGTCCACGTCGAGGCGGGAAAAATTGCTTTAACTAAAAAATAGAAACAAGTTCTTACTAACTAGTTCTATTAATTCAACTAGTTCTTACTAAAAATAAACGTAATATAAATAAAAATATTCTACTACCTAATTAGTACCTAGTTCTTAATATGCAACTAAAATAAACTTACTATAAATAAAAATAAACTTAATATGCAACTAAAATATAAAGAAACCCTAGGCAGAGGTAGGGGAGAGGGAGGAGCGGTCGTGCTCACCTCGGGTGACTGCGACGAGGGAGGGGCAGGGCGGCGTCGAGGTCGGGGCGACGTCCGGGGCGGCGTTGAGGTCGGGGGCGGGGGCGGCGTTGAATCTAGGGTCGGGGCGGCATCCGGGGCGGCGTTGAGGTCGGGGGCGGGGGCGGCGTTGAGGTCGGGAGTCGGGGCGGCGTAGAGGGTGCGGAGAGTGCGCGGCGGCCGACGGGCGACGGCGGCGGCGAGAGTGGAGAGAGTTGGATTTGGGGGAAAGTGGCGTGGGGAAGGACGAACCCCGTGGTTAAGTCAGAAGTAGCAGTAGCGCATTCCGGGAAAAGCGCTGCTGCTATCTTAGCTACAACGCGTTCTCTGATACACGCTACTGCTACTCCTTTCTCTTTTTTCCCTTTTCCATTTAGTTTTCTTCACATTTTATTTGTTTCCTTTCACCTTATTCTATTTCTTTCATTTTCAATTACCTTTCCATTCTCTTTCCATTTAATTTTATAACCTTTAGCAGCAACGAGTTTATAATAAAACGCGCTGCTACAAACAACGTAGCGGTAGCGTGGTTCGTCATAGATCGCTACTACTATGTGTAGCCTATGGGCTAAGCCGTGGGAATTTTAGTAGTAACGTGTGTACAGCAAGACGCGCTACTGCTAGATCTTTATCTGCAGCGCGGTTACCTCAGGCGCGCTACTGCTAATTAGCACCAGCATGCTTTTCTGACCCACGCTACTGCTAAAGTTCTGTGTATAGGGATTTCCCTAGTAGTGTCCCCCTCTCTCCCGGTGGCACCAGAACGCCGTCGGGGCCATGACGGCGATCTACACTAACTACTTCGCCACCGTCATCACCAACTCTCTCCCCCTCTATGCACCGGTGTAACCTCTCTTTCATTCGTTGTAATCTCTACTTAAACATGGTGCTCAACACTATATATTATTTCCAATGATGTATGGTTATCCTATGATGTTTGAGTAGATCCGTCTTGTCCTATGGGTTGATTGATGATCGTGATTGGTTTGAGTAGCATGTGTTTATTATTGGTGCTGTCCTATGATGCTCTCCGTGTCGCGCAAGCTTGAGGGACCTCCACTGTAGGGTTTGCAATATGTTCATGGTTTGCTTATTGTCTGTGTTGCATGAGAGATAGAAACACAAACACAGATAAGTGGGTTATGGCGTATGGGAATAAAGAGGACTTGATACTTTAATGCTATGGTTGGGTTTTACCTTAACGATCTTTAATAGTTATGGATGTTTGCTAGAGTTCCAATCATAAGTGCATATAATCCTAGAAGAGAAAGTATGTTAGTTTATGCCTCTCCCTCATATAAAATTGCAATAATGGTTACCGGTCTAGTTATCGATTGCCTAGGGAAAAATAAATTTCTTATGACAAAAACTCTCTACTAAAACTAACTTAGTTGTTTTTTTATCTAAACAGCCCCTAGCTTTTATTTACGTGCTCTTTATTATCTTGCAAACATATCCTCCACCACCTATAAAGTACTTCTAGTTTCATACTTGTTCTAGGTAAAGCGAATGTTAAGCATGCGTAGAGTTGTATCGGTGGTCGATAGAACTCGAGGGAATATTTGTTCTGCCTTTAGCTCCTCGTTGGGTTCGACACTCTTACTTATCGAAATAGGCTACAACTGATTCCCTATACTTGTGGGTTATCAAGACCTTTTTCTCGAGCCGTTGCCGGGGAGCAACAACGTGGGGTGAATATCTCGTGTGTGCTTGTTTGCTTTATCACTAAGTAGATTTTATTCGTTGTTATAAGTTGTTCTCTATCTTTAGTTATGGATATGGAACACGAAGTAACAAAAAAAATTAGGTGTACTTCCTACTCATGGAGATGGGGAACCTCCTAAAACCCTCGATGCTCATTATGTGAAAGATATTATGCACTACTTTAATAATCACGAGAAAACCCCATTCAACTATATAATGGGAGACACGTTGGATCAACGTGAAAACTTTAGGGATTATCGCTTGAATCAAAAAGGGAAATTATTATGGGATCAAATTCACATGTTGCACTGGTATGCTCGGGAACTATGCTTGAGATATGATTATACTTGTTGCTCTAGGATGAAGGCTCCACACATTCCCTTTTCATGTAAATTTAATGAGAATCAAACCTTGGCTTCCTATGCTAATGGTATTTATGATTACTATGATGTGGAAATAATAGAATTCGTTGCTTTTAAGGGTGCTTATGAAATTGAATCTTTGTTTGAAAAGTATGAAGCTTTTAATGGTGATGTTTACAGACTTGAAATTTTTTCTATACTCAAATATTGCTATGAGAATTATGAATATAATGACTATATTAATGCATTTATTGAGAAGGTATCCGCTATCCAAGAAGAGATTAATATTTTGTAGGAATTTATGGAAGAAGAAACCGAGGATACTGTGAGCTCATTAGATGAAAAAGATGCTGAGGAGAGCGAAGAACAAAAGGAGGAAGAGCGGATTGATCACCCGTGCACTACAAAAAAAAAGACACATCCATGACATTTTGGGCCGAATGAATTTTTTTCTGTGATACTTATGACACTTATATGATGATAATTGTGACAAAACCCGGTATCATCATAGATGTGGTGGGCTCCTACTTCTATGACAAAAAATCATGACAGAAAATGGGCTTTTTGTCCTGGGCAGGCCGGAGACGCAGCTGCATGACATTCTTTGGGCCGTCCATGACGGAAAAAACCGTGGTAGAAGCGAGGGCGAGGAAAATATCGGGGAGTTCCCGGTTACGGTGGGTGGTCGGGGGCCGAGCGATGCGCGTTTCTCTCGT
Source organism: Triticum aestivum (assembly GCF_018294505.1). NCBI lineage: Eukaryota > Viridiplantae > Streptophyta > Magnoliopsida > Poales > Poaceae > Triticum > Triticum aestivum. The sequence goes on from NC_057801.1 coordinate 708,678,027, forward strand.
ACCGTACGCGCGTAGGTGTCAGGCGTTGGGCTCTAACTGAACCCGAGCGAGGCGTCGCCTTACTGAACCCGAGCGATTGCACTTCAGGCTACGCGTTACTGAACTTGAGCGATCGAGCGATTCCTTCGCTACTGCTGCTAACTGAAGCTGATCGATGCTGCCTCTGGATGAACAGTGAGCGTTGCTGGGGGGTTTGGATGAATAGTTCCTGGTGGGGTTGGATGAACATGACGCCGTGGTTGCCTCTGGATGAACAGGACCCCGATCGATTGAGCTGGTTGGGCTGGATGAACAGGACCCCGTGGAGCGTTGGATGAACAGGACGACCCCATGGAGGGCTGGTTGAACAATAGACAGTGGAGGGCTGGATGAACAGTAGCCTGTGGAGGGGTGGTTGAACAGGAGCCCGTGGAGAGGGCTGGTTGAACGGTAGCCGGTGGACTAGCGCGCGGTCGAAGCTGGGTGAACAGGAGCCCGTGGATGAACAGTCGCAGGTGGAGGCTGGAGGAGGTCGACGGTGGATGAACAGTAGCTCGTGGAGTCCCGTTTTGTGGTACGCCACACCCCTCCCGATGAAAGGACCCCTATTTCGACCGTAGCGCTCAAACACAAGTCCATTTCCTCCGTTTTGCGGTACACCACACCCCTCCCGATCAACAGGACCCCGTTTCGACCGTAGGAGGTCCAACAGAAGTCTGTTTCCTTCGTTTTGCAGTATGCCAGACCCCTCCCAATGAACAGGATCCCGTTTCGACCGTGGTCGGTCGAACACAAGGCCGTTTTCTTCGTTGTGTGGTACGCCAGGCCTTGTTTCCATCAGCTGTTCCGTCCAATCCCTCCCGATGAACACGACAATGCATTCTGTTTCGACCCAGTCGGTTGGCTCCCCATGAACACGACGACGACGCAGTTTCTCTGTTCTGACCCAGCCATGTAGACGAGCCCTGGCTGTACGTATGCGCGAGTAAGCATTCGAGACCTCGCCCGTATGTATGTACGTGGCCGTATTTACTTTCTTGCACCCTGGCCGATGTATGTATGTGTACATGTTGCGTGTGCACCTCTACTACGACACATGCGCATCTAGATCGACCAGTATGTGCGTACACGTTCGCGACCAGAATGGCAACGCTACATACGCTTCGACCAGGTGGGTCCCGACTATCAGGCACTTCCTTGCGTGCAAAGATGTAGCTGGTGGGTCCCAGCAGTCAGGGGGGTGAATTGTTTTTTTGCCCGGACACACTTCTTTGCATGCGAAGATGTCGCTGGTGGGTCCCAGTAGTCAGGGGGAAATGTTTTTTTGCAAAATACGGTGGCCCATCCGGTGGGTCCCTGCTGTCAGGTGGAGGAATAATTATTTTGCGTGTAATAAGGAGGCACTTCCTTGCAGCCGTCGTGGACCCAGCTGTCAGCCTCTCCATGTACAGTACTCTTCCGATGGAAGTCATTCCTTGACCACGTTGACCACGCCGCGCCGAGAGCACCAGGGTGGTGGACGACGGCAAGGCCTAGGAAGGGGACGACCCGGAGCCGGGGAAGACGCGGGAGTGGAAGCCCGCGCGGAGAGGAGTATGAGGGTTCATTGGTTCGGCTGCGGTGTGAGGCTGGCATTACCGCAGGGCCTGGCCAATGATGGGAATTGTAGGGGGCGGTGAGGCCTCCGCGAAAGCACAACCGGCCATGGGAGGCAGGAGCATGCGGCACGACCGGCGCTGCTTTGGGCGGCTGGATCAAGAAGACGAGAGGTTGAAGAAGCACTACGGCCGTTGGATGGACATCGCATGGTCACTAGAGCTAGAATCGTTCATATTGACTAAGTTGACAAAGCCCTCCGTCCCCGTCAACTTAGTAGACCCACAAGTCAGCCTCCCACCAAGGAGGGTCCCAGCTAGCAGGGGAGTATTCATTTTTTTGTGGGTAATAAGGAGGCACTTCCGGTGGGTCCGAGCTGACAGCGGGGGGAACGTTTTTTTCGCAAAATACGGTGGCCCGTCAGGTGGGTCCCAGCAGTCAGGGGGAAATGTTTTTTTCACGGAATACAGTGGCCCGTTCGGTGGGTCCCTGCTGTCAGGTGGAGGAATAATTATTTTGCGCGTAATAAGGAGGCACTTCCTTGCGGCTGTCGTGGACCCAGCTGTCAGCCTCTCCACGTACAGTACTATTCCGATGGAAGTCAGTCGTTGACCACATTGACCACGCCGCGCCGAGAGCACCACGGCGGTGGACGACGGCGAGGCCAAGGAAGGGGACGGCACAGAGCTGGGGAAGACGCGGAAGTGGATGCCCACGCGGAGAGGAGTATGAGGGTTCACTGGTTCGGCTGTGGTGTGAGGCTGCCGTCGCTGTAGAATAACAGGGGGTGTGGGTGAGTGGAGGGATGGCCTGGCCAGCGGTGGGAGTAGTAGGGGGCGGTGAGGCCTCCGCGGCAGCACAGCTGGCCACGAGAGGTAGGAGCAGGCGGCACGACCGGCGCTGCTTTGGGTGGCCGGAGCAAGAAGACCAGAGGTTGAAGAAGCACTATGGCCGTTGGATGGACATCGCACGATCACTTCAGCTAGAATCATTTATATTGACTAAGTTGACAAAGCCCTTGGTATGCGTCAACTTAGTAGGCCCACAGGTTAGCCTCCGAAAAGGTGCGCCCCAGATGTCAGGGGGAGGAATCATTTTTTGGGTGGCCGGAGCTAGAATATCCGAGATTGAAGAAGAAGCACGACATTCGTTGGATAGACATCCAACGGGCACTGCAGCTAGAACCGTGTATTGACTATAATTAGTTGACAAAGCCTTGCATACGTGTCAACTTCTTTTTTTAGGGGACGCATCAACTTAGTAGGCCCACAAGTGTGTGGCAGAGAACTTATAGCCCGTTTGTGATTTGTAAGAATGTACAGCCCATTTTTGAATTCTAATGGAATTTACTACAACCCATTTACAGTTTGTTAAAAGTACATCCCATTTTCTAGCTAGAACAACGAATAATAATTTCAACCAACCATTCAAGACAAAATTCAATAAATTTTCCCACATTTTGATGGGATCCGAGATATTTTTATCCTGAAGTTTCTAGTCAGATTAAATATAAATTTCTATTACGTAAAAATCCAACAAAACATTGCACGCGCAACAATTAAAAATTAAGATTTTCAAAATCCATAAACAATATTTTATAAACTAATTTCGTGTTTGGTGCATTTTTTTATAGTTACTGTCTAGTTTTTATAATTACATCCCATTTATTATTTTTTAAAGCCCATTTTCCTGTTAAGCCTAATGCATCCCTCCTACGAAAGATTTGCAGCATAGCGGGGCGGAGAATAACAAGTTGACCTTGCCTGGGTATTCCTCAAAAAAACGTATAGCTGGGCTAGCCATTTTCATCTTGAAAAAAATTAATATCTGGGCTGGATATCTGGCCTGGGCTAGATGGGCCATAGCCCGCCCAGTTAATACCATGCTCTCCTCTGAACAACAACGAAAACATCACCAAGAAAAACTCTGCAGTGCTCACGCCTCAAAAACACAAATACTGCTCGAGTTGCTTGGTCCCAGCTGTCGAACGCACCTTGTGCAATTCTCTCGTTTATATTGACTAAATAGGTTGACAATGGTGGGACCGTGATGTCAGGAAACCAAGAGGAAGCAAAAAAAATATAGTTGTACATAATAAGGAGGCACTTGCGTACGTACGGCAATGGCCCTAGTGGGTCCCTACTGTCATCCAGTCAAAATAAAGTCATCACCTGAATCCTCATGTTCGTTGACCATGTTAACAATGCTCGGTGCCACGGCGAGCGCAACAACTTGAAGGACGATGGAGAGGGCCTCGCGGGCCCTACAGATGGTCTGATACAGCGTCCGCTGCTCATTCAGGAAGCCAGGATCATCGGACACCTATGAGAACCTTCGAGAGACTGAGACGGCATGAAACGGTAAGGCCGCGCTTGGGAGCTCTCGTTTATTTCACACCTTTATTTAGATACAAGTGTAATTTACTCGTCATCGGAAACAACGTGTAAAATACAGGTGTAATGAAATCGAGGGCCCAAGGTCTGTAAGTAAAACCGGCGGGTTACGCGTGTAATTTGAGAGACCAGTGTATATTTTACTAGTTGAAATCGACCAACCAAGCGCTTCGCCCGAGACCATCTGCTTTTATTTACAAGCGTCAGTTTTACAAGCGGTTTTGGTTGGAAAACGATGATCCAATCATGGCCTAAGATGATGAGTTGGTCGGAAGATCATATGGTTTTCACGTCTAACCTACCCGACTTGTCGTATAGGCTATGAATGAAACATAAGACGATGAACTTATTAAGCACGGAAACAACAGAAGAGGATGATCTTCTTAACAAGCAAATCACTAGCATTAGATCGACATGCAAAACAATACGAAGCATGATTTTCAGGAGGCACGGTGAACAGCTCATGATGCCGCATGCCACAACATTCCAAGCTCAACTTTGCAATCAAACACAAGGCCTGGCATTACATAGACAATATTCAGAACAAACTCTTAACACAGGAATATCTCAACAAAGTAACTATTTACTTCTAAACTGAACACATGAATAGGAAAAAATGATCGATGCTGCTCATAGCAAAGGGCGTCCCACTTAAAAATATCAAATGCATGTCTTCTGGATAACATCAATGAGCAAATTTTGACAAGGTTTTCCAATTCCAATATATTAAACTAATGTTTTCTTGCTAACATCAATGATTAAACTTTGACAAGCTTTTCCCATTCAAAATATGTAATGCCTATGATCGTGGAGTCTTGTCATGGCTTCTTGTACTTGTTTGGGCACTTTTTGCCCAGTGCACTCCACGTGTTGTAGAGTTGCCTATGCTCTTTGCAGACTAGTCATGTCACCAGCGTCTACTAATACTCTGTAAAGCTTCTCGGTCATTCCTTCTGTAATGTAGCGCAAACAGTGACTGCTTCTTTTTGCAAAGTGGAACGACCAACTGGACCCAGTAATGCAGCAGTTTGCCTTGGACACATTGGCTCCTTTTGTGCAGTTCAACTAAAATCAAAGTCGGAATAAAAACGAGATTTAATTTTTATATCCATGTAAGAAACAATAGGTATAAGGGAAACAATTATTGAGAAATAACGGTTGATGACTTATACTCCCAGAAGAAAAGCATCTACTGATCTACCTTATCTTAATGGGAAACAAAGCAGGAGAGTAGCAATTCTCCATCAGTGTGATTCATTCATATTGACTGAGACATTATCTTAACAATGTCTTGTTTCAACATGTATAAAGAATGACAAAGCAGAAAAGTACCATTCCTAAAACAATGCGACTTTCATTTTAACAGAGACATTATCTTAACAATACCTTGGTTAAACATGTAGAAAGAACTACAAAGCAGGATAGTACCATTCCCAAAATAATGCGAATTATTCATTTTAACAGAGGCAAAAAAGGAATCAGTTACTGGCAAATAAAGTAGGATGAAACATGCAGCCACAAAAATGGTAATCCTGCCAATCCCTAACAAGTATTGCAGTTTTGAACTAAGATTCAGTAGTTAATTAATTCTGAGAGTGGCATTGCTTAATTTTACCAGCGACATTTGATTAACAAAAAGCATAAATAGTTCCAGGGGAGAGTGGGCGCAACAACAGCATGTGCTTCCATCTACTTATAAAGGGGGTGATGCAGAGTTTTGTTGTAACAAAGAAACAAGCATCATGCCTGGGTTGGAACAATTTTTGCTCACTTAATGGTAAAAGACAATAGTTCAGTAGCTTCAATTCAACATTTATCCAAAACAGTACCAATACAAGTAGCACAACATCTCAAAGCACACTGCAACATCATGTGGATGAAAGTCGGTACTGACCTTTCTTGACCAAGATTTGAAATAGCTCGCGAGGAAGACTGGAAACATATCCCAACACATATATGAAATCTCGATCTCCTTTTGGGCAGTTCCACCAAAATTAAGCAAAGTTGCCGGTGTGACATTCAAGTTGAACTGTACAAAACACTCTTAAAATAAAATGTCGTAATAGCAACAAGTTGAATAGATATCCCTGTTTAAAAAGAGGCAAAAAAGGAATCAATTACTGGCTAATAAAGGAGGATGAAACATGCGGCCACAAAAATGGTAATCCCACCAATCCCTAACAAGTGTTGCAGTTTTGAAATAAGATTCAGTAGTTAATTCTGAGAGTGGCATTGCTTAATTTTACCAGCTTAGATTAACGAAAATCATAAACAGTTCCAGGGAGAATGGGCACAACAATAATATGTGCTTCCATCTACTTATAAAGGGAGTGATGCAGAGTTTGTTGTAACAAAGTAACAAGCATCATGTCTGGGTTGGTCCCATTTTTGTTCACTACTTAATGGGAAAAGACATCAATACAACAACTTCAGTTCAACATTTATTTAAAACAGTACCAATACAAGTAGCACAACATATCAAAGCACACTGCACAATCATGTGGATGAAGGCCTGTACTGACCTTTCATGAGACGACCAAGATAAAATATGAATCTACCAACACAAATAGGAAATCCAATCTCGTTTTGTGTAGTTGCACTGAAATCAAGCAAAGTGTTTCGCGTAGCGAAGCAAAATGTCGCAATGTCAACAAGTTGAATAGATACCCCTGTTTTAACAGAGGCAAAAAAAGGAAACAATTACTTGCCGATAAAGGAGGATGAAACAAACGGTGACAGAAAGAAGCATCTAACCTATCTTGATGGAAAACAAAGTAGGATAGTAGCATTTCTAAAACGGTTGCATTGATTCATATTAACAGAGACATTCTCTTAAAACAACATTCGTTAAAAAAATGTAATTTACTTTTAACAGTGGCATTGCTTCAATTTTCCGGCGGCATTCTTAGATTAACAATAGAAAAATAGTTGTATGGGACATGCCAGCACCATGTGCGTCCACACGTATAAATGGGTGATGTAGAGTATGTAGCCAAGCAGCATATCTGCATTGGTCTCATATTTGTTCTCTTTGAACCTTTTTCCTATGTGAGGGCAGCAAATCTAGACCTGCACAAACTACCCCCCCCCCAGTTTCTTTCCCTTTTCAACAAAGAGACCGGTTCCTGACAGATGTGTGTACTGGGTTACCCCCTTTTTCCCTTTTCGACCAACAAAGCGGTTGGATAGCCAGTCTATACTACTTTTCGCCCCTCCTTTCCTCATTGAACCACGTCCTAGATTCATGCTCCACCCCACCGCACCCTTCTTTCCTCTTTGAACCAAGACCTAGATTCGACTACAGATCAAAAAAGATCCACATGCAGCTAGAGCAATGAACGTTTCAAAGAAACTTATGCCTTAGGGTAGTCGAGATGCGGCAAGGCGTGCGACGGGAGGCTGGATCTGCCCACACTATGTACGATAGCAAGGAAGAAGGGGTCAGTGGCCCTCCCGCACAGGCGCTGGGTGAAAGAGAATAGCGCAGCTGGCAGTGGATTGCCTCCCTCGCCGAAGGCGATAGAGTGAACGCTGCACCTCATCCCCTTCCCGGTGCGATGGGATCTAGACGCCTCCTTCACCAGCTGTGAGCGGGAAGAGAGAGACAAGAGGCCAACATAGTCTTGTTTAGATATGGTGAGGAGAGGGTAAGAGATTGTGAATATAGCAAACCCTACTAAAGGAACACTCAGCCTCCAGCGTGTATATATATATGTAGTGCGGCGAGAGTGGAGAGTGCAAACCCTAGCGAACAAGCGCTGAGGCTCCAGCTTATATATATACTATAGTATGGACTGAGCTCCAGTGCCTTAACTGCACCTGCTTTTGGCTGTATGAAAGGTGGGCCAGCCACATTTGGGACCACCTGTCATAAATCCAAAGGCAGGTGCACTAAAGTCAATGAAGTTGCGTCCATATAGTACTCGTGTATACGACTAATATATAGTGGAGTGGTTTTCTTATTCTCTCCATAACAATCATTTTAAATTGTGTAAGTACGAAACAAAACTCTTTATTTAACGTACCAGTGAAGAAAACTACTACTCCCTCTGTTCCTAAATATTTGTCTTTCTAGAGATTTCAACAAATGACTACATACGGAGCAAAATGAGTGAATATACACTGTAAAATATGTCTATACACATCCGTATGTGGTACTCCATTTCAAACCTCTTAAAAGACAAATATTTAGGAACGGAGGGAGTACTTCCGATGAACTAACGATCCACGCGACTTGTCGCACTTCCTGTCCTTCACATGCGGTACACTACCTCCCTTAAATGAACAACCACACATGCGCCAAATTATCAGAAACGTGTGAGAGTGTGTACAAATAAAGAATTTTAATTCCAATTATCAGAAAGGTTTGAGAGTATGTACAGTTTGCCCTCTCTAATAATTATGATTTGTTGTGTTCGGCCTAAACTTGGTCAAACTTTACAAAGTATGACTTCAGTAAAATCTAATATGCGGAGTAAATAAAAATGGAGGGCTACTACGTCCATCCTGGTTTTTAGTCCACACCATTTTTTTAGTCAAAGTTAATAGCTGGACAAATAAAATTACAGGGGAACTGGAGACAAAGTTGTGAGAAGGCTTAGAAATCAATACAAAACGTATGCTCTTAGTACCAACGTCGATCCTTCTTCGAGGAAACATTTGGTTCATAGCCAATTGTGTGATAAAATTGCACCAACGTGAAATACGACCACGTCTCCAACGCAACCAAGGTGAACTGACGAAGGATATCATCTTTGTGGGTAACAAGCAAAGAGCACTGATGGAAGACAACTTGTTTTTCATTGAAAATCGATCAGCTTCACCAGCCGATGCAACCATGAGGCGCAACCATGAGCATCGATAGGTCATCGTGGTGATGCATCATCCATTTGGCATCAAGTTTGGGTGAGGCACCTATGAAGTTCGACAAATCCTCACTGTGGTCTGTTTCTTCTTAGTAATCAAGCTCGAGGAAGGAAGAACCACGTGGCAGAGGACAGTGAGGCAGAACAACAATGGCCATCCAATTTTGTGCAGTTCCACTAAAATTGAGGAAGACATGCCCGGGTATGGAGATACGCATCACTGTTTCCAAAAATATAAAAAAGGGATATAGTTTTGTTACTTTGTTTTACAAGATTAACAACGACATCTCAATTGTTAATAAGAATTAATGAAAAGTACACCAACAAACAGAAGCATCATGATTATCTTGATGGGAACTAAACCAGGATACCCGAGAAAAAAGCATTTCTTCATTTAAGCAGTGATAGTATTAGATTAGCAGCAGCAATAGGAGCATATGGACAATGACCGCACAACCACCATGTACTTTTGGTCGAAACAACATGTATACCTCCACCGAGGCATAAATCAGGACAACTTTTCGAGTGGCATTTCCTCTATAATAGTAGGTGATGTTGGACCAGCCGACGAACCCTAGCTACTATACATGGGGAGCTGGGGAGTAGTCGCATAGAAGAAAACACGCATGCAGCAACCTAGGGAGCTGGACTAGTAAAAGAAGTTATACCTCAGGGGGGCGAGATGTTGCTTAGGCGGGCGAGTAGGATCTGCCCACACGATGGCAGCGAACAAGGGCGCGGAGGACCTTCGTCCGTGTTAGTGTCGGCTCCAAGAGGACGGTGCGCATCGGCTTCCTCCATCACCAACGGCGACAACATCAACACTACACCTCCTCACCCCCCAAAGGCGGACGAGATTCGGCCGGATCTGTGACCATCGGTGAGGAGAGAGATAGAGTGTACACTGTCATCTTGTTTTGATATGGAGAGGGTGAGAGAGCGAGACGCGAGACGCGAGAAACTCTATCAAACAAGAGGCTATAATGGAGTAAAAAAATCTCTCCATATCAGTGGTTTTAAATAGAATACGCGTGTTCCCGGAAAAAAGAAACAAAAACTGGCGGACAATTTTTTAACGTACCAAGAAAGAAAACTCGATCAAAAACACGCCCCCACTTCCAGGTCGCGCGAGTCGTCGCGCACACACACATAGACATAGACATGCATATCCGTGTTTATGTAAAATTCCATTTCCATCTCCATCTACAATCATATTTGTCCAACTGGCACATTATTTACGTTGTTAATTATATACGCAACAATATTAACGTACAACATCTCTTGTTTGCGGGTGTCAGGACCGCTGCCACGGCCGCTCCTGACCAACCCGAACCCTCTTCATCACCTGCACGTGCTTCCTGCCCGAAACAATCAGTGCCGCATTCATGCCCGGCCAGAGCAGACGCGACCTCTCACTGGCGCCGACATTGAAGCAGCACGCCGGCCGAGAGAGCGTCGCCCGTGCCGCTTCCTGGTGCACGCGGCTGCTCCGTGTTCAAATGCCGCAATAGCCGGCCACAACATGCATGTAAAAAGTTCTTGGGAGTCCGTGCTACAACTAGTTGTACTCCCCCAACTCGTCAATCTCTTCCAGTAGTGCTAAGTACTCTATAGCGCGATCCATCGACAAATAGGTGGGAAAGTTATCGTATACTCGGTTTGTGGTGATTGGCATGCCGAGCGACCGCATGGGGTCGAGCCATGGAGGAGGGTGAGACACGAATGCGACAGACGTGATTTAAACGTTAGTTTTGCTCGATGGCGCGATCCAACAAAATGAAACATTGGTTTCACTCTGTTTCCATTTTTCTCCAGAAAAACGGAAACTTTCCACTCCATTTTCATTCCTACTCCAAGGTTGCCCCGTTACAACATTCCATCAAATACAAAGGAAAACTAACACGCATGCTGATGCATCTCAATGATTCACAAATCATAGCCAATATTTACTTCACAACTAAAGACAAAAGTTGTGGGAGCGTGTACAAAAGAAAACTACTGATGGGGTCACTACGACTTAAACCCTAAACCCTAAACATGATTTAATTTCCTGGCCAGGTAGAACCTGTCGAAGGAAAGACGGCTGGCACCCTCGGATCATACGATGCTTTTGTGCAGTTCCACTAAAATCGAGCTGAGCATCCCTGATGGCAAAGATATTGAAGAAGTGTGATTAGAATAATAGTACTGGCACTAGTTCATGAGACATAAACTCATCACAAGTAGAAGCCGGTAGAAGTAGAGAAAGATTGGCATGGAGATGGAGCTACGTGGGGAGCTGCGGCAGTGGAGCAAGCCGGCTTCAAAAGGAAGATGGACTACCTGGGACGTCGAGCTGTAGCTAGAAGGGCGGTTGGGACGCGACATCGGCCCATACCGTGGTGACCCCCGATTGGGATGCACTGACTGTGGGTTTTCTCCTTCACCGATGTCGACCGCGTCTATGCAGAACATTGTTCCCTTCCCCCAACTGCGGGATCAGGCCGGATATGTGACCAACGGTGTGGCCATCGTCGTTCTATGCTTGTGAAGAGAGCAACCCAAGCAAGCAGGCTTGTAGCTTAGGCTCCTGATAGTGTACATATAGTGGTTTTCTTTTTCCCTCTATATCAACTATTTTATATTGCGTATGTGTCATTGAAGAGTGAAATGATGGTTGCTTCTTCCGACTAACTTACTGTGTGATTTTACTGCTCCTTAGTGGACCCTACACGTACTCCCCCTACGTGTATGCAACAGTCACACGTACACATGGATGCAAAAACATGCGCGACGCCCTAATGCATGCATGTCCCAGAACACGATGTAACACACATGGTCACGCTCAAGTGCTCAACCTACACGTGCATGCACACACATACTCAGCCAGGGTGAGCTAGTGACCGTATAGACACCGGAAAATGTATATATTAAGCGCAATGAGCGTATTATGAAGTCCACTGACCGTATTTTTACAAATATACAGTGACAAACAGTGTATTTATCTAGTTTGAAATTAAGCCATATTAACCGGAGAGGAGGCAGTATGGACTAGCATTACTTTATTGTGTCCCGTCAACTTGCCGAACGAGTAGAAGCTTGCAGGATGGGAGAAGCTTGCGCGCGGTGGCTCGCAGGACAAGGAGAAACTTTTGACTAATGCAAGCTCTCCCTCGCTCAGGCGGTGGACGTGCAACAGTTAATTCAGTGTCAGATTGCCAGAAGCATACACTATACTAGTACTATTATTGTTCGACTTCCCGAAGAGGCGAACAACCAAGCGCAAAGTTTACAAGTACTAGTACTACTACTATAGTCTATAGAGGTATGTACTATACTACTACTAGGAACCGGATGGAGGAGCGTCTGCACTCTTATTATATTTTTAAAATGTGATAAAGCAATCTTTAACACATTTGGTTCTCTTCGAGGGTTCTCGCATGTGATAATGGAAGTTGATTGCATGGAACACTCGCCACAATTCTCGCTTAATTCTGGCTCATATCCTGTTACAAATAGGAGCGCTCGGTAATATTTCCTCTTTTTTGTTATTGAGCATGTAAACAGGTCAGCAAACCTTGCGGCACATCTTTGTGCGAACCGTGCTTGCTGCACTTTGAATGTGGCCGAGAGCTGGCTTGATGAAACACCTCGCTTCCTACTTCTTTTTTTGCGGGGTACCTCGCTTCCTAGTGACCAGTGTCTCAGCTGATCATCCTAAGAATGCTTATATATGAATAAAGCTCTCTCATTTACCCGCAAAAAAGATTAAGCCATATTAACCGAAAAGGAGGGAGTATGGACTAGCACTACTTTTTGGCATGTCCCGTCAACTCGCAGAAGGAGGAGAAGCTTGTAGGACAAGGTGAAGCTCGCTTACGACTTTTGACTAATGCAACCTACCCTCGCCCAGGCGGTGGACATGCAGCGGTTCATTCGATGTCAGATTGCCAGAGGCATACACTGTAGTACCGAACATGCGGAGTACCATCATTGTTCGACTTCACAAAGAGGCGAAGAGTCAAGCGCAAGGTTTAGTAGTACGAGTAGTACTACTACTAGAACCACATGGTGGAGCGTTTGTACTCTTATTTTTTTAATCTCTGATAAAGTACACATTTATTCTGGAGAAGGGCGGAAAACGGCAGCCCAACATGTAATGATGATATGGATCAACCATGCTCGAATATATCTTGGCCTCCGTGCGAGCCCGTCTGTGTGTTCTCGCTCCTCCTCTCTCTCAAGGAACGGCGGGTTGGCCATTTTGCCGTCAATTGAGATCGGTTTGCTCACACTCCGGTCCCACATGTCAGTGATATTCCAAGAGGAGGTGCGTTGACCGACTGGCCATACGCGTACTTGGTTTTGCACCTTCATACTACTCCTCCCTCCGTCACAGTTTACAGGGCGTGCTTCATTATGATGCATTTCTCTCAATGCATTTCCACCACTAGAGAGACTTTAGACGCGTTTGGTTTAATGCTCAATTAATTAGGGCGTGGTAACCGCAATCAAGTCCACAATTTTCTCTCGATGTAGTACGGAGTGGAGTAAGTGTATGCATGTGTGTACCCGGGGTGGAAGCATTGCATGCATGTGTGTACGCATTATTTCCTCTAGTAATAGACGCCGTGCTATAACTACCAATGCTATTTTTCAGGCCGATCGCTAGTCGCCTTGGTCCCAAAGATTTTTCCTTTTTCTGAAGCGCGCTCTATAAACAGTGATGGATGGAGTAGTATGAGCGGATTAAAAGAAGAGCGTATTGATGGTTGCTTCTTCCAAGCAACTTATAGTGGGAAAGGTGGGGCTTATGATTTGACTGCTCATTACTCACTATTAATGCGGCTCAACGACTGGGCTGAGTCTCCCATGCGGTTGTGCACTACCCCCTCGGTTCTTAAATATACTCCGGAGTATTTGTCTTTCTAGAAATTTTAACGAGTGACTACTCAAATATTTGTCTTTTTAGAGATTCAAATGGACTACTACATACAGATGTATATAAACATATTTTAGAGTGTAGATTCACTCATTTTGCTCCGTATGTAGTCACTTGTTGAAATCTCTAGAAAGATAAATATTTAGGAACGGAGGGAGTACACATACGAAGCAAAATGAGTGAATCTACACTCTAAAATATGCCCATTTTAAATTTGTAAAAAGACAAATATTTAGGAATGAAGGAGTATAATTTTGTGCATGGCACATGGACCCGGATGCTGAAGAGGCTTCTGGCAATGCTATCAAGCTTCCAGCATTTGTTTACATAATTGACGTACTATACAAATAATTTTCCAGCGACATGAAATTGTACAATGGTGTGAGCTTTCAGCTTTTGTTTCGTGTGTCTTGCCATTGATGCTCTTTCAGAAACAATAAAAAACGAACTTCCTTGCTAATGCATCTCAATTATTAGCAGATCAGAGCTAATATTTACATCACAACTGAAGACAAAGTTGTGAAAAGGTGTTAAATTAAAATTGATCCATGCTTTCATTGGCAGCAACGTCCCCCCAGCTCTGTCTAAATCAACAAGGCATGTTGGGAAAAAAAGTAGTTGTCTGGAGCATGGAACATTCCGATCATTTTGTGCAATTCCACTAAAATAGTGCTGAGCGTCCCTGTTTCAAAGATATTAAGTGTGATTACAATAATAGAGGACTACTGATGAAACAATAAACACACAAATAGAAGCCGGTCAACTTTGCAGTCTCTCTTAATACTAACTAGTTGGAGAAGATTAGGCTCGGAGTTGGATGAGGAGGATAGAGCAAAACCAATCTCCCTTTGTGCAGTCGCACTGAAATGTAGAGACGTTGCCCATGTGACATTTTAGTACAACTGCACAAAACACTCTTAAGAAAAAAGTGATTTGTGCAGTTCACCAAAAGGTCGCAATAGCAACGAGGTGAAACGGATAGCCCTGTTTGCAAAAAAGAGGTAGAAAGGAAACAATGACTGGCCAATAACAGTTGATGACACATGCGACGACAAAAAAGAAGCATATTCCTTGTCCTAAGGGAAGATAACAACACGGTTGTGTTTATCTAAAACGGTGTGAGGACGAGATTGCAATATGGAAAGTACGCCGGACGAGCTACGTTTTGGGCAAAGAACTATGGAAGATCCACATGCAGCGACGTGGGAAGACGGGCAGTGGAGCAAGGTCCGTGGGGATACATGGAGGTCGTCGAGATGTAACTAGGTGAGCGGCGTCGGGCGGAATCTGCCCATACTATGGCAGCGAGCAGGTAGCATAGGCCCTACCACGCTGGAGCTTGGTCAGAGAGAACGGCGTGTACCGCAGATCGGGACGTGCTGCCTCGGTGCCGTAGAACGGAGAAACGATGCACATCCTCCCTTTCCGCCGGCGGACGGGATGCGGCTGGATCAGTGACCAACGGTGAGAGAGAGAGAGAGAGAGAGAGAGAGGCCACCACAGCCTTGTGTGAGATACTCTGAAGAGAGACAAACCAGGCAGGCAGGCTCCATTGTATATAGTGGAGCGGACTACCTTTTTCTCCATAAAAATCATTTTATATTCTGTATACGTGCCATTGAGCGATATAACTTTATTTAAAAATAACGCGCCAATGCATCAAGTCGAACTTTGTTTCGGGCACGCGTGGTACACGACCTCCGTAGAAATTAGCACGTGGGTTGCCATTTCGTATAGAAATGAGCTCAACTGTGTACCCGCGCGGGTGTGGCTGGGCACGAAGCGTGAATACGTGCATGTTGCACCTATTCTCTTCTTGTATATGTTACACCACCTACGTGGGGTTGTGTGAGAGAGATACAAATGTAGAGAGATATATTGTGTGGGGGTTCGTGGGAGTTTTTTTGGAGGGGGGGGGTCAATAAAAAAATGTAACATATGCAATGTGTGTGAAATAGAGTCCTGGATATATCATATATATAGAGGGGGCGGTCCACGAGAAGAGAGTGGAGGTATCATCGACTTGAGGTGTCCATAGAATCGAAGAGATGGATGATGTGTGTGTGTGCACGCGCTCGATCGATAAAGAGTGCCATCGAATTTGTGCGTGCCCATGTCAAAGATATAGAGTGGCTGGCCTACTGGAATGTGAGAGGGGACAAGTGCAGTTTGTCTCTGTGGCATGGATACCTACCTACAGTGCTCGACTATCAATGTGTGTGGGGGGGGGAGGAGGGAGGCCTAATTAACTATAGAGGTACAATGGCTGGTATATGTGTGGAGGAGGAGAGAGGCCTACCTCATGTATTAAGGGAGATCGATCTACCTCATGTATTAAGGGAGGTCGATCGGCATCCATGCATATGTGTAGGAGAGGAATAAGGTTGGAGAGAGACAAAGCTAGAGTGTTGGAGGGGGTGGTAGTGGAGTTGCTTCTAACAAATGGTGGGATAGGCTTGCTAGACAAACGGAGGGCACGCCTGCAATATCAATAAGAGAGGGCATGGCTGCCTGTGTGTGCACGTGCGTGTGAGAGACGGGTCAGGAGGCATGCACGAATGATGAGGGGGGACGATATGGCTGTGGTAAGCAGACGTAACTACATAAGAAGATCAATCGTCCTTTGTCAGAGAAAGGAGGGACATAACTTGTGAGGTACATCGATCGATGGGGGGGAATAGTTAAAGTTGACCTAGGTATATGTTGGGAGATCGATCGGTATACATGCACGTGTGTGTTAGAAGCAAATGAGGCACAGGGAGAAGGATAAAGAGAGAGAGGGGTGCATATAGGAGGTGGTGCGAGAGGCATACTATATCGAGGGGGAAGGAGTGTGCGAGTACGAGATCGATGAGAAGAGTGGTGGGAGTGAGGCATGGACGGTGATAAGAGAAGAGGGGAAGCTTGTGTTTGTGCTAGGCACACCTGGCTAGAGAGGCATATCAATCGATGTGTGCTGTAAAGAAGGAGCTGGGGGGCCTACACACACCGTGGGTGAATGACCTAAAGTGAAAAGACGAATTTGCATGATGGAGCTAGAGAATGCTGAGGGAGGGTGAGAGGGATGCGGGCGTGTGCATGCACGAGAGAAAGTTAGCACTAGCTACAAAGATAAGAGGATTGTGTGGGTGTAAAAGATGAATAGAGATCATACTTCATTATAAAAAGCGAATTCATATATTTGAAGAATTTATCACAGTGTTTTAAACCGACGCATGTGTGAATATATATAACGGTGATACACATGGTGTCATTATGAACATGTGATACTACATATAATATATTTTATCTCTACTCTTATAAAAAACGGAGTTGTTGATGATGCTGTGCCTGCCATCCTGCAATATTGGCCGTCCGATTTATATCTGACGGATAGGAAAGAAACTATGGCAATTTTGAAAAAAGATACCCACACCCCTCTCCATATTTGCAAATTAGTCCTCCCCTTGATCATGTTGATGTTCCATGGAACGCATGAGCATCTTGCTAGTACTACTTATAATATATAGAACATTGATTATAATTTGGGCTAATGTGTGGCTTTTGCAGCTCAGGTCTAAATACTTGTCATAATGTAGGGGGCGGGGCACTATACTTTGTGTGATGAACACGGTGTACGTATGGAACATGGTTTAGATTATGAATATATAGTTAGTACATCAAATGTACTATTAATTGGAATCAACATCAAGTGTATTCAAAAAAATAGAATTCGAGTTCATGTAGTACACATAGTTCATATCTATCTCTATAGTAATCATGTGGTGTGTTATTAAGGTAATACACGAATGATGGTTGAAGTTGGCAACAATCATGATTGTAGATTCTTATTGAATTGAGAAACGAATTCAAATTCAGTTCGAATTGCAGCGGTAGTATAGACATTTGGAATGCACTAAAATGTTGGTATGAGTAGGTTACATGCATCATATAGCAAGCGAAAAAATTTAATTGGACATAACATGGATTCATACTCCCTCCTTCCATCTATATAGCGCATAATGTGTTTTTAAGACCGCCTTTGACTATTAACAAGATTAATAGTACATGACATGCACAATGTGAAAATTATATCATTGAAAGCTCCTTTCACACATGAATTTGACGGTGTGCTTTGTGTAAGTTTCATGTCATATATTATTGCTCTAATATTTGGTCAAAGTTAGCATTGAAAAACGCATTAGGCCCTATATAGATGGAAGGAGGGAGTAGCTTTGAATAGCATTTGTATAGTAAAACGGGGCAAGACTCTCTCTTTGTGTGGTGTGAATAGTTTTATTTTTTTGTTTTCTTTTTGGTTGAGGGAAGTGCGAATTGATTTGGTACGTACAAGTACAATATTACACGTTAGGCTTGTCCCTAAAATTCAACCTGCGCCTTGCTATATCTCGAAAATTCAGATATCATGCTCCCAAAACTGGCGCCTTCACAACCCGCGCCTTGCTATCCCAAAATTACAACGCGCGCGAAAACTCCCACCAGTTGCCAAATCCCGACACGCGAAATCCCCCTTCTAACACTGAGCCGAAAGGGCCGCTAGTTCAAATCGGTGGGGGTACTTTTGTAACACACCCTACTTTTTGGACAAGCGCGTCCCTAAGTCATGGTTCACCCCCTCCCATCGCCTCCTTTTCGCCATTCGAAATCTCGGGCCGCCATAACCTCTCCGCTCCAGCCGCGAAACCCCACCCTCCTCCGTCCGCCACCTCACCGCTCCCAGTAGTAGCCTCTTCCCCGACGATGTCGTCCACCGCAATAGCTCGACCTCCCTCATCCACCTCACCAGATGAGGATCCATTGTCCATCTTGTCATCTCGCCGGTTCAGCCGCCCCGTCCTCCACCTCCAAGGAGTTGCTCCGATGATTGCCTCGTCTATCGCAGCTGCTCCATCCCCACAGTGCCGCCTTAACCTGCTCCACCAGAATTGCAGCATCCTTACCGACTCCTCAGACGAAGCCGAGGCCTACTCGGCGCCACCAAAGAGGTTGTACACTCATCGCATCGCACCTTCTCCTTAAATTGACCTCCTGGAGCCGATGGTGCTCCATCCCGCACCCTCATGGAGCGGCTACCTTGAAGCCGGCGCTGCGGGCGAGATCTCCACGGCGGCTCTCCCCCAGTGCGAGGCCCTGTCTACCAACATAAGCATTGAAGTTCTCTTGTTTAACAATAAAATTATCAAACTCATCCAAGCATTGACTAGCAGACTTTTTATGAGGAATGTCTCCTTCATCAAATCTATAGGGAGAATTTACCTTTACTACCTGTGTAGGGTTATCAAGACCATGTATGTCTTCAATAGGCGCTAAATTCTTAACATCTTCAGCTTTAATACCTTTTTCTTTCATAGATTTCTTTGCCTCTTGCATATCTTCAGGACTGAGAAATAGAATACCCCTTTTCTTCGAAGTGGGCTTAGGAGTTGGTTCAGGAAGTGTCCAATCATTATCGTTACTCAATATATTATTCAATAGCAATTCAGCTTGCTCAACAGTTCTTTCCCTGAAAATGCAACCAGCACAACTATCCAGGTGGTCTCTGGAAGCATCGGTTAGTCCATTATAAAAGACTAGCACATTTGCCCGTGCATTGCAATGGGAGAGTTTTTTGGCGAGAAGCATCGGAAGAAATAATTAATGTGTCCATCAAAACGGTCTCCACACGATAGTGGGTCGATAGAGCGGAGAGCTGTGGTGTTCTTGCGGGTCATATTTGGCCCGCGAGATCTTTATAGTAATGGGGTTGGTGGGAGTGGCGGCCACTATCCAATTTGTGCATTTTTTCCCTTCAGGTCCGCCTCCTTGTCGAGGTTGTGCTGACCTCCTGATATTTTTTCAAACATGTGAGAATTTATTTTTCTCAAAAAGGTTAATTTCTATAATAAGGAAAACAAAACTTGAAATAGAAAGATTTTCTTAAATTCACAATAACTTTTTGAAAACATGACCATTTTAAGGCAGAGAAACGAACATTTTCTGAATTTGTGAACAATTTTTTAAAATGGAAACTTTTTTTGAACATTCAAATCTATTTTCAAAAATGTCTTTTTAATCACGAACATTATTTTGAATTTGTGAACATTTTGATAAAATGAATATTTTTCCAATTTCTATTGTTTTTTAAATGAAATGTATTTTAGAAATCTAGAAAATTTACATTTTTATTTGAAAATGCGAACATTTTTTTAATTTCAAACAAATTTAGAACGAAAATTAAAATTTCAATTTCCAAGTGTTTTTGAAAGTGGGAACAAATTTTGAAATTCTAAGATTTAACAAAAAATAGTATAAAAACGAAATTCTGGAAAAAAATTTAAATTAGTTTATGGGAAAAGGAAAAAAATAAATTGCAAGGGAAAAAATAAAAATAGAAAAAGAACACAAAAAAATAAAAATGGGCCGGAGCGGCGATCGATGGGAAGCTCCAACTATATGCCGCGCTGAGTGACGAATAAGGTTTCCCAGCTGCGTGCGCAGGATATATATGGGTGGCTTTTCTGGGCCTTAGTGCGTGTGGCCTACATACAAAATTCCGGACAAAACTTCTTATTTTTTAGCAGATGGACCACGAAAATTTAGTACCACCTCGGATATAAGAAAAAAAAATTGATGGTGAACGGATAAAAAAACGGAGAAACGCACCTTGCTTTATTAGTTGGTATAGATATCAAGTATTTCATTTTTATTGAGAGGATGATCAGGAAAAGCATTAAGTAATCGGAGAATCCTCCCCCAAGCTTGTGGGAGACTCTCTTTTTCAATTTGCACAAAATTAAATATTTCCCTTAAGGATACTTTTTTCTTATGAGTGGGAAAATATTTTGCAGAGAAGTAATAAATCATATCCCGGGGACTCTGCACACAACCCGGAGCAAGAGAATTAAACCATATCTTAGCATCACCATTTAACGAGAAAGGAAACAATTTAATAATATAGTAATAGCAATTTTTTCCTCATGAGTAAATAGGGTGGCTATATCATTCAATTTAGTAAGATGTGCCACAACAGTTTCAGATTCGTAACCATAGAAAGGATCAGATTCAATCAAAGTAATTAACTCAGGATCGACAGAGAATTCATAATCCTTATCAGTAACACAGATAGGTGAAGTAGCAAATTGCGGGATCGTATTGCATTCTAGCATTCAAAGACTTTTCTTTTAGCTTAGCTAACAGTTTCTTAAGATCATATCTATCATTGCAAGCAAAAAAGTCTCTAGCAGTTTCTTCATCCATAATATAACCCTCTGGTACAATAGGCAATTCATATCTAGGGGGGAATCTTCATCATCACTTTCATTAATATTATCAGTTTCAGTAATTTCATTCTCTCTAACCCTAGCAAGTTGTTCATCAAGAAATTCATCTAGTGGCATAGTATTATCAAGCAGAGAAATAGTATCATCAGAAACATCATGCATAGCAGAAGTGGCATCATCAATAACATGCGACATATCAGAATCAATAGCAGGTGTAGGTGTCCCAAGTTTACTCAAAACAAAAGGTGAATCAAGTGCAGAGCTAGATGGCAGTTCCTTACCTCCCCTCGTAGTTGAGGGATAGATCTTGGTTTTGTTGTCTTTTAGATTCCTCATAGTGATCAAAAACTATAAATCCCAAGTGACTCAGAGAATAGAGCTATTCCCCGGCAACGGCACTAGAAAAAGGTCTTGATAACCCACAAGTATAGGGGATCGCAACAGTTTTCGAGGGTAGAATATTCAACCCAAATTTATTGATTCGACACAAGGGGAACCAAAGAATATTCTCAAGTATTAACAGCTGAGTTGTCAATTCAATGACACCTGAAAGACTTAATATCTGCAGCAAAGTATTCATTAGCAAAGTAGTATGGAAGTAACGGTAACAGTGGCAAAAGTAGCAGTAGCAGTTTTGTAGCAATCGTAACAGTGGCAATGGAAAAGTAACTTAGCGACAATTGATAACACGCAAGTATACGAGATAGTTGTAGCCTCTTTCGATAAGTAAGAGTGCCGAACCCAATGAGGAGCTAAAGGTAGAACAAATACTCTCTGAAGTCCTATCGGCCACTGATACGACTCTACGCACGCTTGACGTTCGCTTTAACTAGAACAAGTATGAAACTAGAAGTACTTTGTAGGTGTGATAGGATAGGTTTGCAAGATAATAAAGAACACGTAAATAAAAACTAGGGTCTGTTTAGATAAAGATGCAATAAAGTAAATAAAGCGAGTGTGCAAAAGTGGTGGTAGGATTTGTGAAAGTCTCCCTAAGCAATTCACTACGTCACTAGACCGATAGCAAGTTTTATGTGGGAGAGGCATAAGCTAACATACTTTCTCTTCTTGGATCATATGCACTTATGATTGGAACTCTAGCAAGCGTCCGCAACTACTAAAGATTCATTAAGGTAAAACCCAACCATAGAATTAAAGAATCAAGTCCCCTTTACCCCGTACGCAACAATCCCCTTACTCGGGTTTATGCTTCTCTCACTCAAGAAACCCACCATAAAAGAATCATGAACGTATTGCAACACCCTAAAGCGGGAATCCCTCACGCTTGTGCGACACGGATGGCACAATAGGACAGAAACATAACCACAAGAAAATTAAATCAATCATAGCAATTCATCAACCACCAATAGGACAACGAAAATCTACTCAGACATCATAGGATGGCAACACATCATTGGATAATAATATGAAGCATAAAGCACCATGTTCAAGTAGAGGGTACAACGGGTTGCGGGAGAGTGGACCGCTTAATATAGATGGGGGAAGGTGATGTAGATGTTGGTGAAGATGATGGAGGTGTTGGTGAAGATCGCGGTGATGATGATGGCCCCCGGCAGCGTTCCAGCGCCACCGGAAGCAAGGGGGAGAGGGCCCCCCTTCTTATTCTTCTCCTTCTTCCTTGACCTCCTCCCTAGATGGGAGAAGGGTTTCCCCTCTGGTCCTTGGCTCCCATGGCTTGGGAGGGGCGAGGGCCCCTCCGAGATTGGATCTATCTCTCTGTCTCTCTCTGTTTTTGCGTTCCCAGATCCTTCCTCTTCACCGTTTCTATTTTATCCGGAGATCCGTAACTCCGATTGGGGTGAATCTTTCGCCCACAATTTTCTCGTAAAATTAGCTTTCTTGCAGCAAAAGAAGAGTGTCAACTGCCTTACGGGTGGCCCACAAGAGTGCCAGGCGTGCCCAAGGGGGGTGGGCACGCCCCCCTGTCTCGTGGCCACCTCGGGCACTGTTTCACGTTGATTCTTCCTCCGGAAAATCCCAAATATTCCAAAATAATTCTCCGTCCGTTTTTATCCCATTTGGATTCCGTTTGATACTGGGTTTCTACGAAACATAAAACATGCAACAAATAGGAATTGGCACTAGGCACTGGATCAATATGTTAGTCCCAAAAAAGTATAAAAAGTTGCCAAAAGTATATGAAAGTTGAAGAATATTGGCATGGAACAATCAAAAATTATAGATACGACGGAGATGTATCAGCATCCCCAAGCTTAATTCCTGCTCGTCCTCGAGTAGGTAAATGATAAAAAAGATAAATTTTGATGTGGAATGCTACCTAGCATAATCTTGATCATATGTCTAATCATGGCATGAATATTAAGACACGAGTGATTCAAGGCAATAGTCTATCATTTGACATAAAAACAATAATACTTCAAGCATACCGACCAAGCAATTATGTCTTATTGAAATAACATAGCCAAAGAAAGCTCATCCCTACAAAATCATATAGTCTAGCTGTGCTCCATCTTCATCACATAAAGCATTCAAATCATGCACAACCCCGATGATGAGCCGAGCAATCGGTTCATACTTTTTAACGCGCTTCAGCCTTTTCAACTCTCACGCAATACATGAGCGCAAGCCATGGACATAGCACTATGGTGGTATATGGTGGTGGTTGTGAGGACAAAAAGGGAGAAGATAGTCTCACATCAACTAGGCATATCAACGAGCTATGGGGATGCCCATCAATAGATATCAATGTGAGTGAGGAGGGATTGCCATGCAACGGATGCACTAAGAGCTATAAGTGTATGAAAGCTCAAACAGGAAACTAAGTGGGTGTGCATCCAACTTGCTTGCTCATGAAGACCTCGGGCGTTTGAGGAAGCCCATCATCGGAATATACAAGCCAAGTATATGAAAGTGATAACTCAAGAGACTCTCTATGTGAAGAACATGGTGCTACTCTGAAGCACAAGTGTGGTAAATGATTGTCGGGGGTTGGGTGCGACATATGACAAAGGATGGTTTATCATGGTGGGAGCGAGTAGAACGTTGCCGGTGCCTGGAAGTGGGATAAGGCGTAGACACGTACGCCGACGAACTTTACCCAGGTTGGGGGCTCTCCGTGGAGATAATACCCCTACTCCTGCTCTGCGGGGTCTCTGCATGATCACTAAGGCACTAGTGATACAAGGTGCTCCTTGAGCTGTGTCTAGAGCCAGGAGAAGGCAAGGCTAGCTCTTCCCTGCCCTAGGTAACTGGCTAGTTCTATTAGGATTGGAACCCTTTGCATAGGTGGCCTGGGGGGCTTATATAGGCCTGCCCCCCTAGGGGTATAATGGTAATCGGGCCGGCTGCTGGGGCCCGCCTGTCAGCGTCTCCAGCCTTCGGCTTCTTTGCCGACTACTGGGGCTCACCGCCTAGTGGGCCCCGCCGGCTGGTTGATGGCTGCTTACTGTAGCCGTGCCATCTATGACGAGGGCTTGGTCATCTTATCGTGGCTACAGTCCCGCCGGCTGGCGGGAGGTTACTGTAGCCATGCCTGGTCTAATCAGGTTAATGGCGCGCTTGCCTCGGGGCAAGGGATGGCCGCCTGCTGGAGGCCGGCCCTTTCCAAGCCCGACTGATCGGGCGCCTGCCGTCTTCAGCGGTGTCACTGCCCGGTAGGACCTGCGGCTGGCAGGCCGTACCGATAGCCCGTCGTGGGAAACAGGGTTCCGCCTGCTTGGAGCAACGTCAGGGGAGACATGGCATAGTGCCCCGCCGCATGGAGATCTCCGTCTGTACGGAGCACTGTAGCCACGCCTATCCCGTACGTCGGGGACGACGTGCTCTGTTGTAGCCATGCTCTGGCTTGTACTCTTGATGGGGGCTTGGCTGCACCGAGGCCGCTGGGTGGCCGCCTGCCTGATGCCGCCCTCCTTGGAGGCCGATCGGCAGGAGCCGGCCATTCGTAGTGCCGTAGGCTTAGGTTGGCCGCCCTCTGGTAGCCGGCCATTGGGCCGGCCGGCCCCCTGAGGGCGGAGCTTCAGCTTGGGGTCCAGCTAGGCAGAGCTGGCCCAAAGTCTTGATAAGTTCTAGGACTCGGGTTAGCCTACCCGTTGCCCATTACTCTGACAGTAGTCCCCGAAGCCGGTGAGGCATTGTGGTCGAGGGACCGCGAAGTCTTAGCGGCTTCCCCCCTCACCGGTCTCCGGGAGTACGTTGATTCGTCTTGCAGCTAGCCGACTGCTGAAGCCGGCCTTGCCCAGGCGGAGCTATGTGGTCGATTTCGAACTTCAAGGCGGGAAACAGGTGGCATGCCTGCTAAGCTTCCTGGGCCGCCGCCCGCCACAGACGCGCCACAAGGCACATGTTGGCCCGGCCAGCCTGCCACCCCACGCCCCTGATGGGACGTGACAATGGGCCGGGCCCGCCACTACCGCGCCTCGGCAACCGGGCGGATCCGTTGTGTCGAGGGGGGCGGTTGCCATTCCCATGACTGTTTGCGGCATGGTGAATGCGCATGATAAATGGGGGTCGTGGGGTCGTGGGCGCAGTTAATCCCACGACCCACGCCCCGCCCCTTCGGATTCGTAGCCCGAGGGCTATAAGTAGGGGGATGGAAGGGGTGCAGCAAAGCTCTCGCGCCCCCTCCCACTCTCCTCCACCACCGTTGATGCTGCTCTGCGCTGCCGCGGGGCTGCCGCCGTCGTTCGTCCCCGACGCACTCCTCCTCCTCACGCAGCTAGCCAGAGGCCATGGCGCGCGAGAAGGGCGGCGACTGGGACGGGTCGACAGTGATCGAGGATCACATCTCCTTCCTCCGCGACAAACGCCGGATGCCCAGCACGGCCTTCGTCAAGGCGCGGGTGCCGCCGGAGGAGGAGATCTCGCCGGCGCCGCTGGGAGACGAGTGGGTCGTCTTCCGCTCGCACATCCTCCACGGCTTCGGCCTCCAGGTGAGCGGCTTCTTCTGCTCCTTCCGCAACTTCTACAATCTCCAGCCTCATCACCTCACGCCCAACACCGTGACTCTACTCTCCGCCTTTGTCACGGCGTGCGAGGGTTACATTGGTGTACTCCCCACACTCAAGCTGTGGGGAGCGTTCTTCTATGGGAAGCTCGTCACCTCCGCCAGGGAGACGGCGGCCGAGTGCGGCGGCTTCGTCGCCGTGCGTCGACCGGCGAAGCGGAACGCCTTCCCCGTCATCAAGCTGGCGCAGTCGGTGAAGATGTGGCAGCAGTCCTACTTCTACGTCGAGAACGTAGATCCGACTGCCAACTTCCTCAACCTGCCGCCTTATGAGGCCGGCCCCCCTACCGGGACTCGGCCCACCTAGGGGTACAAGCCGAAGCCGGTATCACCGGACGCGGCGGCCGCCATCGGCCAACTCCGAGTGCTCCAAGAGTCGGAGGGCCTCGTGGCCTCCGACCTCCTTGTTGCCTTCATCGAGCATAGGGTCCTCCCGCTCCAGAGCCGCCCTCATCCGATCTTCCGGATGGGCGGGCACCGCGACCCATGCCGGCTCTGCACGAAAAGGGATGCCGCCCGCCGAGGTTGCGCAGATGGTGAATGAGATCTCCGACCTCAAGGTGTCGGAGGAAGGCTGGCGGTACAGGAAGCGGCCGTACTCCCGCCACAATCCTCCACCCGCCGTGAGTTTCTTCATCTTGTCCTTCTGATCTGTTTTCTTCAGCTTCGTTCTTGTCGTGATGCAACTCCTTTCTAGTCGCAGATTTACATGTCCGCGGCGACGGCCGCCCTCCTGGGGCCCGTCGATGACCACCAGCCGGACAGGGCGGTGAGCGACCTGGACGACCCCGACTTGGGGGCGGCCGCCCTGGCGGATGACGCAACAGGTGGCGATGGTAGAGCAGACGGCGGCGGCGGAGCAGGCGGCTTCGAGGAAGGCGGCGGTGTGGGGACTTGGCCCGACGACGACGAAGACGAACTGCACCCCACCCGAAGCTCTGCCAACACCGGCGCCGACCCCTCTTCCGGGCCGCCCGCCCACGGCAGCAAGCGCAAGCGGAAGCAGGGCGCTGCCCTGTTTGGCAGCGCCCTGAAGGAGCCCAAGAACCCGGCCGCGGCGATCAGGCGGAAAGAAGCCGCAGCCAAGGTGGCCAAGTATCAGAGGCAGCCGAAGGTGCCCGTCATGATGTCGGCGTTAGTATATTTTCCTTATTTCCCATCCTCTTGTCAATCTGGCATGAGAGCCTTCTGACTTGTCTTCTTATTTCAGGGCCCCGCTAACCCTCGAGAATTCGAGCGCCGCCTCGGTCCTCAGGTCGGCGGCGACCTCCTCGACCAGCCGGCGGATCGACCCGGCCGCCGACCTCCGGGAGGCGACAGAGCGGAACGCGCAAGAGGCGCGTGAGGAAGAGGCTGACCGCCTGGCCAAGGAGCAGGCGGACAAGGCCGTCGCGTCTGCTGAGAGAGCGCTAGCGCAGGCGGAAGCCCAAGCCATGGAGAGGGAGCGGCTCACGGAGGCCGCACGCCGCCAGGAGCCGCTGCTGATGGCTCCCCTGAACACCGCGCCACCTCCGCCTGAGTTCATGGCGACGGTCGGAGGAGCCGGCGATGATCACCCGATCCGGGAGAGGGAGGGCGGCGACGTGGCTATGCCAGACGTCTTTGTGCCACCGCCACCACCTTCGCCGCCGCCACCAGCCAGCGGGACGCAGGAAGAGCAGCCGGCCGCGCCGCCGGTGCCACCAGTCGAAAATACAATGGTGACAGACCTAATTCCTTCGGTCCGCACACCCACGCGCTGCCGCCTTGAGAAGGTGGCCTCAGCACCGCGGCCGCAGGAGGTCAGCGCCGCAAGCTCGTCGGTCCCTGACACCGAGGCAACCAGCGTCGCGCCCGTAGGTTGGATACACGGGGGCGGGACGGGCACCCTGAATCAGGCGTCCCTCAACGTCTAGGCCAAGCTCCGGGCAGAAGCCGAGACCCTCAAGCGCTGCAACGAGGCCTTCTTGGAGTCGCGAACCGTCATCCGCGTAAGTTATCTTTGGCTTTCTTCTTTGGATGATCCTCTTGCTTGTCTCGTGGGGGCGCGCAAGCGCACACACTGGGTGTAGTCCCCGAGTTCCGGGCCGACTGCTGAGCAGGCGGGCGGGAACTTTATCTTGCAAACGTCGACTGCTGACTTCGTCTGGTGTTCCTTTGCAGGACTACCACAATCTCCGTGCGACTGCCTACAACTCTAGGGTCCAGGAGCTGGAGACGCAGACCGCCCATCTGACTGAGAGCCGGAGTAAGCTCTATCTTTCTTTCTTCGCGGGGGCGCGCTGGTGCACCTGCGGGCTATAGTCCCCGAGGTTCAGGCCGACTGCTGAGCAGTCGGGCCGAATCTCCTCAGTGTTTCTTTCTTTGTTAATTACTTCTTCTCCGCGGGGGCGCGAAGGCACACCCGCGTGCTGTAGTCCCTGAGGTTCGGGCCGACTGCTGAGCAGTCGGGCCGAATCTCCTTAGTGTTTCTTTCTTTGTCTTGTCCGCTTGACTGATGCTTTTTTCTTCTTTTCCTCTTCCCAGAGGCCAACGCCGCCTTGCAAGAGCAGCTGGGCGAGGCCAACACTGCTCTGCACGACAAGGAGGCGGAGTGCAGCAAGCTGGCCGAGGAGCGGGATCGCTTGGTCGCTCAGCTTACCGAACAGGCGGAAGCCCTCAAGGCGGCCCAGCTGGAGGTGAAGAAGGAGGCCGACCTTCTCGCTGAGTTTGAGGTCGAGCGCTCCGCCTGGGCCGACAAGGAGGCCCAGACGATGGCCTGTTTCAGCAGCATTGAAGACTTGGTCGATGGTAAGCTTCATTCTCTTGATTTCTTGTTTCGAACTGTCGGCCCTTGTCTAGGCCGGTCCCTTGCTTATAACCTTGGTCTTTTTCTCCTTTCACCCGAACAGACTTCTTCCCGGGCCAATCTGTTGCTGCAATCCAGATGATTGAGGCCCAGCGTGAGGAGCGGAGGGCGGAGGGCGCGCAGATCGCTGCTGATGCTCCCCGGACTCTTGGTGAACAGCTCCTCAGCATTCAAGCCCGCCTTCGGCCTGCTCATCGCATGCTGCGCTGTCTCCAGCACATCGGAGCTCAGGCGGTCTCCGCCCTCTGGCTAGGTTTGCGGGCTCCACGCTCCCCAAGTCGGACTGCCGACTGGCTGGAGGTGGCGGTCGGCCGCCTGGAAGCGTGGAAGGGCTCCGCAGCCCGGGCAGGAGCGCGCCAGGCCTTGGAGTTTGCCAAGCCGTGGTATCCTGGGCTAGACTTAGCCCAGTTGGCCACATTCCGGTTGGAAGCGCAAGGGGAGCTGGCGGCGGTGGAGGTCGAGCTTGTCAATAGGGCGGTGGCGATCGCCGACTTCACCGACACCAGCATCTTTGTTCCGGAGGTGGTCGAGGAAGGCGGCGAAGCTCCGCAAGAGTGGCTCGGGCTGAACCTGGAGGACAGCAAAGATTCAGCTGAAGTCATCGACTCCAGCGATGAAGGGGAAGACGGGGAGGAGGAACAGGATGAGGAGGAGGAGGAAGATGAGGAGAGCGACGTCGACCTGCCGGAGCTCGGGGCGGACGGTCAGCCCCAACCTGACTGGGCCTCAAGCAACGAGCCGCGCACCAAGGTGCCGGCTACTACTGGAGACGGCCAGGCAGGGACCGACCAGCCACCCATTCCTCCGATGGATGCCACCGACTCCGACCTCCAGTCGTCTGTCGCCCCGACTGCTGCTAGCGATTCTTCTGCCCAGACGGAGCCACCTGCCGCATCAGGCAGTGCAGCTGACCCTAGCATCTAGCCGGAGCCTTCTGTCGCGCCATCTGGCACCGCTCAGCCGGAGCCTTCTGTTGCGCCAACCGGCACCGCCCAGCCAGAGTCTTCTGCCACTCCTTAGGATTTTATCTGCTTTCTGCTTGCTACTCTGAACACTTTTGTTAAATTTGCACAATTCCACCCGCAGGGTGTATATCAAAACTTTGTTTGAATGCCGGCCAGAAGGCCTTTATCCATGTAAATATTTTATCACAACTTTATGCTTTGCTTTGCCGACTTCTATCTTTCCTTGCCCTTTTACTCCTTGGTTTTTTCCTTTGCCGCCCTCCCATGCCTATCCTCTTGCCAGCCAAACAGTCGCTCTGCGGACTGCGGCTAGGTTGAGTACTTAGTCATTTGGAGGAGGGCTGGTACTTAGCCATTCGGGGTGTTGGCGATGAAAAGTAGGAGCCTGCCGGCCGGTTGCTCGGCAGCCGGACGAAAAAGGTGAGATGCAGGCCTTCGCTATATGCGTTTTTTCCTTAGTCATTTTTTGTTCAGGCGCTGATTTGGGACCCCTGCCCGCCGTACAGTCGCTCTGCAAGCTGCGGCTTCTGGCAAAGGAAGTGTCCGGCGCCAACACACTACTTGTCCAGCTGCAGGAGGCGGCATATAGCAGAAGGCGGCGAGCCTCCGGGCCGACTGGTCGAACCCGGTGCCAGGCGGAAAAAACTACACATACTCATGGCATAATTCTTATCACATAGATAAAGGAGGGTAGTCCCCAAGTTCATCTCAGGGGACCCGGAGTTTTTGTAGATGATACAAAGGGTAGTGTGATACATACTGCTTTTCAACTGTAAAATCTTCGGAGGAGGTTTGCATTCCACGGCCTCTCTGTCTCCTTGCCTGAATCGTCTCTCTTGCATGCTCTGGGCTTCTGAGCATCGATCAGATAGTAGGAGTCGTTGCCCAGCACCTTGCTGATGATGAAGGGGCCTTCCCAAGGCGCCGAGAGCTTGTGCTGGCCGGTTGTTCGCTGGATCAGCTGGAGCACAAGGTCTCCTTCTTGGAAGTATCATGGCTTCACTTTGCGGTTATAGTATCGGTGCAGACTCTGCTGGTAGATGGCGGACCAGCTGAGTGCCAACAGCCGGCCCTCTTCCAGCAGGTTGACACCATCTTCTTGCGCCTCCTTGGTGTCCGCCTCAGTGTAAATGGTAACTCGCAGGGAGTCAAACTCTATGTCCGTCGGGATGACGGCTTCAGCACCGTAGACGAGGAAGAAAGGCGTGAAGCCGGTCGACTTGTTCGGAGTTGTGCGTAGGCTCCAGAGGACGGCCGGAAGCTCATCGAGCCAGCAGCCGGCCGAACGCTCTAGAGGCTCGACTAGTCAGGGCTTGATGCCGGACAAGATGAGGCCGTTTGCTCGCTCAACCTGGCCGTTTGACTGCGGGTGGGCAACGGATGCTAAGTCCAGTCGGATGCCCTGTGTCGCGCAGAAACGAGCCAAGGCTCTTTGGCAAAGTTTGTTCCATTATCGGTGATGATGCTATGTGGTATGCCGTACCGAGTGGTGATGTCGGCGTTGAAGGTCACGGTAGTCGGCCCATTCAGTTTCTTGATTGGCCTGGCCTCTATCCACCTGGTGAACTTGTCCACAACGACAAGCAGATGAGTCATGCCGCCACGGGCTGTCTTGAATGGCCCAACCATATCCAAACCCCAAACGGCAAATGGCCAAGCAATCGGAATGGTCTTGAGTGCAGAAGCTGGCAAATGCGGATTGGAGCGGAATCTTTGGCACCCTTGGCATTTCTGAACCAACTCTTTGGCCTCTTCAAGAGCAGTCGGCCAGAAAAAACCATGGCGAAAGGCTTTGGCAACAAGGGCTCTTGAGGCCGCGTGATGGCCACATTCACCCTGGTGAATGTCTCTGAGGATTGCTTGGCCCTTGTCCGACTCCACACAACGCTGGTACACACCAGTGACGCTGCACCGAACCAGCTCTCTGTTGACTATGGTGTATGCTGCTGCTCGCCGTTGCACCTGCCTGGCTGAGATCTCATCAGTCGGCAGTTCTTTGTTCACCAGAAATTTGAGGATTGGCTGAGCCCATGACGGTGCTGCTATTTCTTCTACTGCCACAACTGCAACTTGTATGAGGGTGGTTGGGCCGGGAGGCGGCGCGTTGGAGTTGGCTGCCGCTTGCTGTCTTGAAGAAGTCCTCGGGCCGGGCTCTGGAATTGCCGGGCCGGGTGCGACGGCTACAGTCGCCAGGCCGCCTGCTGAAGTCCCCGTGCTGGCTTCTGGGACCCTCAAGTCAGATCCGACTGCTTCGGGAGGGGCCGGCACAAAGATGGACTCTGATTCTGGGGATGGCTTGACGGACGGCTTGAGAAGGCGGCGTAAGGCGACGCCGACTGGTATTGCTTGTCAGGTGGACCCGATCCGTGCCAAAGTATCTGCTTGCTCATTGTCGTTTCTTGGCACGTGGAGAAACTCGCACCCGTCAAAGTATCCACTGAGTTGCTGCACGAGGAAGCGGTAGCTTGCCATATTTGCATCCTCGGCGTCCCAGTCGCCTAATGACTACTGGACCACCAAGTCGGAGTCACCGTAGCACAAGATCCGGCGAATGCCGAGTTCCTTGGCAAGCCGGAGTCCGTGTATGAGTGCCTCATATTCTTCTATGTTGTTGGAGGCGGCAAAATGGACTTGCAACCCATATTTGAGCTTGTCGCCTTTGGGAGAAGTGAGGACGATGCCGGCTCCCAGACCAGTGCACATTTTCGATCCATCGAAATTCATCCGCCAATGGGTAGAGTCTGGTGCTGGCGGTAAGTACTGGGTCTCGGCCCAGTCGACGAGGAAGTCGGCCAACACTTGCGACTTGATGGCGGTGCGAGGCTGGTAGTGGATGGTGTAGGGTGCCAGATCGATGGCCCACTTGGCCACTCGGCCAGAAGCATCCCGGCTTCCTAGGATCTCAGCAAGCGGAGCCGTGCAGACGACGGTTATTGAATGCTCTTGAAAGTAGGGCTTCAGCTTCTTGGCGGCAAAGTGCACGCCATAGCACATCTTCTGATAATGCGGGTAGTTTTGCTTGGAGGCGGACAACACTTCACTTAAGTAATATACTAATATACTGTCTCTGGACCGGCAATGCTCTGCCTTCGTCCTTGCGCTCTACCACAATGACTATGCTGACGACCCGACTGGTGGCAGCAATGTAGAGGAGCATGGGCTCCTTCTCAGTCGGAGCTGCCAGGACAGGTGGGGTTGCCAACATCTTCTTGAGCTGGGAGAAGGCTTCGTCCGCCTTGTCATTCCACTCGAAAAAAGTGGTCTTCTTCATAAGTTGGTACAGAGGGAGAGCTTTCTCGCCCAACCGACTGATGAAACGGCTAATTGATGCCAGGCAGCCGGTGAACTTCTGCACGTCCCGCATTCGGGTGGGCACCTCCATCTTCGCAATGGCCTTGATCTTCACCGGGTTGCACTCTATGCCGCGCTCTGAGACCAGAAAGCCAAGGAGCTGGCCGGCTGGTACTCCAAAGACACATTTCTCTGGGTTGAGCTTGATCTGGAATCGGCGCAAATTCTCAAAAGTCTCCTTGAGGTCTTCTAGCAGTGTGCCATGCTTCTCCGTTTTCACCACCACATCATCCACATATACATGGGCATTTCTGCCGAGTTGCTTGAGGAGACACTTCTGCATGCAACTCTGAAACATGGCGCCGGCGTTTCTCAAGCCGAACGTCATGGCCAGGTAGAAGAAGGCTCCGAATGGCGTGATGAAGGAGGTCTTCAGCCTGTCGGCTGGGTTCAGCTTTATCTGGTGATACCCTGAGTATGCATCCAAAAAGCTCAACAGCTCGCATCTGGCTGTGGAGTCTATCACTTGATCAATCCTTGGTAGAGCAAAGGGATCTTTGGGGCAGGCTTTGTTGAGGCTGGTGTAGTCAATGCACATGCGCCACTGCTTGTTTTTCTTCAACACTAGGACTGGGTTGGCCAGCCACTCTGGAAAGAACACTTCCATGATGAATCCGACTGCTAGAAGCCGAGCTATTTCTTCTCTGATAACTCTTCTCTTCTCTTCCGATAGGCGGCGTAAGGGCTGCCTGACCGGCTTGGCGTCAGGTCGGACATGTAGCTTGTGCTTGGCGAAATCCGTCGGAACACCCGACATGTCTTTGGGAGACCATGCGAAGATGTCCCGATTCTCACGGAGGAAATCGACAAGCTCGCTTTCCTATTTGCTGTCAAGGCATGTGCCTATGACAGCGTGCCTCTCCGGATGCTCCGGGTCCAAGGGTATCTTCTTTGTTTCCTTGGCCGGTTTGAACAAGCCCTCAACCTCCGACTCCTGGGGGATGGGTGACATTTCCGGCTTCTTGCCTACCAACACCACCACCCGGTCAAGGAGCCGCTTCTCGGCTGCGATCACGAGGGACTCGGCCAGCCGGCTGCTATCTGCAGCACAAGCGACCGACTTCTTGTAGTCTCCGACTACTGTCAGGATTCCCTTGGTACTAGGTATCTTCATCTTGAGGTAGGCATAGTGTGGGGACTGCCATGAACTTGGCCAGAGCTGGCTGGCCAAGCAGTGCATGGTAGGGGCTTTCAAGGTCCACTACTTCAAACCAAACTGGCTCACGGTGGAAATGATTCTTGTCTCCAAAGAGGACATCAATCTGGGTCTTGCCAATTGGTGAGCAGGAAAGGCCAGGGACTATGCCATGGAATACAGTCCGACTGGGGATGAGCTACTTCTGCTTGATTCCCAACTTCTCCATCGTGTCATGGTACATGATATTGATGCCGCTGCCGCCATCTATCAAGACTTTGGAGAAATGAGCTGCCCGCCTCTCCGTTGCAAGGGTAGCCTCTAGGACCAGGGCGTATGAACCATGGGAAGGCATCACTTCCGGGTGGTCGGCCCAGCTCCAACTGATAGGCTTCTCGGACCAATGCATGAATTCTGGAGCGTTGGAGGCCACATCTTGCACTTCTTGTTGTTGTTGCCGTCTGCTGCGTCTGTCATCGGCCACGATGGTGAACACAACATAGGCCCCATGTTCCTCTGGGTACTCGTCTTGTATGGCACCGACTGGTTGGGCCGCCGGCTGCTGGGGCTGAGGAGGCAGCGGTCCGGCAGGCGGAGGAGGCAGGAGTCCATCTCCCTTGGCGATTCTGGTGAGCCAGTGACACTTCTGAGTGGTGTGGTTGGATGGCTTCGCGCCACTATGGAACTTGCATGGCGCATCTAAGGTTTGCTCGTAAGAGAAGGCGGGCAACCAATTGGACTTGCCGCCCTTCTGCCGCTTGGGTGCCGGCTGCCCCTCTGGCTGCTGATCCTCGACCGTTGCCACCTGCTAGCTGGTGGAAGCCGGCTGGGTGGCCTTCCGCTTGTTGTCGCCTGGTTGCTATCACTGACTGGTGTCGCCAACCGGAGTCCGAGGGGCCTGAGGCGCCACCTTGCCGGATGCATCAACCAGAATTTCCGCCTTCATGGAGGAATCGGCCGTGGCGTGCTTGTCGGCGATGACCAGCAGCTCGTCGAGTGTCTCAGGCTCGTCGTAGAGGAGTCGATGCTTGAGGTGGGTGCCCTCTTGGCACCCAGCGATAAAGTACTTGATTGCCTGCACCTCGTGCACGCCTTCGCAGGAATTGCGCAGCTCGGTCCAGCGCGTGAGGTAGTCGCAAGTTGACTCTATGGGCCCTTGGACGCACAAGGAGAGCTGTCGGGGCTTGGGAGCCCGCTTGTAGGTGCTGGTGAAGTTGCGTATGAAGGCCTCGGTGAAATCAACCCAGCTGTTGATGCTGCGGGGCTTCAGGCTGTTGAGCCATGTCCGGGCAGTGCCCTGAAGCATGAGTGGGACGTACTTCACGGCAACACGCTTGTTGCCGTTCGCTATGCTGACGGTCATCAAGTAGTCGACTAGCCAGTCCTCCGGCTTCATAGAGCCAGTGTACTTGGGCGTATCCCGAGGGAGGGTGAACCCTTTGGGGAAGGGCTCATCCCGAATTTGTGGGCCGAAGCAAGGCGGACCCAGCGCATCTTCTTCTTCTAGTGCCAGGGACCGGTTGAGGCGGTCGATCCGATGGCGGGCGTCATTCTCTCCGACTCCCTCACGGCGGCCAAAGGCGGTCCTCGAGTGTCGGGTGCGTGACAGGCGGTGGAGTGGGATATCTTGCTCTACGAGGCGGGGGAGGCGGAGGATCGCCTCGGCGCTCCACCGCTCGGGGGCGGCCGTCTGTGTCCTGGTCGATGGAGAGGCGAGTCCGGATCCGGCTAGCCGCCGGCTCGTTCCCTCGTTTTCCATGGGCACGGCCAGTCGGCGTCTGAGAGGTCGCGCCTTGCTCTTGGCGATGGGGCGGCTCTTCATTCCGTAGGGCGGGCTCTTCAGCGCGGCAGCCGGCTTCGTGCAACGCGGCGGCCGCATCTAGGAGCCGCTGGATTCGCCCCATCATGTGGCGACGCTCGTCGCCCTCGTATTTTTCCAGCTTGTTCGTCGCCGCCTGGGCGGACCAGACATTCTCCGCAAGCGTGGTGTATACGGGGCACTCTGCCCCAAACATGCTGGAGATGGTCCCGCCATGCTGCCGGACAGGGCCAATGTGGCTAGGCCCCCCAGGAGCCGGCGTACCACCGATCGCTCTGTCCATCTCATGCCGATAGGCGTCCGAGAGGCGCCGCATGCTGGCAATCCGGCCAGTGCTCTCGAGAAGCTGGACACAGTGTGCCTCCAGCATCTCGACATTTGCGTCTTCTGGGATGGGCACTGTCAAGTCCTGCAGCGCCGCATCGAGTGGGTCTTGAGTTTCTCTGTTCGAGCGCTCGCCACTATTAATGACGAGCACCTCCGTGACGGTGCTCCCGTCGCTGTGCTCGCGAGGAGGCGGCTCGTCCTAGATCACCATGTTGGTGGGGAACGCGTCAAGCGACGCCGTGTCGGAGTCGACGATCATCGGGTCGGTGGAGCCAACAGACTCCAGGTCCACAGCAGGCTCGCTGGTGACGTGAAGCTGGTCGAGGAGGCTGACAAGGCGGCTCTCGGGATAGCCGGTGCCTGCGTCGGAGGCCAACTTGTCGGAGAGGTGAATCTCGCCAACGAGGTCAGCGAGGCAGCTCGCCGCGCAGGCGATCTCCGTGCCTTGCAGGGCGTCGAGGCTGACGCCGTTGGGTGTGCTGGGCTGGCTTCTCTCTCCGGGAAGGAATACGGTTCCCGTCCAGAGCAGGTCTCTGGGAGATGGTGCACCTCGCCCCATGGTGGGCGCCAAATGTCGGGGGTTGGGTGCAACATATGCCAAAGGATGGCTTATCATGGTGGGAGCGAGTAGAACGTTGCCGGTGCCTGGAAGCGGGATAAGGCGTAGACACGTACGCCGACGAACTTTACCCAGGTTGGGGGCTCTCCGTGGAGATAATACCCCTACTCCTGCTCTGCAGGGTCTCCACATGATCACTAAGGCACTAGTGATACAGGGTGCTCCTTGAGCTGCATCTAGAGGCAGGAGAAGGCAAGGCTAGCTCTTCCCTGCCCTAGGTAACTGGCTAGTTCTATTAGGATTGGAACCCTTTGCATGGGTGGCCTGGAGGGCTTATATAGGCTTGCCCCCCAGGGGTACAATGGTAATCGGGCCAGCTGCTGGGGCCCGCCTGTCAGCATCTCCAGCCTCCGGCTTCTCCACCGACTACTGGGGCCCACCGCCTAGTAGTGCCGTCTATGACGAGGGCTTGGTCATCTTATCGTGGCTACAGTCCGCCGGCTGGCGGGAGGTTACTGTAGCCATGCCTGGTCTCATCAGGTTAATGGCGCGCTTGCCTCGGGGCAAGGGACGGCCGCCTGCTGGAGGCCGACCCTACCCAAGCCCGACTGATCGGGCGCCTGCTGTCTTCGGCGGTGTCACTGCCCGGTAGGACCCGCGGCTGGCAGGCCGTACCGACATGCCGTCGTGGGGAACAGGGTTCCGCCTGCTTGGAGCGACGTCAGGGGAGACATGGCACAGTGCCCCGCCGCGTGGAGATCTTCGTCCGTACGGAGCACTGTAGCCACGCCTATCCCGTACGTCGGGGACGATGTGCTCCGCTGTAGCCATGCTCTGGCTTGTACTCTTGATGGGGGCTCAGCTGCAACCAGGCCGCTGGGTGGCCGCCTGCCTGATGCCGCCCTCCCTGGAGGCCGGCCGGCAGGAGCCGTCCATTGTAGTGCCGTAGGCTTAGGTTGTCTGCCCTCTGGTAGCCGGCCATTGGGCCGGCCGGCCCCCAAAGGGTGGAGCTTCAGCTTGGGGTCCAGCTAGGTGGAGCTGGCCCAAAGTCTTGATAAATTCTGGGACTTGGGTGAGCCTACCCATGGCCCATTACTCCAACAAGGATAGTAACATTGCCCCTTCTCTCTTTTTCTCTCATTTTTTTCTTCTTTTATTTTTCATTTTTTTTCATTTTTTCCAGTTTTTTCTTTCTTTTTGGTGGGCTTCTTTGGCCTCTTTTTTTATTTGGGCTTCTTTGGCCTCTTTTATTTTTCATAAAGTCTGGAGTCTCATCCCGACTTGTGGGGGAATCATAGTCTCCTTGATCCTTTCCTCACTGGGGCAATGCTTTAATAATGATGATCATCACACTTTTATTTACTTACAACTCAATATTACAACTCGATATCTCGAACAAAGATATGACTCTATATGAATGCTTCCGGCGGTGTACCGGGATGTGCAATGATCTAGCATAGCAATGACATCAAAAAACGGACAAGCCATGAAAACATCATGCTAGCTATCTTACGATCATGCAAAGCAAATATGACAATGAATGCTCAAGTCATTTATATGATGATGATGGAAGTTGTATGGCAATATATCTCGGAATGGCTATGGAAATGCCATAATAGGTAGGTATGGTGGCTGTTTTGAGGAAGGTAAATAATGGGTTCATGATACTGGCGGAAGTTCCGCGACACAATAGAGGCTAGCAAAGGAAGGGTGAGTGTGCGTATATCCATGGACTCACATTAGTCATAAAGAACTCATATACTTATTGCAAAAGTCTACTTGCCCTTGAAGCAAAGTACTACTACGCATGCTCCTAGGGGGAGGTTGGTAGGAGTAACCATCGCGCGCCCCGACTCCACTCATAAGGAAAGCAATCAAAGAACACCTCATGCTCCAACTTTGTTACATAACGGTTCACCATACATGCATGCTACGGGACTTGCAAACCTCAACACAAGTATTTCTCAATTTCACAATTACTAAACTAGCATGACTCTAATATCACCAGCTTTATATCGCAAAACTATTGCAAGGAATCAAACATATCATATTCAGTGATCTGCAAGTTTATGTAGGATTTTATGACTAACCATGTGAATGACCAATTCCTTCATCTCTCTAAATAGATATAAGTGAAGCAAGAGAGTTTAATTCTTTCTACAAAAGATATGCCCATGATCTAACAATATAAGTGAAGCAAAAGAGCATTCTACAAATGGCGGTTTTCTATGTGAAGAGAAACAGGCAATCCAAACTTCAAATGATATAAGTGAAGCACATGCAGCCTTCTATAAAGCCATACTCAAAAGATTTAAGTGAGGTGCAATGAGCATTCTATAAATCAACCAAGTACTATCTAATACCAGCATGGTGCATAAAAGAAAAGTGAAAACTAAATGCAAAAGACGCTCCAAGACTTGCACATATCGCATGAACGAAACGAATACGAAAACATACGATACTTGTTGAAGAAAGAGGGGATGCCTTCCGGGGCATCCCCAAGCTTAGACGCTTGAGTCTCCTTGAATATTTACTTGGGGTGCCTCGGGCATCCCCAAGCTTGAGCTCTTGCCTCTCTTCCTTTTCCTCATATCGAAACCTCCTTTTTAGACACTTCATCCACACAAAACTTCAACAGAAAACTCGGTAAGCTCCGTTAGTATAATAAAGCAAATCACCACTCTAGGTACTGTTGCAAACCAATTCATATTTTGTTTTGCATTGTGTATACTGTAATATAACTTTTCCATGGCTTAATCCACTAATATAAATTGATAGATTCATCAAAAAAGCAAACTATGCATCAAAAACAGAATCTGTAAAAAACAGAACAGTCTGTAGTAATCTGAACATCCACCATACTTCTGGTACCCCACAAATTCCACCAAAATTAGGAACAATAAACAAGTTGTATATCAAGACAGTGCAAAAGGAATCAAAACCAATTGATGTTCCAGTTAAAATGTAAAATCACACACTACAGCCAAAGGTTCTATCCTGCACCGTACAAACCAACAAGCATTGTAAACATCCTAAAGGCAAACCTTAGCACATTATTTTTATAGTACAATGGAATTGTACAAGGGGGTAATTATTTTTGATGAGAAGTTTCTATAATTAAGATTCACAAAGTTTCCGTGAGCATGAACAAAGTTCAAGGAGCTCTCCCACTTCAACAATGCTTGTCTCTCTCACTTCCACTTTCCTTTTTGAAAAGTTTTTAGGTTCCCCTCTTTATTTTTTTGTTTTAAAACTATATAAAAGCACTCAACAGAAATAAATGACTCTCTAAAACTTCCGGGTTGTCTCCCTGGCAGCGCTTTCTTTAAATCCATTAAGCTAGGCATATAGTGCTCAAGTAATGGATCCACCTGGATCCCAAGGTATATCAAAGCCAATTTTAATTAACAATGATTTTTGATTTAGTAGTGAGCACAAAGTAACATATATCAAGCAACAACGAAGTCTAACTCTCTTCCTATGCATTGGCATGTCATAAAAGAATAATTCATGCACACCAAGTAAAGCCCAATGCATAGTATAAGCAGTTTCTTGCAATTCTATCGTGTTGGAAACATAGAGAGGTGGAGATATAGTTCCTCTCTCATAATAATTGCAAGTAGGAGCAGCAAGCACATGCATATTATATCTATCAAAATCATGTGCAACGGTAAAAGGCAACCCATAAATATAATCCTTAATAAGCACAAACTTCTCCGATATAGTGTAGTGTGGAGAATTCAAAAAGATAATAGGACTATCATGCATAGGTGCAATAGCAACAATTTCATGTTTAACATAAGGAACTATAGCAAGTTCATCTCCATAAGCATAATTCATATTGGCATCTTGGCCACAAGCATAGCAAGCATCATCAAAAAGGGATATTTTAAACAAATTCAAGGGATCATAGCAATCATCATAGCAATCATCCTTCGGTAAGCATGAAGGGGAATTAAACAATGTATGAGTTGAAGAGTTACTCTCATTAGAAGGTGGGCACGGGTGATCAATCCGCTCTTCCTCCTTTTGTTCTTCGCTCTCCTCATCATCTTTTTCATCCAATGAGCTCACAGTTTCATCAATTTCTTCTTCCATAGCTTCCTGCAAAATATTAGTCTCTTCTTGGACAGCGGAGACTTTCTCAATAAATGCATTAATATTCTAATTGTATTCATAATTCTCATAGAAATATTTCAATATAGCAAAAATTTCAGGCCTATAAACACCATCATCATCAAAAGCTTCATGCTTTTCAAACAAAGATTCAATTTCATAAGCAGCCTTAAAAGCAACAAATTCTTCTATTTGTTTAACATCATATTAATCATATATACCATTAGCGTAAGAAGCTAAGGTTTCATTATCATTAAATTTGCATGAAAAGGGAAGGTGTGGAGCCTTCATCCTAGAGCAACAAGTAATATCATATCTCAAGCATAGATCCCGAGCATACCAACGCAACATATTAATTTGATCCCATAATAGTTTCCCTTTTGTGTAAAGCGATAATCCCTAAAGTATTCACGTTGATCCAACGTGTCTCCCATTATAAAGTTGAATGGGGTTTTCTCAGGATTATCAAAGTAGTACATAATATCTTTCACATAATGAGAATCGAGGGTTTTAGGAGTTACCCCATCTCCATGAGTAGCAAGTACACCAATTTTTTTTGGTATTTCGTGTTCCATATCCATAACTAAAGACAGAGAACAACTAAGAACAGCAAATAAAAATTACTTAGTGATAAAGCAAACAAGCACACACGAGAATATTCACCCCACGCTATGACTCCCTGGCAGCGGCACCAGAAAAAGGTCTTGATAACCCGCAAGTATACGGGATAGTTGTAGCCTCTTTCGATAAGTAAGAGTGTCGAACCCAACGAGGAGCTAAAGGTAGAACAAATACTCTTTCAAGTCCTATCGGCCACTGATACGACTCTATGCACGCTTGACGTTCGCTTTACCTAGAACAAGTATGAAACTAGAAGTACTTTGTAGGTGTGATAGGATAGGCTTGCAAGATAATAAAGAATGTGTAAATAAAAACTAGGGGCTGTTTAGATAAAGATGCAATAAAGTAAATAAAGTGAGTGTGGAAAAGTGGTGGGAGGAGTTGTGAAAGTGTCCCTAAGCAATTGACTACGTTACTAGACCGATAGCAAGTTTTATGTGGGAGAGGCATAAGCTAACATACTTTCTCTTCTTGGATCATATGCACTTATGATTGGAACTATAGAAAGCATCCACAACTACTAAAGATTCATTAAGGTAAAACCCAACCATAGCATTAAAGCATCAAGTCCCCTTTATCCCGTATGCAACAATCCCCTTACTCGGGTTTATGCTTCTGTCACTCAAGCAACCCACCATAAAAGAATCATGAACGTATTGCAACACCCTACAGCGGGAATCCCTCATGCTTGCGTGACACGGAGGGCACAATAGGACAGCAACATAACCACAAGCAAATTAAATCAATCATAGCAATTCATCAACCACCAATAGAACAATGAAAATCTACTCAAACATCATAGGATGGCAGCACGTCATTGGATAATAATATGAAGCATAAAGCACCATGTTCAAGTAGAGGGTACAGCGGGTTGCGGGAGAGTGGACTGCTGAATATAGATGGGGGAAGGTGATGGAGATGTTGGTGAAGATGATGGAGGTGTTGGTGAAGATCACGGTGATGATGATGGCCCCGGGCAGCGTTCCGGCGCCACCGGAAGCAAGGAGGAGAGGGCCCCCCTTCTTCTTCTTCTTCTTCCTTGACCTCCTCCCTAGATGGGAGAAGGGTTTCCCCTCTGGTCCTTGGCTCCCATGGCTTGGGAGGGACGAGAGCCCCTCCGAGATTGGATCTATCTCTCTGTCTCTCTCTGTTTCTGCGTTCCCAGATCCTTCCTCTTCACCATTTCTTTTTTATCCGGAGATCCGTAACTCCGATTGGGGTGAATCTTTCGCCCAGATTTTTCTTGTAAAATTAGCTTTCTTGCGACAAAAGAAGAGCGCCAACCGCCTTACGGGTGGCCCACGAGAGTGTCAGGTGCGCCCAGGGGGTGGGCGCCCCCTGTCTCGTGGCCACCTCGGGCACTGTTTCGCGTTGATTATTCCTCCGGAAAATCCCAAATATTCCAAAATAATTCTCTGTCTGTTTTTATCCCGTTTGGATTCCGTTTGATATTGGGTTTCCTGAAACATAAAACATGCAACAAACAGGAACTGGCATTGGGCACTGGATCAATATGTTAGTCCCAAAAATAGTATAAAAAGTTGCCAAAAGTATATGAAAGTTGAAGAATATTGGCATGGAACAATAAAAAATTATAGATACGATGGAGACGTATCAACGATCAATATGAAACAAGCTCATAGGCAATGGACCAATGATGGATAATTATGCCAGATGTGTTGGCGTTCTGGGAACGGGGGTCCCCAGACTTGCCTGCTTGCGGCCTGCGGCGTGGCTCCACCAGTGGCCCAGTATGGCCCGTCTTCGTCAACCAACACTCAAGACCCTAGCGAGGGGCCAAGCCTCATGAGGCGGATGACACAAGGCCTCCTCAGGAGCAGCCTCACCAGGCGGGCTCGCGAGGGGGCGGAGAGATCAAGGCAAGGGGTACCTCGTGAGGTCCCCGTGACGCAAGCCATGATGAGCAAGGCCAGGCGGATGCCAGCGTGCGCAGTGTCCTCGTTTCCCCTTTGGTGCTCAGGGCGCAAGCACAGGCGCGGAGTATCAAGGCATCAGGCAAAGGTTTCCATATCAGTGCAACAAGACCAAGACCAGCAGGACAGCGGGATGGAGGTCATCATGGAGCCCAAGACGGCGTCACCACCAGTGCCTTTGACAGGCGAAGACCACCTTTAGTCACGATAGCTTGTACTAGCTGTCCCCTTTCAAATTGGTCGTTGTTGGATCCCTTCCCGCTCAATATTTGGGGAGAGGACCAAGGCCTCTATAAATAGGACTAGCCACCATAGTGGGGAGGGGGACTGATCTCGACCTCCATAGACCAACTCAGTTCATCTTCGCATCCACCAAGCACAAGAACGCCTCTCCTCGGGAGGCTGTTCTTCCCTTGTACTGTTCATCATCAGTCCAAGAGGCAATCCACCACCATCACACTAGAGTAGGGTGTTACACCACAATGGTGGCCCGAACCAGTATAAATCTTGTGCCTCTTGTGTTGTGAGTTCAT
This sequence comes from Triticum aestivum, assembly GCF_018294505.1. Taxonomy (NCBI): domain Eukaryota; kingdom Viridiplantae; phylum Streptophyta; class Magnoliopsida; order Poales; family Poaceae; genus Triticum; species Triticum aestivum. Next base: position 708,722,214 of record NC_057801.1, read on the forward strand.
CGAGCTAAGCTTAGAGATCGCGGCGAGGCTGAGAGCGAGATTCGGTAGGGGGAAATATTCATGCGCACCCCAGTGTTCGAACCTCAAGGGTTTTGCCGGAACCCTAAATCCGACATTTGGTGCACCGGGCAGGGGTGCGCCGGAACTTTCCTCCCGTCGGCCCGCATTCCGCCAACACCGCGCTTTGCCCTCATGGCGGACGACTGGTGCCAGTGCTAGGGCTAGGGGGCTCCGAGCCTTGGCCCCCGCCTTACAGTGGGTGAAGTGGCTGCCCAAGTTCAAGCCAGAGATGCCGCCACGCTATGACAGCACGGCGGACTCGGTGGCTTTCCTACTGGCGTACGAGGAGGCCATCCTGAAGGCCGGGGAAAATGACAAGGTCATGGCCAACTGGCTCCCCATGGCCCTTACTGGTGTCCCGTGCGCCTGGCTGCTCAACCTTCCCGGATTCACGGTGGCATCTTGGGAGGAGTTGTGCAGTCTCTTCGCTCCGTGCTTCGCGGCTCCGGCGCCCCATGCGGTCGCGGCCCTCCTCGGTGGCTCACAAGCGCCACCCTCAGACCGCCACGCCAAGCCATTCTTTCGCTGGATCAGCACCATCCTCCCGTGGCAAGGGCCTCCACCGGGTTGGGTGGCGCCCAAGGCCGACCTGACCTTCGACTCGAAAGATCACCCCGTCACCACTGCCTGCTCGGGTGCAGTCCTGATGCTCTGCATGCCCACCATCTACCACGTGGCCGTCACCAAAACCCTCATCGACGGTGGTGCCGGCCTCAACGTGCTCTTGGTGGAGGCCTTCAGCCTCCTCCATGTACCGCTGGAGCGGCTACATCCCAGGAAGCCCTTCTCAGGCGTCGGAGGCGGTTCCTCCAGTCCCCTGGGGCAGATCCGCCTTCCCGTGACCTTTGGCACCCGCGAAAACTACCGCACGAAGCTGGTCGACTTCGACATTGCTCACATCGGCCTCCCGTACAATGCCATCCTCGGATACCCTGCCCTGGCTCAGTTCATGGCAGCAACCCATCTGGCCTACAACCTCATGAAGATACCTGGAAGCAAGGGCGTCCTCAACAAAGCTGGAGATACCAAGGAGGCCCTTATGGCGCTCAAGCTTGCTCTCAAGGCCGCAGCAGCAGCGCAGCCTGCCGACGCAAACGCCACCAAGGACAAGGAAGCTGCACCAACCAAAAAGAAGCAGTTGTTCACTCAGGATAAGGAAGAGACCAAGCAGGTGCCTGTCGGCGTTCTGGGAACGGGGGTCCCCAGACTTGCCTGCCTGCGGCCTGCGGCGTGGCTCAAGCAGAGGCCCAGTACAGCCCAGTAGAGGCCCAGTACGGCCCATCTTCATCAACTCAAGCTCAAGACCCTCTCGAGGGGCCAAGCCTCGCGGGGCGGACGACGCAAGGCTTCCCCAGGAACGGCCTCACCAGGCAGGATCACGAGGAGGCGGAGAGATCAAGGCAGGGGTACCTCGCGAGGTGCTCATGACGCAAGCCATGACGATCGTGGCCAGGCGGGCGCCAGGAGGGCGCCGACCTGTGCAGTGTCCTTGTTTCCTCTTTGGTGCAAAGGGGCAAGCGCAGGCGCGGAGTACCGAGGCATCAAGCAAAGGTTACCATTTCGGTGCAACGAGACCAAGACCAGCAGAGCGGCAAAATGGAGGTCACCGTGGAGCCCAAGACAGCGTCATCACCAGTGCCTTTGGCAGTTGAAGACCAACTTTAGTCAGGATAACTTGTACTAGATGTTCCCCTTCAAAATGGCCATTGTTGGCTCCCTTCCCGCTCAATATTTGTGAAGAGGACCAAGGCCTCTATATATAGAGATAGCCACCACAGTAGAAGGGTGGTTGGGATCTCATCTCATAGAGTTCTCATCAGATCCAGAGGCGATCGAACTCACCCAAGTAGTTCACTGCACCAGCCCAAGAACACCTCTCGCGAGGCTGTTCTTCCTCTGTACTGTTCATCATCATCCCCTGAGGCAATTCGCCACACCACACACTGGAATAGGGTATTACACCACAACGGTGGCCTGAACCAGTATAAACCTTGTGTCCACTGTGTTGTTCATCGTGTAGCTTAGATTCGCAGTGAGGCATTGGGACGTGGATTGGCAGGGGGAAGATCTTCGCGCGCACCCCAGAGTTCGAACCTTAAGGGTTTTGCCGGAACCCGATATCCGACATTTGGCGCGCCAGGTAGGGGTGCGCCGAAATCTTTCTTCCGTTGTTCCGTGTTCGATCGTTCGTCGCATCCATGGCTGACGCTCGCCGAGCTCGTGCTGAGCGTCGGGCTGCTCTCGCCGCCCGCGTTGCCCAGACGGCTCCCGTCAGTGGGCCTCCCCGTCATTCTCCGTCACCTACTGCCAACGCCACCACCGGCCCGGCAGGGAACAAGCAGCAGGCGTCGTCGCTGCATCCCTCGGGGCGGCGGGAAGGCCGCACCGCCACTCTGACGCTGACTCCAGCCCGTTCGTCGTCTCACGCCCGTCGCGCTCCCACGGACGCGCATGCCGGGTTGCTCCTGGCACGCGAGTGATACGTCTCCAACGTATCTATAATTTTTGATTGCTCCATGCTACTTTATCTACTGTTTTAGGCAATATTGGGCTTTATTATCCACTTTTATATTATTTTTGGGACTAACCTATTAACCGGAGGCCCAGCCCAGATTTGCTGTTTTATGCCTATTTTAGTGTTTTGAGGAGAAGGAATATCAGACGGAGTCAAAACGGAACGAAATCAACTGGAGAAGTTAATTTTGGAAGGAAACCAACCAGATGGGCTTGGAGTGCATGTCAGGGGAGTCCTGGGCTGCCCACGAGGGTGGGGGGCGCCCCCCTGGGCGCACCCCCTACCTCGTGAGCAACCCGGAGGTCCACCGACGTACCCCCTGCACCTATATATACCTACGTACCGAAAAACTTCTAGAACAGAAGATAGATCGGGAGTTCCGCCGCCACAAGCCTCTGTAGCCACCAAAAACCAATCGAGACCTTGTTCCGGCACCCTGCCAGAGGGGGATCCCATCACCGGAGGCCATCTTCATCATCCCGGTGCTATCCATGACGAGGAGGGAGTAGTTCACCCTCGGGGCTGAGGGTATGTACCAGTAGCTATGTGTTTCATCTCTCTCTCTCTCGTGTTCTCTCTCGTGTTCCTCTATGGCACGATCTTGATGTATCCCGAGCTTTGCTATTATAGTTGGATCTTATGATGTTTCTCCCCCTCTACTCTCTTGTGATGAATTGAGTTTCCCCTTTGAAGTTATCTTATCGGATTGAGTCTTTATGAGAACACTTGATGTATGTCTTGCCGTGATTACCTGTGGTGACAATGGGATATCATGTGCCACTTGATGTATGTTTTGGTGATCAACTTGCGGGTTTCGTGACATCGGGAACCTATGCACAGGGGTTGGCACACATTCTTGACTCTCCGGTAGAAACTTTGGGGCACTCTTTGAAGTACTTTTATGTTGGTTGGATGAATATGAGATTGTGTGATGCATATCGTATAATCATGCCCACGGATACTTGAGGTGACAATGGAGTATCTAGGTGACATTAGGGTTTTGGTTGATTTGTGTCTTAAGGTGTTATTCTAGTACGAACTCTTTTATAGATCGATCTGAACGAATAACTTTGAGGTGGTTTCGTACCCTACCATAATCTCTACGTTTGTTCTCCGCTATTAGTGGCTTTGGAGTGACTCTTTGTTGCATGTTGAGGGCTTTTCATATGTTCTATCTATGTTATTATTGTTGAGAGAACTTGCACTAGTGAAAGTATGAACCCTAGGCCTTGTTTCCTAGCATTGCAATACCGTTTACGCTCACTTTTACCACTTGGTACCTTGCTGTTTTTATTATTTCAGATTACAAAAACCTATATCTACTATCTATTTTGCACTTGTATCTTTATCTCTTCGCTGAACTAGTGCACGTATACAATTTACCATTGTATTGGGTGCATTGGGGACACAAGAGACTCTTTGTTATTTGGTTGCAGGGTTGTTTGAGAGAGACCATCTTCATCCTACGCCTCCTACGGATTGATAAACCTTAGGTCATCCACTTGAGGGAAATTTGCTACTGTCCTACAAACCTGTGCACTTGTAGGCCCAACAACGTCTACAAGAAGAAGGTTGTGTAGTAGACATCAAGCTCTTTTCTGGCGCCGTTGCCGGGGAGGTTAGTGCTTGAAGGTATATCTTTAGATCTTGCAATCGAATCTTTTTGTTTCTTGTTTTAGCACTAGTCTACAAAAAAAATGGAGTTAAGCTTGTGTCATACGCTTCATCTTTTTAATATCTTTCGTGAGTATGATGGAAAGGAAAATTGTGCTCAAGTACTAGAAGAAGAATTACATAGAATTCTTGGCATAAAATATGTGAATGATGAGCATGATTGCAATGTTGTTAGTATGAATTCCTTGAATATCCATGATGCTAATGATATGCAAAGCCACAAGCTTGGGGAAGCTATGTTTGATGGAGATGATATTTTTTGTCCCCCAAGCTTTGATGAGCAAACTTACTATGATGACAGCATGCCTCCTATCTATGATGATTATTGTGATGACACGTATGCTATAAAGAAAAATGATAACCATGAAACTTGTCATCTTGATCTTAATTTTCAATCACATGATAGTTATTTTGTTGAGTTTGCTCCCACTATTATTCATGAGAGGAATTTTGCTTATGTGGAGAGTAGTAAATTTTCTATGCAAGTAGATCATGAAAAGAATGCTTTAGGTGCTGGTTATATTGTTGAATTTATTCCTTATGCTACTGAAAATTATTATGAGGGAGGAATATATGCTTGTAGGAACTGCAATAATGTCAAGTTTCCTCTCTATGTGTTGAAAATCTTGAAGCTATGCTTGTTTTACCTTCCTATGCTTGTTGATTATTGTTTCCATAAGTTGTTTGCTCACAAAATCCCTATGCATAGGAAGAGGGTTAGACTTAAATGTGCTCGTCATGTGCTTCATGATGCTCCTGTTACGTTTCAATTCTTATCTTTTATGTGAGCATCATTGTCATCATCATGCCTAGCTAGAAAGGCATTAAAGAAAAGCGCTTGTTGGGAGATAACCCAATATTTATCCTTAATGTTTTTGTGTGTCCAATGATTATGCTACTGTAGTAATCATGTTTTGTAGCTTTTGTTTCAATAAAGTGCCAAGTAAGACCTTTAGGATAGCTTACGGTGATAGTTGTGTTGATCCTGCTGAAAATCAGAAACTTTTTCACCCAGTAAATTAGTTTGTTTAGTTCACAGAAACGTGCTTCTGATCTTATTCTTTTTGCTCTGGATTTGTACACGAATTGTTTAGAACTTCCTAATTTGGTAGGAGTTTTGGAGTTCTAGAAGTATACGTTTGATACAGATTACTAAAGACTGTTCTGTTTTTGACAGATTCTGTTTTCTATGTGTTGTTTGCTTATTTTGATGAATCTATGAGTAGTATCGGAGGGTATGAGCCATAGATAAGTTGGAGTACAGTATATATTACACCAATATGAATTTAGAATGAGTTCATTACAGTACCTAAGTGGTGGTTTTGTTTTCTTATACTAACGAAGCTTACGAGTTTTCTGTTGAGTTTTGTGTTGTGAAGTTTTCAAGTTTTGGGTAAAGATTCGATGGACTATGGAATAAGGAGTGGCAAAGAGCCTAAGCTTGGGGATGCCCATGGCACCCCAAGGTAATATTCAAGGACAACCAAGAAACTAAGCTTGGGGATGCCCCGGAAGACATCCCCTCTTTCATCTTTGTTCATCGGTAACTTTACTTGGAGCTATATTTTTATTCACCACATGATATGTGTTTTGCTTGGAGCGTCATTTTATTTTGTTAGTTTTTGCTTGCTGTTAGTTAAAATAGTGTTTTGCCTCTTTAGTTTCAATAAAAAAGTCAAGGATAGCCTTTGCCATGCTTATTTTGCTAGTTTACATGTTGCTGTTTGAAAACAGAAAGTTTACCGCTGTTGCAAAAATTCCCTAGAAAAGTAAGAGCATTGGATAACGTTGAATCTTTTTGCATATTGAGCTCTGATAAATTTATTACAGTGGGAATTTTAGTTCATAATTGTTGGAGTCAGGGAAGTATTGATACTCTTGCATTCTTTACAGACTGTACTGTTTTGGCAGATTGTTGTTATGTTTGCATATGTTTGTTTGTTTAATGATTCTATTTGAGGATATGAGTATTAAATATGCAGAGGAATTTAGTATGCAATGTTGAATAATAATTTTAGTGATTTGTTACAGTAGAAAATGATAAGGTTTTGCATTGGTTTATACTAACCTATCTCACGAGTTCTTGTTGAGTTTGTTGTGAATGAAGCTTTTGATAAAAAGAGAAACCGTGATATGAGATGAATTAAGGAGACACAAAAGTTCAAGATTGGGGATTCCCAAGGCACCCCAAGATAACATTTCAAGAAGTCTCAAGCATCTAAGCTTGGGGATGCCCCGGTAGGTCTCCCACCTTTATTCTTCAACAACTATCAGTTAGTATTGGTTGAGCCTAAGTTTTTGCTTCTTCACATGAGTTGTGCTATCCTTGCATTGTAGTTTCCTTTAGCTTTGCTTGCTGTTTGAATAAAGCAGAAATATCTGAAATTATTAAATGGGAGAGTCTTCACATAGTTGCATAATTATTCGACTACTCATTGATCTTCACTTATAGCTTTTGGAGTAGTTTGTTGTTTGCTCTGGTGCTTCACTTATATCTTTTAGAGCATGGTTATAGTTTTATTTTGAAGAAATAGATGAACTCTCATGCTTCACTTATATTATTTTGAGAGTCGTTATTAGCATGGTAATTTTCTTAATATTAATATACTTGGTATTCAAGATATGTGAAACTTTCTTTTGAGTAAATTGAATACTAAGATAAGTTTGATGCTTGATAATTGTTTTGAGATATGGAGGTGATAATATCAAAGTCCTGCAAGTTGGGTGATTGTGAATTTGAGAAATGCTTGTGTTGAAGTTTTCAAGTCCCGTAGCATGCACGTATGGTAAAAGTTGTGTAACAAATTTATTGCATGGGGTGCTCTTTTGATCGCCTTCCCTTGAGTGGAGGTCGGGGGCGCGCGATGGTTAACTACCACTATAAGAAATATGTCAACTTGTGACCACCACTATTGGTCACTGAAAGTTCATGGTTTTCTATTTGCGACCTTTTTGTGACCAAACACAGAAGGTCAAAAGCTGGCGGTCGTAAACTGACTATAGCGACCTTTCTTCTGGAATGGTCGAAGACGTTTATGACCAAAATATGTCTACTGTGGCGTTTTGGTCACTAGCAACCTCCCCAGGCCACGTAGGCATCCAACATGGCAAGCTGATGTGGCACAAGAATCAGCTCGGTCCGATCCGGCATTTTACATGGGCTGAGCCCAACAATTCGGTCAGTGCTTTACTTGGGCCAAGCCCAACAATTCGGTCTTCCTATTATTATTTTCCTACAAATTCTATTCAGCTATATGGGTTAAGCCCAATAATTCAACGTCATTTTTAATTCTTGGACCGTGGCCTTCTTGGCCCAAGAGTTTCAGTTTTTTCTCATAAGACGGGTCCTAATTGTCAGTTTCTAGTAATGGTTCCCAAGGTCAGTTCTTCATATTTCAATCTGACAGGAAATAAGTAACCAATATTTAAATCAGCACTGACAAAAAACAATGTTTGAAATAATAACTAGAATGGCAATCACAATATTACAACGCGGATACATTTTTTATAGGTAAACACAGATACATCATACAACACAAATAGAATGGCAATCACAGTAATACAGTATTACAACCTCTACTGCTCCTATCAATCTTCTTCAACATGGACCTCCTTCCAATCTGCTTTTGCATGGAGCTTATTTTGCATAGAGCTCCTGCCAGAGGAAATCCACATTTTTAGTACTGCTAACAATAAAAATAATTAAGAACAAAATACAGAACAAGTATACAAGCAAGCAGTTGGGTACAGATCACTTTGGAAAGCCCAAAATACCATTTGGCCGGACATGAAAATCATACTACTGACCACATTAACAGTCTTTTATTGCAGGGTCAACAATGAAATAGAAGCATAATTAACAGCTCTAAATCTATAAGAATCATAATTAATAACCAATAAAAGGTACATGTATTTGCTTAACCCTGTGTGTACATGCATAAGGGCATACATAAAATATTCAAGTCAATATTCTCAGCTAACTGTGATGTAATGAAAATAATTACTCAAGGACTTTGCAGCGCTCATTTCAGCCATGTTCAGATAAACTTGAGGTAAATTAGCAGTAAGGATATTAGTTGCAAGCTAGGTGAAACACAAACGAAGTCCTGTTGTATTTATGGATCCCAACTTGTTTAAGCTAGAGCAGATCATTCAATTTGTACAGTCTAGCAGTCTAAAAAGAGAGAAATATATTCATTCTCAGTTACACATTAATTAGGATAGACATGAAAGACACTAATGTAAGCAAGAACTTACAACAAAGTATGCATTAAATATATTGCAGCATCTCTAGCACTGTTGTTGTTTGCGTATTAAAACCAATGGTTGACAGTTACAGATCATCACTGATAAATTTGCATCTAAGGCTACCACTCAATTTTAGCACATGACAAGACCAAAAGAGAAATCGAGCGGACTAGAAGGGGATGTCGTGCGGGGTGCGGGCAATGTGACTGAACTGCCGCAGAACATAAATCGTAAAACAAGGCCTGAAGCAAGTGTGTTGTCTTCAAACAGCCTAAACACTGAGGTAGAAAAGAAACACCTGACTTGGCAGTTGGGTTCATTTTGGGCAAACAGAGTGCGAGATGAGTGAAAAACAGTCCTACCTTCAAATTCTTAATCATTCTGAAACTCTGGAGCTAGGTGTTATTCTAAAGATTGTAAGCCCCAAGATTCTTACAATATTGACAGACCGCAGATAATTTGCGTTATCTGACTATGCATAGAGGCTACGATAATGTTTCCAAATGACTGCAACATGGCCAAAATGAGTGGTTGTTCATTTTCGCAAGAGAAAATATGGGCCTGTCATGTTACTGTAAGAGCTAGAGTTCGTATTGGCTAATAACCCGTTGTCGAAAGCAAATATGTCAGCCAAAGAAGCATATGCAGGAGCATAGTAGTATGAAGGAAAGGAACTTATAACTGAAAATTTCTAGCGTCCCTTGAGCTACAGGAGTGGTTCAGTGGCACACATGCACTGGGTGAGGGGCGCCATGACCCTGATGATCAGCCGGAGGTTGCTTCTCACCACACAAGTACCTGCCACCATGGCACCTGCCCTTTATCGTGGTCACTCGAGTTGCAGAACAGACAAAGCACTTCGTGCTCCCGCTCGTCCCAGAAACTCCAAGATGACTAAAAACAGTCAAATATTAAGATTCTTAATCATTCTGATATATATAACAAATATGTGATGCAAATTTGATGAAAATGTAAAAAAAATGCTACATGAACACCGCTAGCAAGGGCTACTCCTACTCCTACTCCACTGTAGACCCAAAAATAGGGCGGGGGGATACTTTTACTGGGCTCCGGGTTGAAGGAGCGTCGCTATGGAGAATCGTGGGCGGCATGGAATCAATCTCGATCCGACTACCAACCTACCAACCCGGAAGCGAACAGATCTGACGCAGCAAGCGAGAATGAACCAAGGATAAAGGCGGGAGGGAGATGGATCTCATCTATCACCTGGGAGAGATGCCCGCCGCTAGTTGCCGGTCGCGGTCGCAGTCGCCGGAGCCGAGGGAGCCGATGGCGTCATCCCGTCCTGGTGGCCAGAGACCCTAGCCAGGCCATGCACGCGTCGCGGTCCGGCCAGCTTGATGGAGCGATGTGCACGCCGGCGTGCTAGCCAGTCGTGGTTGCTGGGTGGCGACGCCTCTATCTCCGGTGAGGCCGAGGTGGGCGGTGGAGAGCAGAGCAGATCGAGATTAGAGAGGGAGGGAGAGGGTTGGGGGTGGCAGCCGTGGGTGCATGGGGCTGAGGGGGTGAGGGCTGCTGTCAGATCTGGCGCGTGGTAGACGTTGCAGGCCTTGGTTCATGGCGGCGGGCGAGGCCCGAATGGATCTGTGAGGATGGCGGCGACGGCGTATGGATCTGGGAGAGAGAGGAGAGTCGTGCGGGGGATGAGTGGTGTGCAGGGGAGAGTGGGTGGATGTGGATGGGTGAGAGGGTGGATGTTGGATCCATACGCCGTGGATGGTTAAGATTGCATAGAGTGGGGCGATCCGGGAGAGAGATCCTGATTGGTTCGATACTTTTGTCATTTAAAATAGTTTAAGTGCTAAAAACATAGTAAAATGTGAAGCAACTGCAAATATTATTTTGCAAAATGGCACCACTAAAATTTGCAATCAAATTATACCACATTTTATGAATGATCACCAACTTTAATGCATTTCCAATCTTTCTATCGATTTTTGGCCATTTAAACGGGTTCCTTCCGAATCAGGTGGAAGCGGGTCAATTTTGAACTACACCTACATCATATCTTGCTCTTTATTTTTCCCAAAAATCATTTTTAGGTACAAAAGTATATATTTAATCAGAGAAACACCAAAAGTTTTCCAAGATTCAACCACTAGCTAGGAACGGTCATGCCCGTCGTTTTGACGGCATTTTGAAACGGGCATGAAACATTCAAAAAAAATCAAAAAATTGGAAAACCTTCGCATTGTGTCATTATATATGGCCAAGTTACCAGGAAAAATAATAAACTTGTAATATGATAATTATTTTAAAAAATGTTCTCAGAAACGAGCTATCATGTGTGGAGATCAATGGCTTTCAAGCTAAATGATCAATCTTATGGCCACATTCATGGCATAGTTTGTTCAAATGATCTCATATTGTGCACAATGGTCATTATTGGAATGGCAAACAATGTTGCCAAAGGAAGTTTTCATCTTCTTAGGACAAAAAAATCATTTTCCATTTTTTGAGTGCCCAAAATGAGGTTTTTTTTAAGAACCTACCAAATAATTGTTGAAAAATTGGAACAAATCAATTTTTTAAAATACTAGGCCATATTTAATGCACAAATGACAAAATGGTTGGGTGTAAAAAGTTTGGATCCACCTCTCGTGAAAAAGACAAATTCCTGTCTATTTAGCAGGAAGCAGGTCAAATTTAAACTGTAGCTACCTCGTAGTTTGCTCTTTATTTTTTCCAAAAATCATTTCAAGGTACATAAGTATCTATTTAATCATAGAAACACCAAAAAAATTCCAAGATTCAACCACTAGCTAGGAATGGTCAAGCCCGCCGTTTTGACCGCATTTTGAAACGGGCATAAACAATTCAAAAAAAATCAAAAAATTGGAAAACCTTCGCATTGTGTCATTATATGTGACCAATTTTCCAGGAAAAATAATAAACTTGTAATACTGTAATAATTTTAAAAAAGTGTTCTCAGAAATGAGCTATCATGCGTGAAGATTCATGGCTTTAAAGCCAAATGATCAATCTTATGGCCACATTCATGGCATAGTTTGTTCAAATGATCTCATATTGTGCACAAGGGTACATCTTGGAATTCCAAACAATGTTGCCTAAGGAAGTTTTCATTTTCTTTGCACGGAAAATTCATTTTTCATTTTCCGAGTGCCTAAAAGGAGGTTTTTTTGTGAAGGAACTACCAAATAATTGTTGCAAAAATGGACCAAATAAATTTTATAAAATACTAGGCCATATATAATGCACAATTGACAAAATTGTTGGGTGAAAAAAGTTTTGATCCACCTCTGGTGAAAAAGACAAATTATCGTCGATTTAGTTGGAAACTGGTCAAATTTGAACTGCAGCTGCCTCATAGTTTGCTCTTTATTTTTTCAAAAAATCATTTCTAGGTACATAAGTATCTATTTAATCATAGAAACACCAAAAAAATTCCAAGATTCAACCACTAGCTAGGAACGGTCAAGCCCGCCGTTTTGACCGCATTTTGAAACGGGCATAAAAAATTCAAAAAAAATCAAAAAATTGGAAAACCTTCACATTGTGTCATTATATGTGACCAAGTTTCCAGGAAAAATAATAAACTTGTAATACGGTAATTATTTTTAAAAAGTGTTCTAAGAAATGAGCTATCATGCGTGAAGACTCATGGCTTTCAAGCCAAATGATCAATCTTATGGCCACATTCATGGCATAGTTTGTTCAAATGATCTCATATTGTGCACAAGGGTACATCTTGGAATTCCAAACAATGTTGCCTAAGGAAGTTTTCATTTTTTTGAACGGAAAATTCATTTTTCATTTTCCGAGTGCCCAAAAGGAGGTTTTTTTGTGAAGGAACTACCAAATAATTGTTGCAAAAATGGACCAAATCAATTTTATAAAATACTAGTCCATATATAATGCACAATTGACAAAATGGTTGGGTGAAAAAAGTTTTGATCCACCTCTGGTGAAAAAGACAAATTGTCGTCGATTCAGTTGGAAACGGGTCAAATTTGAACTGCAACTGCCTCATAGTTTGCTCTTTATTTTTTCCAAAAATCATTTCTAGGTAAATAAGTATCTATTTAATCAGAAATACATGGTTTGATGGCGAGACATCGAGGTTTGGACGGTGGCCGAAGGCCCCAACTCTAGAGCGCGTAAACTCGCATGCCCGCCGCATGGTCACCGCGTGACCGTGGCATTGCCATGTGTTCTAGGCGGCCTAGGCATGTCTAGTGGGTTGGGCACTCCCCAGGTAGGTGCTAGGAAGAAAATCACAACATAAGATTCTCACGAGGAGACCTATCGATGCTCAAACATGAATAAGCAGCCAAGTGTTTGATTTGCGGTATGAGAAATGCACATGGCTAATGGGCGTGAGTTTTGGCTGAGGATGATCAGTTACTAAGAAGACCGTCTTCACAAATTTTCACCACAAAAGGAGGAGCCTAGGTGGTACTTGCTTTACAAAGTACCACACTGGACATAAATACGAATGTTGAAGCTGGGCTCAAAATAATGAATGGATTGAGCTGGAATTTGGTGGAGGATGGTTATTTGGGCATAGGAAAGCACTGTAGAAAATGGATACCATTTGGACATGCCAAAGTGATACTTCCTTCACAAAGTGCTACTCTGAACAGAATAGGAAAATGAATATTTTCGAATTATTTTTGAACTAGGCAAGGAATGTTTTTGACATATTTGATAAAGATATGATCCAAAATATTTATGAGAATTTTTTGGGAATTTTTGGAATAACAGAAATATAGGTTGCTTCACAACCTAGGGCAAAAACTGCCACATGGACATGACACATAGGCAAAACTGATGAGATGGCGCCTAGTCATCACAACCCACCACAATCTACAAGGCTATGACCATCTATATTGGTCATTAACAACTAGAAATAAGGCAGCAGACTAGCACTGTTTGCTTTGTGACCATTTCGTGTAAGGAAATTACGACCTTTCTGACCAAAATGGTCGCAATGGTTTAGGGTTTGGAGCCCCCCGAACAGCTTTTGACCAATTGGTCTGAAATGGTCATAGATCTATGACCAATTCTTCCAGGGTCACTGACAAAAGGTCACTAGTTGACATATTTCTTGTAGTGTACCAACCTCCCCCCTAGGAGCATGCGTAGTAGTACTTTGCTTTGAGGGCTAATAAAACTTTTGCAATAAGTATATGAGTTCTTTTGACTAATGTTGAGTCCATGGATTATACACACTCTCACCTTTCCGCCTTTGCTAGCCTCTTCGGTACCGTGCATTGCCCTTTCTCACCCTGAGAGTTGGTGCAAACTTCGCCGGTGCATCCAAACCCCGTGATATGATACGCTCTATCACACATAAACCTCCTTATATCTTCCTCAAAACAGCCACCATACCTACCTATTTATGGCATTTCCATAGCCATTCTGAGATATATTGCCATGCAACTTTCCACCGTTCCATTCATATGACACACATTACTTTTGTCATATTGCCATTGCATGATCATGTAGTTGACATCGTATTTTTGGCAAAGCAACCATGCATTATTTTCCATACGTGTCACTCTTGATTCATTGCACCATCCCGGTACACCGCCGGAGGCATTCATATAGAGTCATACTTTGTTCTAAGTATCGAGTTGTAATTGTTGAGTTGTAAGAAAAATAAAAGTGTGATGATCATCATTATTAGAGCATTATCCCAGTGAGGAAAGGATGATGGAGACTATGATTCCCCCATAAGTCGGGATGAGACTCCGGACGAAAAAAAGAGGCCATAAAAAAAGAGGAGAAAAGGCCCAAAAAAACAAACAAAAAAAACAAAAACAAAATGAGAGAAAAAGAGAGAAGGGGCAATGCTACTATCCTTTTACCACACTTGTGCTTCAAAGTAGCACCATGATCTTCATGATAGAGAGTCTCCTATGTTGTCACTTTCATATACTAGTGGGCATTTTTCATTATAGAACTTGGCTTGTATATTCCAATGATGGGCTTCCTCAAAATGCCCTAGGTCTTCGTGAGCAAGCGAGTTGGATGCACACCCACTTAGTTTCTTTTGTTGAGCTTTCATATACTTATAGCTCTAGTGCATCCGTTGCATGGCAATCCCTACTCACTCACATTGATATTCATTAATGGGCATCTCCATAGCCCGTTGATACGCCTAGTTGATGTGAGACTATCTTCTCCCTTTTTTGTCTTCTCCACACAATCCCCATCATCATATTCTATTCCACCCATAGTGCTATATCCATGGCTCACGCTCATGTATTGCGTGAGAGTTGAAAAAGGTTGAAGCGCGTTAAAAAGTATGAACCAATTGCTTGGCTGAAACCGGGGTTGTTCTTGATGGGAGTATTTTGTGTGATGAAAATGAAACATAGCCTAACTATATGATTTTGTAGGGATGAACTTTCTTTTGCCATGCTATTTTGAGAAGACATGATTGCTTTGATTAGTATGCTTAAAATATTATTATTTTTATGTCAATATGAACTTTTGTCTTGAATCTTTCGGATCTGAATATTCATATCACAAGTAAGAAGATTTACATTGAAATTATGCCAAAGTATCACTCTGCATCAAAAATTCTTTTTTTATCATTTACCTACTCGAGGACGAGCAGGAATTAAGCTTGGGGATGCTTGATACGTCTCCAACATATCTATAATTTTTGATTGCTCCATGCTACTTTATCTACTGTTTTAAGCAATATTGGGCTTTATTATCCACTTTTATATTATTTTTGGGACTAACCTATTAACCGGAGGCCCAGCCCAGATTTGCTGTTTTATGCCTATTTCAGTGTTTCGAGGAAAAGGAATATCAGACGGAGTCAAAACAGAACGAAATCAACTGGAGAAGTTAATTTTGGAAGGAAACCAACCAGATGGGCTTGGAGTGCACGTCAGGGGAGTCCCGGGCTGCCCACGAGGGTGGGGGGCGCCCCCCTGGGCGCGCCCCCCTACCTCATGAGCAACCCGGAGGTCCACCGACGTACCCCCTGCACCTATATATACCTACGTACCCTAAAACATCCAGAACAGAAGATAGATCGGGAGTTCTGCCGCCGCAAGCCTCTGTAGCCACAAAAAACCAATCGGGACCCTATTCCGGCATCCTGTCGAAGGGGGATCCCATCACCGGAGGCCATCTTCATCATCCCGGCACTATCCATGACGAGGAGGGAGTAGTTCACCCTCGGGGCTGAGGGTATGTACCAGTAGCTATGTGTTTGATCTCTCTCTCTCTCGTGTTCTCTCTCGTGTTCCTCTATGGCACGATCTTGATGTATCCCGAGCTTTGCTATTGTGGTTGGATCTTATGATGTTTCTCCCCCTCTACTCTCTTGTGATGAATTGAGTTTCCCCTTTGAAGTTATCTTATCGGATTGAGTCTTTATGAGAACACTTGATGTATGTCTTGCCGTGATTATCTGTGGTGACAATGAGGTATCATGTGCCACTTGATGTATGTTTTGGTGATCAACTTGCGGGTTTCGTGACATCGGGAACCTATGCATAGGGGTTGGCACACGTTCTTGACTCTCCGGTAGAAACTTTGGGGCACTCTTTGAATTA
Source organism: Triticum aestivum (assembly GCF_018294505.1). Classification (NCBI taxonomy): domain Eukaryota; kingdom Viridiplantae; phylum Streptophyta; class Magnoliopsida; order Poales; family Poaceae; genus Triticum; species Triticum aestivum. The sequence continues at coordinate 708,738,273 of NC_057801.1, forward strand.
GTTTTATGTTGGTTGGATGAATCTGAGATTGTGTGATGCATATCGTATAATCATGCCCACGGATACTTGAGGTGACAATGGAGTATCTAGGTGACATTAGGGTTTTGGTTGATTTGTGTCTTAAGGTGTTATTCTAGTACGAACTCTTTTATAGATCGATCCGAACGAATAACTTTGAGGTGGTTTCGTACCCTACCATAATCTCTACGTTTGTTCTCTGCTATTAGTGGCTTTGGAGTGACTCTTTGTTGCATGTTGAGGGCTTGTCATATGTTCTATCTATGTTATTATTGTTGAGAGAACTTGCACTAGTGAAAGTATGAACCCTAGGCCTTGTTTCCTAGCATTGCAATACCGTTTACGCTCACTTCTACCACTTGGTACCTTGCTGTTGTTATGATTTCAGATTACAAAAACCTATATCTACTATCTATTTTGCACTTGTATCTTCATCTCTTCGCCGAACTAGTGCACCTATACAATTTACCATTGTATTGGGTGTGTTGGGGACACAAGAGACTCTTTGTTATTTGGTTGCAGGGTTGTTTGAGAGAGACCATCTTCATCCTACGCCTCCTACGGATTGATAAACCTTAGGTCATCTACTTGAGGGAAATTTGCTACTGTCCTACAAACCTGTGCACATGCAGGCCCAACAACGTCTACAAGAATAAGGTTGTGTAGTAGACATCAGCGAGCTCCTGCACTACTGCCCCGTTGACGACCTCTACGAGGAGTGGCTCGCTCGCATCACCGAGCTCGTCAGCGCCGCAGGGGGCTCTCCTGCGCCGTCCCTCTCGCTGCCTCGCCCTCCGTCTTGCGTGGGTGATGCAGCTTAGGAGGTGCCTCTGCCACCTCCTCCCCAAGAAGGTTCCCTGGATCCAAGGCGCGCGGCCCCTGGGCGAGACCCACCGCGTCCAGCGCCCGCGTGACAAGAAAGGAGCTGCCAAGAAATCCCTCGTCCCCAAGAAGGTGCTCACATGCTCCCTCCTCTAGCACGTCATGACCGCATCCCTGCGCCAGCATGTCAAGACCCCGCGCTGCCCGTGGCGGGGGCGCGCGGGAATCCCCAGGAGCAAGCCCCGCGTCTGCAAAGGGCTCCGGTGGCCACCGCAGGCTGACACGCCTTCACCACCGAGCTACGCAGTGTCGCCTGGCCGGGCAAGTTCAAGCCGGATCTGCCTCCTCGCTACAACGACACTGCTGACCCCGCAGAGTTCCTGCAGCTCTACGAGCTGGGCATCAAAGCGGCCAACGGAGATGAAAAGGTCATGGTGAATTGGTTTCCCATGGCGCTCAAACATGGTGCCCACACCTGGCTCCTGAACCTGCCTCCTGGCTCGATCTCCTCTTGGGACAAGATGCACACCCGCTTCATCGCCAACTTCCAGGGCACTCGCGACCGTCCTCCAATCGTGGGTGACCTGCGCCGCATCAACCTAGAGAGACCCTGTACAAGTACACCCAGCGCTTCAACAGCGCTTGCCTCAAGATTCCCAAGGTGACCGAGGAGGCCATCATCTCAGCATTCTCTGATGGAGTCCGCGACATCAAGATGAAGGAGGAGCTGGCAATCCACGAGGATATGTGCACATCTCTGGAGCTGTTCAACCTGGCGACCATGTGCGCAAGGGCTAAGGAGGGGCGCCTCTCCCTTCTTGAGCTCCCAGCTGCTGACCCAGAAGAGAAGAAAGCCAAGGCCAAGGATGTGAAGCGCAAAGGAGCAGCCGTGCTCGCAACAGAGTCAGACACGAAGCACGGCAGGGACCAGCCGGAGTCGTCCAAGGGCATCTGGTACTGCGTGTACCACGACCTCCACACCCACAACACCAACGAATGCCAAGAGCTCAGGGCCATGCGAGAAGGCTGTATCGGTCGACGCCCTGAGTGCAACGATCGGGGCTACGGCCGAGGAGGAGGAAGAGGTGGAGGACGATGGGACGACCGAGGCCCTCGCCAAGGGTGGCGTGACCGGCCTCATGAGGACCGCTGGCAGGACCAGCCTCGCGAGGGGGCTTGGAGGGATCATCCTCACGAGGATCGCCCACAGGGCAACGCAAGCCTTCCTCCTCTGCCACCACCGCCAAGAAGGAATGACGACCATCATCAGGAAGAGGGGGCTGGGGGTTTCCAGGAGCCACGTGCTATCGCTTGCATCCTGGGCGGTGCGCAGGCCCCAGCCTCTCAGCGCATCTTCAAGCAGTTTGCTCGCGAGGTGAACGCAGTCCTCCCCAAGCTCGAGGCCATGCGCCCACTCAGGTGGTCCACGTGCGCCATCACGTTCAGCTCAGCGGACCAGCTCAAGTGTGCGGTTACAAAGTGCCATATGACCAGCTTCAGCCGACCAAGCCTTTCTCAGGGGTCACTGACGGCTCCACCACCCCGATAGGGAAGGTCCGCCTCCCTGTCACCTTTGTACAGCGCAAGAACTACCGTACCGAGCTCATCGACTTTGACGTTGCCCACATTCGCCTGCCATACAATGCCATCCTCGGGTATCCAGCCATGGCCAAGTTCATGGCAGTGACTCACCATGGTTACAATGTCCTCAAGATGCCGGGAAGCGGCGAAGTCATCACAGTCCCTGCAAAGAGAAAGACGCGGTGTGCTGTCTCGAGCGTGCCTTCCAAGCTGCATCAGTTGAGGACCCAGACAGCAAGAGTGGGAACCTTCCCGAAGCAGTTCCTAAGAATAAGAAGACATCGCCCAACTCAAGGCCTCGGGAGGCAGGCATCTTTGGAGGCACCGCGTCAGGATCTGCGTCCATGCAAGGGGTGCCTCCCTCCATTGCATAGGAAGGCGCGCTCGGCGCCCTCCTCGGGCAAGGCTCGGGGGCTCTCTCCTGGAGGGCCTCTGACTTTGCCAAGATCACGAGGGAGGCACTCGGGCACCACTTGGAGGCGTGCTTCGTGGCATGTTTCCCTCAAGAAGGCATGGGGCAAGGAGAGCCCAACCCTCAGGAGTTCATCACAAAGGCCATTCAGGAGCTACAGGAATCAAGAGTCATGCGTGGCGATCGCCGCCTACCCGGCGTAGCTCCCCATCTAGGCGAGGATGGAGGGCTGTGCGTTTGCATTGACTACCCAAGGCTCAACCGAGCCGCATCTCAGGAGCGTTTCTGGCCTTCGTGTGTGGGACGTTGCGAGGGTCCACCACACAGCTACGTTTGCATGTCTTTCGGTCTGCTGAACGCGGCTGCTGCTCACCAGCGCCTGATGCGGAAGCTCGGGAGGCCAGACAACGTGTGTTCCTGGCGGAGATGGAGATGGACCTTGAGGAGCCGCCCGGACCCCCAGACCCTCTCGAGGCTTAGGGCTCCGACGGCTCGTGAGGATCGGCTTCTTCACCGTGCATCGTCAGCTACTCCAACACCCGCTCTGCAATGATATCAGGTGACATCTTTCGAGTTTCATTTCAGCTGGGAGCGCCCTCAGGGCTGCATTATTCCTAGGTCGCGTGGGTCCGTCCCCGGAGCATGTATCCGTTTTGCTTATGTCTTTAGTTCACCTTGTTGGGGGGCGCCCCTCGGGCTGCATCATCCCCAAGCCGCTCGGGCCTGACCCAGTGGCATGTATCCTTCCTGCATCTATCTAAGTTCGTTTGCCTTCATGCTTAACCTGCCTGTGATAATCGCCTGCTCAATTGACATCTGCCCTTGGAGCCGCTCGCACTGGCACGGCGCTTGCACATGGGTCCGTCCCTGCAAGGTCGACAAATCTGAGTGGTCGAGCTCTGGCCGCGGCAGCCCCGCAAAGCGCTACCTCACCAGGACCTCAGTGCCCTCATCACTCTCTTGGAGCAACCAATGGCTGGCCGGCAATCGTAATGGAAATCCTTGCTTCTCTCGTGTTGGTTTACAGGGTCCACCTAAGGAATAACGTGGGGGCATCGCGAGCTCGCTCTGTCTCCCTCACCCGTGCGATCCGCTCGCATGTTAAAAGTGGGGCTCCTGAGCATCGCGACTCAGGAGCTCTTACTGGCTCTCCAGCCCTCACCCCCTGGCCTTGTCCACGGCATCACGACCTGGCATACCAGCGGTGGCTGAGCTCGCTCGAGGGCCGGGACCTAAGGACGTAGAGCACGAAGGAGAATGTGGGGAAGGGAGGAGAAGCTCAAGAAGGCCTGACCCAGCGACATCCCAGCTACCGACACGCAGGTCCGGCACCTCACCAAGGAACGGCTCCAAGCTTTCAAGATAAGTCTCGCTCCTGGAACAGCTAATCGATGTGACACCCAAACCCTCACTTAATGCGGCTCTGTGACGGTGACGTTGCCTTCCTTTCTCGCCTTGCGGCGGCTGCTTGAGCGCTAAAGGGGACCTCCTGAGCATCGCGCCTCAGGGGCTCTTACTGGACCTCGGGCTGCTCACCTCCTGGCCTTGACCACGGCATCGCGACCTGGCATACCAGCGACGGCTGAAGCTTACCTGGGGACCGGGACCTGTCAGCGTAGAGCACCAAGCCGTCGCGAGGTTAGAAAGGGGGAACCGAGCCGAGACAGGACAAGCATCATGCACGACTTCATGATAAGGATAATATCAACAAAAGACACAACAGATGCTTTACATGCCCCCACGGGGTACTTCTTTGATTCCTCGCAGGAAACAAAACATGTAAATCCTAAGGAGATCTGACTACATGTGCCTCCATGGCCGACGCCATCATCAACAGTGGGCCACCAAGCGCCAGCGCCAACCCCATCCAGATCAGCCGCGTCGGCGACCTGGTGCAGCTGCCTTGCTCCGGGCACGACGCGACCTCGGGGGGCTTGTAGCTGTCGTCGCTCGTCTTCGGAGTCGCGAGAAGCTCGAGAGAGTTGCTGGACTCCCCAGCACCTCCGCTGCTGCCAGAGGGGCCGCTGAGGAAGCGGAGGGCAGGCCTAGCCCTTGCCACACCGACGCCCTGGCCGCCTCCTCTGGGGAAGCACTCCAGCCGGCGTCCTTCCGCGTTGAAGACCTTGAAGAGCATCAGGGAGGCACCTTCGTATTCGAGATGAATCACGAGGGCACCTCCTGTTCGGCAGACCCGGGCGATCTCGCCCCAGCCCCGGGTCATGTAGACCTTGCCCGGAGCGACGACCTTGACCTCCGCTCCGGTCGTGGGGGTACCGCAGTCGGCGTGCTGCAGCCAGAGCTCAAGAGGCCCACTCGGCGGCATCTCGAAGGCAAAGGAAGGAGGAAGGCGTATCCAGGAGCTTGGAGGCATGGCGGCGTGAAGTATGAGGTCGCGAGAGGAGTCTGCGGCGTGGACTCCAGGAGCGATGGCACGCACCACCACAACTCGTCGACGCCGCCGACAGCGCAGGTGACGCCGCTCGGCGTCTTCCTCTCCAGGGCCCTCAGCCAGGGCATACAGAGGTAGCGGAAACCCAGGGGTGGCCGCTCGTACCAAGGCCTCAACGTCTCCAGCCGAGCAACCTCGTCGCGGCAGCCGAGGACCGATCGCTTCTTCTACGGGAGCGGGTCGGGCCCCTCTCGGGGGGTGTCGGTGTCAAAACCGGCGGATCTCGGGTAGGGGGTCCCGAACTGTGCGTCTAGGCGGATGGTAACAGGAGACAAGGGACAAGATGTTTTACCCAGGTTCGGGCCCTCTTGATGGAGGTAAAACCCTACGTCATGCTTGATTGATATTGATATTGTGGATGTTTACAAGAGTGGATCTACCACGAGATCAAGGAGGCTAAACCCTAGAAGCTAGCCTATGGTATGATTGTAATGGTTGTTGTTGTTGTTGTCCTACGGACTAGAGCCATCCGGTTTATATAGACACCGGAGAGGGCTAGGGTTACATAGAGTCGGTTACAATGGTAGGAGATCTACGTATCCGTATCGCCAAGCTTGCCTTCCATGCCAAGGAAAGTCCCATCCGGACACAGGACGAAGTCTTCAATCTTGTATCTTCATAGTCTTGGAGTCCGGTCGATGATGATAGTCCGGCCGATGATAGTTCGGCTGATGATGGTAGTCCGGCTATCCGGACACCCCCTAATCCAGGACTCCCTCAGTAGCCCCTGAACCAGGCTACAATGATGATAAGTCCGGCGCGTATATTGCTTGGCATTGCATGGCGAGTTCCTCCTCCGAATGATAGAAGATTGTGAACACCAGGATAGTGTCCAGCTCTGCAAAATAAATTCCACATTCCACCGTAGAGAGAATAATATATACACAAGTTCAATCTGCTGACGTTTTTTGCGACATGATGTCACGCCACCACCAAGCTATTACTTGAATCGTTTTTTACTCTACCACCTCAGCGCATTTAGCGAAGCGGTTTCCTTGGCACGTCTTGTCGAAGCAGAGATCGTGTTCCCCCTTAATCCGGGATTCTCATCAATACGGACGTGGGTAACCCAACCGCGCCATTGATGGTGACTCTTGGGGGATAAGCAAGTTTTACCAGGCCGGTGGGGGACGCGTAGACTTCGCCCGCCCATATAAGGGATAAGGATTCACCTTTTCACCTACGCCTTCTTCCTCCTTTGCTTATCCATCTCCGCGCACTCGAGCTCCAGCGCCCAAGCCCGCACATTCGTCTCAACCTTCCCCAGTTATGTCTGGAGCGGTAGGCAAGTGGATGACCTCCTCCGTTATGGAGGAGCACATCGAAAGACTGCGCAGCGCCGGCTACCTGTCCGGCGACATCGCGCACCGGCTGCCCGACGAGGGGCAGCTCATCCCCACCCCCAGGCCCCATGAGAGGGTCGTTTTTCTTCCCCACTTCCTCCACGGACTGGGTTTTCCACTTCACCCCTTTGTCCGGGGGCTCATGTTCTACTACGGCCTGGATTTCCATGATCTGGCGCCGAACTTCATCCTCAACATCTCGGCGTTTATCGTCGTGTGCGAGGCCTTCCTCTGCATCCAGCCCCACTTCGGCTTGTGGCTCAAGACCTTCAATGTCAAGCCGAAGGTAGTGAAGGGCACTCAAGCGGAGTGCGGAGGCGCCATGTTGGGCAAGATGCCCAATGTCCTTTGGTTCGAAGGGGCCTTCGTGGAATCCGTCAAGGGGTGGAAATCGGGGTAGTTCTATATCACCGAGCCGCGCGACCCTAAGTGGGCGGCGGCCCCCGAGTTCAGATCTGGTATCCCCACACAGCTCACCTCCTGGAAAGAGAAGGGCTTGCTGTGGGGTAGTTCGGAGGAGCTGACGGGACTCCAAGCCTGTATCCAGAAGCTGGTGAAGAAGCTCAGGCTGGTTAACGTGGTCCAAGTCATGCTCGTCCGCCGGATTCTCCCATGCCAAGAGCGGGCATTCAATCTGTGGGAGTTCAATCCGGAACAGCACCAGGCGCTGAGCGGGCTCTTCGACACGACGTACGAAGGCGCCTGGAGGGTGCTGTTTAAGGGCGCCGAAGCCCCCGCATCCGCGACTGAAGATCGCGGATTTCGCTCGCAGCACCAAGCCGACGAGGTAAGTGATTCTACCCCTTTACGGGACACTTGCTTTTCATAGTTTGACTCTATGCGGGTTTTAATTAACCCTTTTCCTTTGACAGGACTGGATGAGGAAGGCGGAGCAGATTATCTGCCCAGCTCCCATGCCAGAAAACCCAGTAGACGCCCCTCTAGCGAGGCTGCTGGTTCCGGCACCGCACGTGGTGCCGGAGAAGAAGGCCAAGAAGGAGGCCACGGGTGCTCGAAAGAGTTCCCGTTTTCAGGTGTCCGACGACTCCGGGACGGACTCCTCCCCCGAAAATGAGGAGGAGAAAGAGGACTCTCTCCCAGAGGAGGGAGAGAGGAAGAGGAAGGCTTCCCCAATAGGGGAGGCCGAAGGGTCCAAGAGGGGAAGGACCATTCCCCCGGACAGCTCCGCCAACATCAACGTTGGCGAGGAAGAATGGCCTTCAAGGGCCAGGCCTCCAGCGAGATCGTAAGTATCCGGATTCCTGAGTGATTTATAATTTCTTTTTCTGTGTCACATAGTGTCATTCTGATGCCGCATGCTGCCTGTAGTCCGGCCAATGATGATCTCCCCGCTTCATCGAGCGGGTCGTTGGCTCCGTCGGATGTAGATTCCATCCCGACCGCCTCCACCCCTCGCGACACCGAGGACGCCGAGGTGGGATCCCAAGAAGGGACCCATCAGGGGGAGGCTCCGGAGGCGCCACAAGGCGTCCTCCCGGACTTTGCGTCGGACTCCATATCAGAACCCGCAGTGGTTCCGGAGTCCGGCCGGCGGCCCCTTCGCACGAAGGGCAAGACTGTGACGCTGGCGGCTTCTGTCCAACCAGAGGCGCCGGACAATTTGTTGGAGGCGCTGCAGAGCGCTTCCATCGAGGAAGAACACCGCACTATTATGAGTGCGGTGATTCAGAAGGTACAGCTCGCCAAGAGCGGGCTGGCCGAAGCCTGCAGTAGCCTTCTATCAGGCTTTGAGGTAAGAAGTTAAAAATATGCAATGTAATACCGCATAGACAGTAGCCCCTGATGCTCGGTTCGGTGTTCGGAAAGAAAAGCCGGACTGAGGATCTGGAAAAAAAAGATATACGCAGGGTTGCTAAAAAATTATGTCAATATGGGTTGCAGGCTGCGCTGCTGACCTCTGCCGCACTGACTGCGGAGGTCGGTGCTTTGAAGCAGGAGCTCGAGCGGTCCGAGCAAGAGCTCGGCCGCGCCAAGAAGCAGCTCCAGGACAAAGAAGGTGAGTAACACCACTTTGAACTTGTACCTTACAGAAAAGGATTTAGGTTGCAACAAAAAATAACAAGGATAACATGGGTACTGCAGGGGCCACGAACGAGGTGGCGACCCTGAAGGAGGCCATGTCTGCGGCCGAACGTAATGCGGCCTCAGAACGGGCAGAGCGAGAAAAACAGGAGGCGTAGGTGGCAGTGGTTCGGCAAGAGCTCCAGGCTCTCATGGAAAAGCATGAGAGTTTGGAGCGTGACTCAAAGACTCGAGAGTCCGAGCTTGCCTCGGCTCTCGAAAGTGCCAAAACTGCCAAGGCCGATGCCCATAAGTCCCTTCAGGAGATTGAGTCGGTGAGGAACATAGCGGCGGGTAAGGCATTTTTCATGCGAAGCAAGCATGTGAATGTAAATTACGTGTTACTTACCCGAATTCGGAGCTCTCCAGGGGCGTTTGCAGATCTGCCTTGCAGCGTGTCTGATGCCGCCGTATTCTACCGAGCCGAGGAGGGGAGCTCAACGGAGAAGGTCTTCTGGTCTCAGTATGCTGAGGCCGGCCATCCGGTGCCCCCTAGCGACCAGCTGAGGCAGCTGGTCGAGCTCCACAAGGCGGCCGAGCAGGCCATGAAGGGCCTCATAATCCGGCTGTGGCCTGGAGAGGCCATGCTTGGGAGCTACTTCGGCCTCGTGCGACGATTGGTGGATGCGTGCCCCTGGGTGGAGGTTATCAAGCGCTCCGCCTGTATTGAAGGTGCTCGTCGGGCCCTTGCCCACGCAAAGGTGCATTGGGGCAAGCTGGATGCGGAGAAGCTAATCACTGACGCGCCACCAGCGGGCAAGGAATATCGTACGCCCGAAAAGTACTATAAGACTGTCCTGAAGGGTGCCCGCAAGATTGCGGATGAGTGCCCCAGGGATGTAATTATTGAGTAAATTCGCAATGTGTTATCCTGTGCGCTAAAAACTTTGTTCATATGCGCTAAGCAACGCTTGTTAATTTAAAATATTACCTTCTGTGCGGCCGTTTATTAAATCTGAGAGATGGCAAGTCGTCGGCTTCAGCCCCCATGCCACGAGTGCTGGGGTGTTCGGGATAAACTTGAGCACTCTTGTTCCCATTTTTGGGTCCATCTAGGGAGGCGCTCAACACAACGAACAAGGCAACCGGACTTGTAGTGCTTGAACACTCTCACTTAGCCATAGAATTCTATAATTTTATATTTCGGCAAAGCCCCTAGTATTCGGAAGACCGAATTAGGGGCTCTATCCACGCCTTCGTCGGACATTATCCGGAACTTCGCTCGAAGCGGCGTAGGTCTTTAAGGACCCGAAAGGACCTCTCGAACAGCGACCAGTCTCTCGCCTTATCATGACAGTCAGTTTTAGCTTTCTCCACTAAGGCGTTAACCCGGCTCAACCGGGGCGCAATCGCAGTGGTTCTCCCAGTGCTACCTTAGCCGATAAAACGGAACGTAAGGTGCCAAACATGGGAGCCGGGCAAACCCAACTATTGACCCAAGACATGATTCGGAGCCGATTCATATAATGCTATAAGTTCGGGGTGCCGCACTTGTGAAAGTGTTCGGACTTTATCACACCATAATGTGGGGAACATAAGCCCCTGGTGTATTTGGCCGTACCAAAATGTACGGATGCAACATGTCGTAAATGAACATATATATATATAAGGTAATGCAATTATGGGCAAAAAGTGCTGCATTTTATTCGAGAAGATCTGCTATGAGTGCGGAATGATACAAATAGTGCGGAAAGCAAGGGATTGGACGAATTAAAGGCGTCTCCCTCCAGGGGTAGGCCACGGAATGGTGTATTTAACAAATTTAATGCTCGTAATGGAGACCACCTGAGTGTTCGTCGCGGCCTTTGTCCCTCCCTGGCTGTTGCATCATGAGTTCGGCAGGTTCGCCGCCGGATAGAGTTCTGTATAAAAAAGAGAGAAATAAAAGATAAAAAGAGCGACACACTTGGGGGCCCCTGGTGTGGTCGAACCGCACTCTGGGTCTGTTATGGTTGTGCCTCTCCCCCTATGCCCATGGTATCTCCAGGGCATAATTATGTACGCGAAGAGTTTGTCTTACAATTGTGTGAGGGCTGGGGTTGAGGCCGCATTGCTACGCGTGCTCAGAACGTGCCATGTGGTCTTGGTTGATGTTGCTCCGGGCGCGTTTGGCCGTGTCCGGTCGTTTAACGGCCGGACTCGAAAATTGCCTTAAAAGGCTGCTTTGTACTTCTGCCGCGAGAGCCGCTGTATGTTCCTCCGTTCGGAGGGAGCGTTCCGTGTTTCCATTGACCGTGATGACTCCATGAGGGCCTGGCATCTTGAGCTTAAGGTATGCATAATGCGGCACCGCGTTGAATTTTGCGAACGCGGTTCGTCCGAGCAGAGCGTGATAGCCACTACGGAACGGGACTATGTCGAAGATTAACTCCTCGCTTCAGAAATTATCCGGGGATCCGAAGACCACTTCCAGTGTGACTGAGCCTGTACAACTGGCCTCGACACCTGGTATGACGCCTTTGAAGGTTGTCTTTGTAGGTTTAATCCTTGAAGGGTCTATGCCCATCTTGCGCACTGTATCCTGATAAAGCAGGTTCAGGCTACTGCCGCCGTCCATCAGGACTCTTGTGAGGTGAAATCCATCGACGATTGGGTCTAAAACCAATGCGGCGAATCCGCCATGGCGGATACTGGTCGGATGGTCTCTTCGATCGAAAGTGATCGGGCAAGAGGACCATGGGTTGAATTTTGGGGCGACTGGCTCCATCGCGTATACGTCCCTTAGTGCACGCTTCCGCTCCCTCTTGGGTATATGCGTTGCGTATATCATGTTTACCGTCCGAACTTGAGGGGGGAATCCCTTTTGTCCTTTGTTGTTCGGCGGCCGGGTCTCTTCCTCGTCATCGCTGTGTAGCCCTTGTCATTGTTTTCGGCGATTAATTTGCCTGCCTGCTTGAATACCCAACAATCTCTGTTAGTGTGGTTAGCTGGCTTTTCGGGGGTTCCATGTATTTGACAGGAGCGGTCGAGTATTCGGTCCAAATGGGACGGGCCCGGAGTGGTTCTTTTGAATGGCTTCTTCCGTTGACCGGGCTTGGAGCCTCGGAATCCGGCGTTGACTGTCGTATCCTCATTGCTTTCGCCGTTAATGCGGCGTTTGTTTTTGTTTTGACGCGACCTACCATTGCGGTCCTTGGTATCCGGACTGCCAGCGTTTTTGCTGAGGTTGTTGCTGTGAGCTAGCCAGCTATCCTCTCCCGCACAGAAGCGGGTCATGAGTGATGTGAGGGCTGCCATGGATTTCGGCTTTTCCTGTCCTAGGTGCCGGGCCAGCCACTCGTCGCGGATGTTATGTTGAAGGCAGCGAGGGCCTCTGCATCCGAACAGTCGACGATTTGATTTTTCTTTGTTAAGAACCATGTCCAGAATTGCCTGGCCAATTCGTCTGGCTGCTGGATTATGTGGCTTAGGTCATCTGCGTCCGGTGGTCGCACATACGTGCCCTGGAAGTTGTCGAGGAATGCGGCTTCCAGGTCTTCCCAGCATCCAATTGACTCTGCGGGCAGCCTGTTAAGCCAATGCCGAGCTGGTCCTTTAAGCTTGAGCGGGAGATATTTGATGGCGTGAAGATCGTCGCCGCGGGCCATATGTATATGGAGGAGATAATCCTCAATCCAAACTGCGGGGTCTGTTGTGCCATCGTAGGATTCGATATTAACGGGTTTAAACCCTTCAGGGATTTGATGATCCATTACGTCGTCAGTGAAGCATAGTGGGTGTGCGGTGTTGTCTGATGTGTTCGGCCCGGCCGGAGTAGTTGTATCCGGCGCGACGGTATTCGTCGTGGGTCTTGGGGCGCCCACGTGATCCATAGATAGATCTGGATTGTCTTGCCTTGTCCTCCAATATATCCCGCAAGTCTGGCGCCTTCCCCTGTGGCTTCATGCCTTTTGAGCGATGCCGGGGTACGGTTTTGGTGGAGGGCTTGCATGCCTCTCTGTCACGGCCACGAGGTGGTCGGTCTGCCGTATTGTGCGCTGGTGATGCAGGTTTGTACGCTTCCTCCTCTAGTCGGGGGAGCAACTTGCGTTTTGGGTAACTTTTGGAGGGGCGTTCGAGTTCATACTCTTCGGCCGCGAGGACCTCGGTCCATTTGTCGGCCAGTAGGTCTTGATAAGCTTGAAGCTGTTGCTGCTTTTTCTTTAGGCTGTTTGCCGTGGCCATTAGCCTGCGTCTGAAACGCTCTTGTTCGACGGGATCCTCAGGCACGACGAATTCGTCGTCGTCGAGGCTTGCTTCGTCTCCGGAGGGAGGTAAGTAATTATCATCCTCGACCTCTTCGTCTGCCGCCCTCTCGTGAGGGCTTGCTTCTGCCTCCTCCTGCGCTGGATCATGCTGGAGGGGGTTGTCTTCGGCACTTTCAGGGGTGTTATTATCTCCTGTGCCGGAATCTCCATTCTTGCTGTGGCGGGATTTAGAGCGGCGCCACTGACGTTGGCGCTTGGGCTGTTTCTTTAAGGAATCGGCCTCCGTTGCTTCTTCGCCGTCCCCATCTTTTGGGGTGTCCACCATGTATATGTCGTATGACGAGGTGGTCTTCCAGTGTCCTGTAGGCGCTGGTTCTTGATAGTCTTCGGCATCGTCCTCCATACCGTCGATGTCTTCGGAGTCGTAGTCGAGTACGTCGGTTAGATCATCGACGGTGGCTACGAAGTGGGTGGTGGGTGGGCTCTGAATTTCTTCGTCGTCCGCGTCCCAACCATCCTGGCCGTAGTTCGGCCAGGGCTCTCCGGATAGCGAGAGATGCTTCAGCGAATTTAAGATATCGCCGAAGGGTGAGTGCTGAAAGATGTCCGCAGTGGTGAATTCCATGATCGGCGCCCAATCGGATTCGACTGGCAGGGGCGCAGGAGGTTCGGAGTCCGGCAGAGAGTCCGGCACCTCGGAGTCATGAGCTTTATGCGGGACAAGGTAAGTGTTCGGCTCCATCGCCATAGAAGTTGCAGCTCCCGAGGCGGTGTCCAGCCATCCGTCCTCGATCTGAGTGATCGGCTTCGGACTATGGGTCGGAGCGGATTCATGTGCGGCCTCCTAGGTGCAGTCCGGCGGCAGAGTTAGGTCGTGCCCATCATGACAGCGCGACACGCTCGGCTGTGGCTCAGATCCATCGAAGATCAAGTCCCCGCGGATATCGGCCGTGAAGTTTAGGCTTCCAAACCTGACCTGACGGCCAGGGGCGTAGCTTTCGATCTGCTCCAGATGGCCAAGTGAGTTGGCCCGCAGTGCGAAGCCGCCGAATACGAAGATCTGTCCGGGGAGAAAAGTCTCACCCAGGACTGCGTCGTTGTCGATTGAAGAGGCCATCAAACCTATCGGTGACGACACAGAGGAACTCTCAATGAAAGCACCAATGTCGGTGTCAAAACCGGCGGATCTCGGGTAGGGGGTCCCGAACTGTGCGTCTAGGCGGATGGTAACAGGAGACAAGGGACACGATGTTTTACCCAGGTTCGGTCCCTCTTGATGGAGGTAAAACCCTACGTCCTGCTTGATTGATATTGATATTGTGGATGTTTACAAGAGTGGATCACGAGATCAAGGAGGCTAAACCCTAGAGGCTAGCCTATGGTATGATTGTAATGGTTGTTGTTGTTGTTGTCCTACGAACTAGAGCCATCCGGTTTATATAGACACCGGAGAGGGCTAGGGTTACATAGAGTCGGTTACAATGGTAGGAGATCTACATATCCGTATCGCCAAGCTTGCCTTCCACGCCAAGTAAAGTCCCATCCGGACACGGGACGAAGTCTTCAATCTTGTATCTTCATAGTCTTGGAGTCCGGTCGATGATGATAGTCCGGCCGATGATAGTTCGGCTGATGATGGTAGTCCGGCTATCCGGACACCCCCTAATCCAGGACTCCCTCAGGGGGCCTTTCCTTTCTCCTCGGCTGAGAACCGGCGGATCAGTGCCATTGGCGTCAAGATGGAGGAGGAGCGAGGAAGGAGAAGCGAGCAGAGCGAGAAGAGATGGACTGCGGGGGCTCGCGCCTCGTCATACTTATAGTCCAGAGGAGGCCAACCATCGGCCTCCACGATCGCAAGTAATCATGACTCATTTTTGCATGCAGGGACTCGTCAAATCGGGCAGTTGCCGAGGCAGTGTGGGGAAGCGGAGACGCCCACATCCAATCAACTGCCATGCGGCGCCCAAGGCCGCAGGCTGTTAGGGCCAGTGGCACTCCGCACTTGCCCTTTCGCTTCGCCGCTAAGCCAAGTCCGAGCGCGCCTTGGGCCCGGGGGCTACTGTCAACGTTCTGGGAACGGGGGTCCCCGGACTTGCCTGACTGCGGCCTGCGGTGTGGGTCAAGCAGAGGCCCAGTACGGCCCATCTTCATTAACTCAAGCTCAAGACCCTCTCTAGGGGGCCAAGCCTCGTGGGGCGTACGACGCAAGGCTTCCTCAGGAACGGCCTCACCAGGCAGGCTCGCGAGGAGGCGGGGAGATCAAGGCAGGGGTACCTCGCGAGGTGCTCGTGACGCAAGCCATGACGATCGAGGCCAGGCGGGCGCCGGCCTGCGCAGTGTCCTTTTTTCCTCTTTGGTGCAAAGGGGGCAAGCGCAGGCACGGAGTACCGATGCATCAAGCAAAGGTTACCATTTCGGTGCAACGAGACCAAGACCAACAGATGTAACATCCCAAATTTTCAAATTTGGTATGTCAATAGGATCATTCTTTTTCATCGTGATTTCTATGCATATTAGAATTTGAAGTGTTTTCCAACTTAAGGCATATTTCTGGAGTGAAGATAATATGACTTCTCCCCTATTAGTTATATTTAAAAAACGCTAAGAATATATTTTGGTGTCTACCTAAATTATCTTTGCTTTGTGGAAACTCAAATTTATTTTATAGTTGTTATAATGCCCTTTGTATGCTTGTATTGCATAATATATGTATTTGTTTAAAGTGAATTTGTGTCTTAAAATCGTTCACTATTTTCTAGCATAGATATAATATTTTACTGTGTGTTTATAGTATTTTAGAATTTATTCTGGTGTTTTAATTTTAGCGATATATTTCCTGTACAGTATATCTTCGCAGATATTACTGTTCATCCGGGCCTTAGCGCGCAACCCACTTTGTATTTTCGCCCACGCGTGCAGTGCAGCGTGCTGTGGTTAGCAGGCCGGCCCATTCCAGCAACGCAGACCGCAGCTCACCCCGCACGCCTCTTCTTCTTCTGTTTTTTTGTTCCTCAGCCGTGTTCTTCCTGAACTTCTGTAGGAGCCGAACCCATGTCGAATCGAATCGATCGATCTGCTGCCCCTCGCCTTGTCCTGACTCCATATAAATAATCCCCTCGTTCTTCTCGTCCGGTTTTCGCCAAAATCGTCGCCTCCCGTGCCCTAAGACCTCGTCCCGATCTGGCCGGAGTTCGCTGCAAGAGCTCCTGTCGCCGGTCAAGTTCGTCGCTGCCGTGGGTTCACAGCCCCTCCTCATGCTCTATCAACTTCTAGTTGGTCTCCTCCTTCTCCCTGACTCCTAGTTCGTGCAGGGACGCATCTAAACGACCGTACTGACCTCGACCCGAAGCTCAACTCCGCCGTCACCGCTCCAGCCGGTCACTGTCGCCACCGGAGCAAGCTCCAATTGTGTCGGAGGTCACCCACTTCATCTCCGTCGCGCTCTCCACTCGTAGGTCATATCTGCGTAGCCGGAGGCCCTCTGTAGCCGTCGCCCGTATCACCACCGAGCCGCCGGCGCCGTCCTTCTCCAACTCCGACGACGCCCAGCTCTGTTCTCAGGTGAGCACGTCTCCCTGCCGTCCGATCTTCTTTAAACGGCCGGGATTAGATCATCTGTGTTTATTATTATTTCCGAACCGTTATCTGTTAAGTTGCGGCCATCCATCGTTTAACCTCCACAGCGAACACATCACCGGCAATAGTAATGCGCCACGTGGCACATCCACAGCTGTCGCAGCAGTTCTTCCAGAAATCTATTTTGACACAGTTTATTTTGGCAGATTCCATATCAAATGTTCATTTAGGTATATCTTGAGACCCGTATATCCAAATTCACCGATTCTTTTTCCCGTGTACTCGTAGAGACCAGGCGAATACCGCAGAACCAAAATTTAACATTTTTGAACTATTCAAATTTGAATTTGTTTAAATTTGAATCCACACATCCGGAGGCCATTTTTTTCAAACTGCTTATCCAATTTAGTTGATCTATTTGCATTGTGATCCTACTAGCACGTAGATATTATATAACTACTGATATGTTCTGTTAATTAAGTTTTTATTTGATTTCCTTGTTGTTGACTTTAACGTGGTGTTATGTGAGTATGGTTTATTTATCGGTGCCTTCGTTAATCGTATAGATTGTCCGGAGTGCGAAGCGGATCAGAATTAAATGTTAGAGTACTTCAACATCGTTCAAGGAAAGTTTGCACTTTTGATTTTGCTTATCCTATATTCTAGTATGCATGTGTGATTTTTATGCTATGACATGTGCTTGGTTTGATCTGTATGTTCTTTGTTGTCATATTCTGATATTGATTGTATTATGTGATGGTGTGATCAACTTGCCATGGTAGACGTGGGATGTGTTGAGTGATCCATGAAAGTGGTGAGTGTTTATAGCCGTAGGCTCGAGATTATTAACCAGGTGAATGCGTCACTGGCAAAGCGCTCTATTGTCCCTAGAGAATGCGCCATTGACAGAGCGCACTTGAGGCGAGGTATAGTTTTCGAAACATAAATCAGGTGGATGCGTCCTTGGCAGATCGCTCTATTGTTCCTAGAGAATGTGCCACTGATAGAGCGCACTTGAAGAGATACTTCTGAAGTTCTTGTCATGTTTATTTTGAATCTTTGGGTTATCTTGGGCGAGTAAATTAGAGACGGTTGTGAGTTCAGGTAGTGGAGGTAGGTGAAGACATTCTTCTCCAAACTAACTTGTGTGTTTTGTTTGTCATGCATTGCTTTGTGGATGTAGGTTTTCTATATCATATTGTGTGATTTGCCAATACATTCAATGTATTGACCCTTTGTGGCTGCAACTTATCATGTTGCAGGATTTTCAGATGATCAATGAGATACAGTAGGGTCGCGAGTCTTCACTCAACATCTTCGCCAGTGGGCATTGTTTGGACTCATCGTTTATTATGCTACCTTTCCGTTGTTATTATTGAGTAAAGCTAGTTATGTACTATGAGTTTGTAATATATTATAAATTCTGAATCATACGTTGTAGTAAATGATGCACTTGTTACTTTGATATTCCTATGTACTGTGTGTGCTAGCGAATCGATCTAGGGACTAGCATAGTGAGCACAGAGACATTGAATCTTATCAGGTTTGGGTCGTTACAGATGGTATCAGAGCAGTGTGTTGACTGTAGGTCGTGACCCTAGAAAATGGATTAGAAAAGCCATAGGAGTGAAAAACTTACTTTACAACTTGTTGTCTACTTGTTAGTTCATACTCTTGTACTCATATCTTTACTTTTCAAATACAGATGACCCCTGGAATTATATTAGTGTTATTTAAGGAGTTTAGTTGGCAGACCACCATTCCTAAGTTGTGTTCGATAAACGATTTGCGGTAGTATGATGAGATCATATCTCTTGTGGATATGACCTTACCTGTAGGTTTGCTTGTGTTGTGTGATATGTCTTTTGTTTGGTTGGTCATTGCTTTCCGTGTTGTCATATTTTGTGGCTTGTTTGTATTATGCAATTGGGTGCTTTGATTGATCATATGTGCTCTTTTGATGTGATTACTTTAGGATAGTTTTGGTGACTTGTGTGAATTTAGTGTTTGTCTTTATTGTAGTTGGAGTTTTGTTGCCAGCGTGAGCATATGGGTAGTGTTTCCCTTAGACCTATTTCTGTCTATATCTCACCCCTGCTTACCCATCAGATGCCGCCGAGGCGTAACTCTAGAGGCAGTGGTTTTGAAGACAACAACAATAATGACATACCACCGTATATGCAGGAGTTGCTTCAGGGACAAACCCAGTTGATCCAGTTACTTGTTCAGAACCAGAACAACAACAACAACAATAATCCACCACCACCCCCAGTTGATGCAGTTGCTCGTTTCTTGAGGTTGAATCCTCAAAGGTTTTCTAGCACCCCTGAACCTATTATGGTTGATGATTGGCTGCGCTCAGTTAACAAAAATTTGGAGACAGTTGGTTGCACTGATGCAGAGAGAGTGAGGTTTGCCTCGCATTTGTTAGAAGGACCAGCCGCAGCATGGTGGGACAATTACTTGGTCACTTATCCTATTACCACTATCACTTGGGCACAGTTTCAGGCAGGTTTTCGCGCCGCACATGTGTCTGCTGGTGCTATGAGTCTGAAGAAGAAGGAGTTTCGCAGCTTGCGTCAGCGAGGTCGCACCGTAAATGCATATGTGGAGGAATTCAATAATCTTGCACGCTATGCCCCTAATGATGTTAACACTGATGCAGCTAGACAGGAGAAATTTCTTGAAGGTCTGGATGATGAGTTGAGTATTCAATTGACAGTGGCGCCTTGCCAAAAAGCTACTCGAGGACAAGGAAGGTAAGTTGTACCTTATGGAAGTATATAAAAGATGTGGTTGCAAAAAATAGCAGGAATAACGTGAGAATTGCAGGGGCCACGAATGAGGTGGCGACCCTGAAGGAAGCGGTGTCCAAGGCCGAAGGCAATGCGGCCGCGGAGCGCACCGAGCGAGAGAAAAAAGAGGCGCGGGTGGCGGAGTGTGGCAAGAGCTCCAGGGTCTCGTGGAAAAACACGAGAGTTTGGAGCGTGACTCAAAGACTCAAGAGTCCGAGCTCGCCTCGGCTCTTGAGAGCGCCAAAGCCGCTAAGGCCGAAGCCCAAAAAGCCCTCCAGGAAATTGAGGCGATGAAGAAGATAGCGGCGGGTAAGGCATTCTTCATGCAAAGCAAACACGTGAAGGTGAATTACTTGTTACTTACCCAAATCCGGAGCTCTCCAGGAGCATTCGCAGATCTGCCCCGCAGTGTGTCCGACGCTGCCGCATTCTACCGGGCCGAGGAGGGGAGCTCGACGGAGAAGGTGTTCTGGTCTCAGTATGCTGAGGCCGGACACCCGGTGCCCTTGAGCGACCAGCTAAAGCAGCTGGTCGAGCTCCATAAGGTGGCCGAACAGGCCATGAAGGGCCTCATAGTTCGGCTGTGGCCTAAGGAAGCCATTCCTGGGAGCTACTTCAGGCTGGTGAGGCGGCTGGTGGATGCTTGTCCATGGATTGAAGTCGTCAAGCGCTCCGTCTGTATCGAAGGTGCCCGTAGGGCCCTTGCCCGTGCTAAAGTGCACTGGGGCAAGATGGATGCTGAGAAGCTTGTGACGGACGCTCCACCGCCGGGCAAGCAGTATCGCACGCCCGAGATGTATTATGCGGGCGTCCTGAAGGGTGCCCGCCTTATAGCGGGTGAATGCTCCAAAGATATAATTTTTGAGTAAACTCGCATTTGTTATCCTGTATGCTTGAAAACTAGTTCATATGCGTTAAGCAACTGCGAATTTAAAATATTACCTTCTGTGCGGCCGTTTATTAATTTTGAGAGATGGAGAGTCGTTGGCTTCTGCCCCCATGCCGCGAGTGCTGGGGTGTTCGGGATAAACTTGAGCGCTCTTTTTCCCATTCTTGGGTCCTTCGAGGGAGGCGCTCAACGCAACGAACAAGGCAACCGGACTATAATGCTTGAACACTCTCACTTAGCCATAGAATTCTATAATTTTAAATTTCGGCGAAGCCCCTAGTATTCGGAAGACCGAATTCGGGGCGCTACCCATGCCTGGGCCGGACAAAGCCGGCTCCTCGCTCTAAGCGGCATAAGTCTTTAGGGACTCGAAAACCTCTCGAACAGTGACCGGCTCTCGCCCTATCATGACGGTCAGTTTTAGCTTTCTCCACTGAGGTGCTCACCCCAGCTCAACCGGGGCACAATCGCAGTGGTTCTCCCAGCGCTACCTTAGCTGATATAACGGAACGTAAGGTAGCAAAACATGGGAGCCGGGCAAAGCCAACTATTGACCCAAGACATGATTCGGAGCCGATGCATATAATGCTATAAGTTCGGGGTGCCGCACTTGTGAAAGTGTTCGGACTTATCACACTGGGGTACTTAAGCCCCTGGTGTATTTGGCCGTACCAAAGCGTACGGATGCAACATGTCATAAGTGAACATATATAGGTTAAAAAAAGGAATGCAGTAATAGAAAAAAGCTATGCATTGTTTTTTTAAAAAGGGTTGTGGTAAAAGCAGAACGATACAAATAGTGCGATAAGCAAGGGACGGGACTATTTGACATGTCCTCCTCCAGAAGCAAGCTGCGGGATGATATGTAAAACAGGTATACTGCTCGTTATAGAGACTACCTAGACACTTGACGTAGCTTTCTGCTTCCCCGGCTGTTGCATCGTGTGTTTGGCGATTCTACTGCCGGACAGGGCTTCTTGATAAAGGAGTCCTGAAAGTAAAAAAAAATTACACAATCAGGAGCCCCTGGTGCGGTTGAGACGCATTCTGGGCCTGCCGTGGTCGTGCCCCTCCCACTATGCCCATGGTATTTCCAGAGCGTAATTATGTACGCGTAGTACTGGTTTTGCAATTTCACGAGCGCTGGGGTTGGGGCCGCATTGCTACGCGTGCTCGGGACGTGTCGGGCAGTCTTGTTGTAGGTTACTCCGGGCGCGCTTGACGGTGTCCGGATGTTTAATAGCCGGACTTGAGAATTGTCTTGAGAGGCTGCTTTGTATTTCCGCCGCGAGAGCCGCCGTATGCTCCTCCGTTCGGTGAGAGCGTTCGGTGTTTCCGTTGACCGTAATGACTCCTCGAGGGCTTGGCATCTTGATCTTGAGATATGCGTAGTGCGACACTGCATTGAACTTTGCAAATGCGGTTCGTCCAAGCAGTGCGTGATAGCCGCTGCGGAACGGGACTATGTCGAAGATTAACTCCTTGCTTCGGAAGTTATCCGGAGATCCGAAGACCACTTCAAGTGTAACTGAGCCTGTACAGTTAGCCTCTACACCTGGTATGACGCCTTTAAAGGTCGTCTTTGTGGGTTTAATCCTTGAGGGGTCTATGCCCATTTTGCACACTGTATCCTGATAAAGCAGGTTCAGGCTGCTGCCGCCGTCCATCAGGACTCTAGTGAGGTGAAATCCGTCAATGTTTGGGTCTAGAACTAATGCGGCGAATCTGCCATGACGGATGCTAGTGGGGTGGTCCCTTCGTTCAAAAGTGATCGGGCAAGAGGACCACGGGTTGAACTTTGGGGCGACTGGCTCCATCACATATACGTCCCTTAGTGCACGCTTCCGCTCCCTTTTGGGTATGTGGGTTGCGTATATCATGTTCACCGTCCGCACTTGTAGGGGGAAGCCCTTCTGTCCTCTATTGTTCGGCGGCCGGGGTTCCTCCTCGTCGTTGCTATGCAGCCCCTTGTCATTGTTTTTGGCATGTAACTTGCCTGCCTGCTTGAACATCCAACAATCCTTGTTGGTGTGGTTGGCTGGTTTTCGGGGGTGCCGTGTATCTGGCACGAGCGATCAAGTATTCGATCCAAATTGGACGGGCCCGGAGTATTTCTTTTGAATGGCTTTTTCCGCTGACCGGGTTTAGAGCCTCTGAATCCGGCATTGACTACCGTATCTTCAGCATTATCGCCGTTAATGCGGCACTTGTACTTGTTGCGACGCGACCTGCCATTGCTGTCCTTGGTATCCGAATTACCAGGGCTCTTGGTCATGTTGTTACTATGAGCTAGCCAGCTGTCTTCTCCCGCGCAAAAGCGGGTCATGAGTGTTGAGAGGGCTGCCATGGATTTCGGCTTTTCCTGTCCTAGGTGCCGGGCGAGCCACTCGTCGCAGATGTTATGTTTGAAGGCTGCAAGGGCCTCTGCATCCGGACAGTTGACGATTTGATTTTTCTTGGTTAGGAACCGTGTCCAGAATTGTCTGGCCGATTCCTCTGGCTGCTGAATTATGTGGCTTAGGTCATCGGCGTCTGGTGGTCGCACATAGTTGCCCTGGAAATTGTAGAGGAATGCAGCTTCCAGGTCTTCCCAACAACCAATTGACTCTGCTGGCAGGCTGTTAAGCCAATGCCGAGCGGGTCCTTTAAGCTTGAGTGGGAGGTATTTGATGGCGTGTAGATCATCACCGCGGGCCATGTGGATATGAAGGAGATAGTCCTCGATCCAGACCGCAGGATCTGTTGTGCGATCGTATGATTCAATGTTCACGGGTTCGAAATCCTCAAGGATCTGATGATCCATCACTTCGTCTGTGAAGCATAGTGGGTGTGCGGCGCCTCTGTATTGGGCTATATCACGACGTAGCTCAAATGGATTTTGTCTGCTGTGTTCGGCCCGACCCGATTTGCTGTATCCGGCGTAACGGTTGTCGTCACGTGTAGTGAGGCACCCATGCGATCCGTAGATCGATCTTGTCTACCTTGCCTTGTCCTCCAATATATCTCGCAGGTCTGGCGCACTTCCCCGTGCCTTGGTATTTTTTGAGCGGTGCCGGGGTGCGGCTTGAGTGGAGGGCCGGGAGGCCTCTCTGTCACGGCCACGAGGTGACCGGTCGGCCGCATCATGCGCTGGTGATGTAGGTTTGAGTGCTTCCTCCTCTAATCAGGGTAGCAGCCTGCATTTTGGGTAGCTCTTGGAGGGGCGTTCGAGTTCGTACTCTTCGATCGCAAGGACTTTAGTCCATCTGTCAGCTAGCAAATCTTGATCAGCTCTAAGCTGCTGCTGCTTTTTCTTGAGGCTGCTTGTCGTGGCCATAAGCCTGCGTTTGAAACGCTCCTGTTCGACGGGATCCTCAGGCACGACAAATTCGTCGTTGTCGAGGCTTGCCTCGTCTTCGGAGGGAGGCATGTAATTATCTCCTCTACCTCTCTGTCTGCCGCTCTCTCATGAGGGCTGGCTTCTCCATCCTCCTGTGTTGAATCCTGCTATAGGGGGTTGTCTTCGGCACTTTCCGGGGTGTTATTGTCTCCCGTGCCGGAATCACCATTTTTGTTGTGGCGGGATTTAGAGCGGCGCCGCTGACGCCGGTGCTTAGGCTGTTTCTTGGAGGGGTCATCCTCCGTAGTTCCATTGTCGTTCCCGTCTTTTGGGATGTCCACCATGTAAATGTCGTAGGACGAGGTGGCCTTCCAGTGCCCTATAGGCACTGGTTCTTGGTCGTCTCCTGCATCGCCGTCCATACCGTCGATGTCGTCGGAGTCGAAGTCGAGCATGTCGGTTAAATCATCGACAGTGGCTACGAAGTGGGTGGTGGGTGGGTTTTGAATTTCTTCATTGTCCGTATCCCAGCCTTCCTGACCGTAGTCCAGCCAGGGCTCTCCTGATAAAGAGCGAGACTTTAGTGAATTCAGGATGTCGCCAAAGGGCGAGTGCTGAAAGATGTCCGCGGCGGTGAACTCCATGACCGGCGCCCAATCGGGTTCGATTGGCAGGGGCGCGGAAGGTCCGGAGTCCGGAGAGGAGTCCGGTACCTTGGAGTTACGAGCCTTGCAAAGGACAGGGATAGTATTTGGCTCCATTGCCGTAGAGATAGCAGCCCCCGAGGCGGTGTCCAGCCACCCGTCCTCGGTCGGTGCAGTCGGCTCCGATCTAAGGGTCGGAGCAGACATTTGTGCGGCCTCCAGGGCACTGTCTGGCGGCAGAGCTAGATCGTGCCCATTGTGACAGTGCGGCGCGCTTGGCTGTGGCTCGAACCCATCGAAGATCAAGTGTAACGACCCGGATTTGATGCGACATGTGTCTGCCAGTTATTCGCCGTCGTTGCCATGTCATGTGCTTGCGTGTTGCATTTTGCCATGTCATCATCTGCATTTCATATCATGTCATCTTGTGCATCTCATTTTGCATACGTGTTCGTCTCATGCATCCGAGCATTTTCCCCGTTACCCGTTTTGCAATCCGGCACTCCTATGTCATCTGGCGTCCCCTTCTTGGCTCTTTTCGTGAGCGGGTGTTAAACATTCTCAGAATGGTCCGTGATTTGCCAAGCGGCCTTGGTACACCACCGGTAGACTGCCTGTCAAGTTTCGTGCCATTTGGAGTCTGTTTGATACTCCAACGGTTAACCGGGTAACCGTAAAAGCCTCTTTTGTTACAGCCCAACACCCCTCCAAAGCGGCCCAATAACCCATCCAAACCCTCTCCATGCTCTCGGTCGTTCGATCACGATCGTGTGGGCGAAAACCGCTCCTCATTTGGACTCTCCTAGCTCCCTCTATCTATTTATATATGCACCTCCCCCCAAAAATTTCGCAGTCCAAACCCTAAAATCCTCCCTCCGTGCCGCCGGACATGTCCGCCGACGGCCGAACACATCCAACCGCCGCCCCTCCTCGAATCGCGTCGCCGCCTCTACAGCCAGCTCCGTTCGCCGCCTCGCCCCGCGCTCCGCCCGCGACCTCCACTGGAACCCCGTCGCCGCCTCCCCACTGCGGGGGCCGCGCCCAGCCGCGCCCGTGTCCCGCGCGCCGCGCCCCGCCGCCAGCTCCTCCGCCCGCCATGGCGCCGCCGCTAAGGGCTCCGGCCCCGAACGGACGTCGTCCCGGCCTCCCCTCGCCTTCGGCCACAGATCCGGCGGGATCCAGCGACCCCTGCCCAGATCCGACCTTCTTCCGCCCCGACCACCCTCTTCTCCGGCGAGCCCAGCCCGCCTCGGTTCGTGTGCCGCCACGATCTAGATCTGGATCCACGAAGGTTGAACCTGCAAACGCCTAAGTCCCTGATATTTTGCATATTTTCATGCCCTGTTCAACATGCTATAACTCCCTGTGTGCTGCTCCGTTTTGTGTGCATGATATATCAAAATGTTCATAATGAGATTCTCTTAATTTCATTCCATTTGGTCATGCTTATTTGAGTTCATATTGATGCCCTAATCATCGTTGCAAGAGTGCTATATGATGTTAACTGCTGTCTGTTGACAGAACTTGATGATTTGTCTTTTTTGTTGCATTTTGTGTGTGCATCCTATGAGCATGAGCTCTACATGTGTTTTGTGCTACATCATGCCATCTTTAAAGTGGTGCCATCCATGTATTTTTGTGAGTCTTGTAGTGAGTGCATCAAGCTTGTGAAGTAGGGTACTTGCTGTTGCTGTTTTGCTAGTCTGTTTCTGTTATAACATGATGCTATGTAAACCCGCTTCTACAAGTCATTCTATGCATAATCTGGAGATGTTCACTAAGGATGATTTGTTATACATGTCATGCTCTATCCATCCATGCCCCTGGTTGCATTTATAGCCTGCTATTGATTGTTATAATATTGCTCTCAAATTGCTAAATAATGTTGCTGTCAGCCTGTTAACATTAAGTTCAGTTTTGCCATGAGCTTTGCTAGTGATCCATGTACCCTATGAACTAGTTATTGCCATTCTTAGCTTCATAAACATGTATTATTTCTGTTGGTTGCCTTCTGATGCCATGTATTTCTCTATAGTGAGTGGTACAAGCTCACCAACATGCCTACTTATTGTTGTTCCTGCCATGTCTGAATCTGTCATATCATTTGCCATGTTTACATGGGTTCCATCATATTTTCTATGCCTTTTTGGCTCATGGTCAGTAAGGGACTATTATTCTATGCAATTAGTAGAGTCATGCCATGCCTTTGTTTGTCATGTTAAGTTCCTGTAGCATGTTGTTTGATAGCTCTAAACATTGCAACCTGATGTTATTTCTGCCAAGTCCGTAAACTGTTATTATATGCAATCTTGCCATGTGTTTTTGAGCATGTTCTAGTGATTTCTGGAGATAGCTCAGTGTTCATGTTTTGTCATGCATTACGTGTACATCATGTCCATGCCTTTTGTTTTCATATTGTGGTACTGTAGCATGTTGTTTTGGTGCTTGCAATATGCCTAGTTGCTGTTTTGGACAACATGTCCTTTAAACTTGTATAGTGTATGTGTTGAACTGTTGCTCCGTTTTGAGTGTGCTCTATATGAAACTTGCTCAGAGTTGCATGTAGTTTCATATTATCATGTTGCATCCTTGTTTTGAGGTGTTTGCTTGATGTTTGTATGCATTTTGCATTAATGCCATGTTTAACTTGTTTTGCTCATATCTTCTAGGCCGTAGCTCCGAACTAAATGAACTTTATATGTAACTTGACTAGAATTTCGTGTAGATTCTCTTGGTGCTCTTTAACTTGCTGTTTAACAACTTGAACGTAAGGTTTATTCAGATCTGGTCCAATTTCTAAATTTGTATATGAGGACTTACTGGAATTGTTATATGTTGTTCCCGGCCTCATTTAAACTTGCCTTGATGTGTTGCTCTTGTTTACATCATCTCTTGCCATGAGTAGCCTTCATGCAGCCTTGTCATGCATCATACTTGGTTGAGCATCATGTCATGTATATATGTGGTGTGTTTACCATGTTTTGTGCTTCTTCTCGATAGTTCCCTTTTCGTTGCGATCGTGAGGATTCGTTCGTCTACCCTTGGTTCGTCTTCATCCGTTCGTCTTCTTCATGGACTCGTTCTTCTTCCTCGCGGGATTTCAGGCAAGATGACCGCTACCCTGGATCTCACTACTATCATTGCTATGCTAGTTGCTTCGTTCTACCGCTATGTTGCGCTACCTATCACGTGTTCTTCAAGCCTCCCAAATTGCCATGTCAGCCTCTAACCTTTTCACTCTTCCTAGCAAACCGTTGCTTTGCTGTGTTACCGCTTTGCTGAGCCCCTCTTATAGCGTTGTTAGTTGCAGGTGAAGTTGAAGATTGCTCCATGGTGGACAGGATTTTGTTGGGATATCACAATATCTCTTATTTAATTAATGCATCTATATACTTGGTAAAGGGTGGAAGGCTCGGCCTTATGCCTGGTGTTTTGTTCCACTCTTGCCGCCCTAGTTTCCGTCATACCGGTGTTATGTTCCCGGATTTTGCGTTCCTTACGCGGTTGGGTGATTTATGGGACCCCCTTGACAGTTCGCTTTGAATAAAACTCCTCCAGCAAGGCCCAACCTTGGTTTTACCATTTGCCTCACCTAGCCCTTTTTCCCTTGGGTTTCCGGAGCCCGAGGGTCATCTTTATTTTAGCCCCCTCGGGCCAGTGCTTCTCTAAGTGTTAGTCCGAACTGAGTAGACTGCGGGGCCCCCTCGGGGAAACTCGAGGTCTGGTTTTACTCGTAGAATGTGTCATCCGATGTTGCCCTGAGAACGAGATATGTGCAGCTCCCTATCGGGATTGTCGGCGCATCGGGCGGCTTTGCTGGTCTTGTTTTACCATTGTCTAAATGTCTTGTAAACCGGGATTCCGAGACTGATCGGGTCTTCCTGGGAGAAGGAATATCCTTCGTTGACCGTGAGAGCTTGTGATGGGCTAAGTTGGGACACCCCTGCAGGGTATAAACTTTCGATAGACGTGCCCACGGTTATGTGGCAGATGGGAATTTGTTAATATCCGGTTGTAGATAACTTGACACCAGATACGAATTAAAATGCATCAACCGTGTGTGTAGCCGTGATGGTCTCTTTTCGGCGGAGTCCGAGAAGTGAACACGGTTTTTGGGTTATGTTTGACGTAAGTAGGAGTTCAGGATCACCTCGTATCGTTGCTAGCTTCACGACCGTTCCGCTTGCTTCTCTTCTCGCTCTTATTTGCGTATGTTAGCCACCATATATGCTTAGTCCCCACTGCAACCTCACCACTTTACCCCTTCCTTTCCCATTAAGCTTTGCTAGTCTTGATACCCATGGTAATGGGATTGTTGAGTCCTCGTGGCTCACAGATTACTACAACAACAGTTGCAGGTACAGGTTGTTGTGATGATCATGACGCGAGAGCGATGTTTGCTTGTTTGGGAGTTCTTCTTCTGCTTCTTCTTCAATCAGGGGATAGGTTCCAGGTCGGCAGCCTGGGCTAGTAGGATGGATGTCGTTTGAGTTTTTGTTTATGTTTCATCTGTAGTCGGATGTTGATCTTGTATATGATGTATTGTTGTATTCGTGTGGCATTGTATGCCTCTTGTATGTATCCCCATCTATTATGTAATGTTGATGTAATGATATCCACCTTGCAAAAGCGTTTCAATATGCGGTTCTATCCTTGGTGGGACCTTCGAGGTTCTTTAGGATAGTATCACATATTGGGCGTGACAAGTTGGTATCAGAGCCTCGACCGACCTTAGGAGCCCCCTTGTTTGATCGTGTAGCTTGGCCGTTGTTGATTCTAGAAGAAAACTGTTTTCGGAGCTTAGTTATATCGGAGAGTGGGAATTCTTTTTACTCCTCAGCCCTTCGTCGCTCTGGTGAGGAATCTTGACGTAGATGTTTTGAATTACTCCTCTTCCCCTTCAAATTTTTCTTTAGGATCACGCAGTTGGTTTTTCGATCGTTGTTCCTCAGCACTTTTCATCCGGTGCATTTCTCGTCAAGTTGACTCGAGCCTCTTCATCTTTGCATTCAATCCTCAGTTGTTTTCTTTTCCCACCCGCCCACCCTTTTTCTCCTCGGAGCTGGAGTCCGTAATCGAGTATCCATCCTACTCGTGCGAAGTCTTTGATTTCTTTTCTCAATGATTTCAACCGGTGTTTTCTCTTCAAGATATTCGTCGGTTCCCCTTCCAAGTTGCCTTTGTTTTCCCGCCCTCCCACCCTTTTTCTTCCCAGAGTTTGAGTCTCTTTCGACCATCAATTTCATTCATGCGGAACCTCTTCAGCCTTCCCTCAATTATTTCAACCGGTGAATTCTCGTCTCGTTCGGCATTCTTCATCTCTTCTTTTTTTCCGGTGGACTCAATTCAAGTTTTTTTTTCGGGTTGATCACATTCTTTTCCTTGGATCAAGTGTTCTCCTTGCTCGTTTGCCTCTCGCCATTCAATCATTCTGGACTTCGGAAGACATCTCAGGAGATTCGTCTATGTTCGAGTTAATTCGAGGTTACCACCTCATTCAAATAATTCTATTGTTCCGGTGCATCATCTATCTGTTCAACAATCATTTCCAACGGTGTTTCTTTTTAGTGGGCCCTAACCCACATGTCTTTTCCCAGGATCTTACCTGACTCTTCTAATTATTCCGGAGCTATTCCCAAATTATTTTCAAAGTGTGACGTAAGAATGGATTCCATCAGTCACATGCCTTTCCAAGATCGTTTTCAAACTCTTTTCATTGTTGGCTCAACCTCTTCGCTTTTCATTCTCCTGGAGTATCTCAATAACTTTGGTGGTGTTTCCGTCGACATTTGAAGACCGAAGCAGAGTTTTTCCTCTCAATCTTGCCCGTTCTCCCGAAGATTCGTAGTTCTAGCTTCTTGTTAGCCTCTCGAATTATTCCATTTGTCAGATATTCTTTTTCTTACCCATCCGGAGTATTTTAGGAGTTGATTTCTTTTTCGTTTCACCGGAGGCCATCATTTCAGCTACCGTTATCCAATTATCCCGGTGCGTCATTCAAATGTTCTTCAATCAGCTCGAGTTATTCCGTTCCCTTGTATCTAAATCCCCTCTAGCATATTGGTTCTTCTAATTCTTACCGGTGATTCATTCTCTTTAGTTAGTCATTTTTGAATTCTTACCGTGGTTCATTCAAGATTCTTTTCTTTGATTACCATATTAATCCATTCATTCTTTCCAATCCTACCGGTGATTCGTGAAGACCTTCTCAAGTTTGCGATAAGTCACTTCTCAACCCTTTTCAAGAAGAATAAGTAGTATGCTAAATCCATTGCTTGTCATCAATCTAAGTTGATGAAGGGTAAGCATACAATAAATCTTATTCTTATTTCCTCCAAGTGTTTAATCTCTTCCTTCGGAGTTTGTTCTTGGTGAATAAATTCTAGCTCCAAGTGTTTTCATCTTTTCCTTCCGGAGTTCAAATTCCCTTGGCCATTTTGTCGGAACCTCCTTCTAAATCATCGCAAGGCTCATCTTATTCGTTCATCCTTCATTTTATCTCGTCATCCTTTCGTCACCGGAGTTCTTCATAGTGGTTCTTCATGATTTAATTCATTTCTCAAGTGTTCATCAAGATTCTTATCGAAGGAGCTCAAGTATCTTTCCTTCTCGCGTTTCGAAGTGCAATTAAATCTCCGTATTCTTTTGAAGTGGAGTTTTGCATTTCTTCGTTCCTCTAAGCTATCTAATCATTTCCGTTTGTGGCCGGTTACCACCTTATGATCTTGAGATGTTACCTATAAGACCACAACAAGCTTATTCTTTTCGTTGTTGATTTTCTCAACAACTCCGTTTAAACCTTCCTTCTAAAGATGCTTTCAATTTCGTTCGTGGCACAAGTTGTCATTTTCTTCTCTATTCTTTTCATTCAACTCTTCCAATTCTTTCCGGAGGTTTTGTGTCATGTCTTCATCAAGTATCATTCCATCCTCTCAAGTTCATGTTCTAATCATTCCATTTTCAGCCGGAGTGCTACCTAAATCCTTTCAGTCTTATTCGTTTCTTATCTCGTTCTAACCGGAGTGGTTTCATAGTCCATCTGATTCCGTGAGCTTTCGATTCTCGTCATTCTCATCGTTCCTCTCTTCTTCTCGAGTGCTCTCGATTCTTTGCTTCTTCTCTTGAGTTCTTGTTACACCTCATCCGTTTTCTCTTCCGTCTCAGTCCTAAGATCTCGGGACGAGATCTCTTTTTAGTAGAGGAGAGTTGTAACGCCCAGATTCGATGCGCCAGGTGTCCGCCAGTTATTCACTGTCGTTGCCATGTCATGTGCTTGCGTGTTGCATTTTTCCATGTCACCATCTGCATCTCATATCATGTCATCATGTGCATCTCATTTTGCATACGTGTTCGTCTCATGCATCCGAGCATTTTCCCCGTTGTCCGTTTTGCAATCCGGCACTCCTATGTCATCCGGCGTCCCCTTCTTGGCTCTTTTCGTGAGCGGGTGTTAAACATTCTCAGAATGGTCTGTGATTTGCCAAGCGGCCTTGGTATACCACCGGTAGACCGCCTGTCAAGTTTCGTGCCATTTGGAGTCCGTTTGATACTCCAACGGTTAACCGGGTAACCGGAAAAGCCTCTTTTGTTGCAGCCCAACACCCCTCCAAAGCGGCCCAATAACACATCCAAACCCTCTCCATGCTCTCGGTAGTTCTATCACGATCGTGTGGGCGAAAACCGCTCCTCATTTGGACTCTCCTAGCTCCCTCTATCTATTTATATATGCACCCCCCCGAAAATTTCACAGTCCAAACCCTAAAATCCTCCCTCCGCGCCGCCGGACATGTCCGCCGACGGCCGGACACGTCCAACCGCCGCCCCTCCGCGAATCGCGTCGCCGCCTCCGCCGCCAGCTCCGTCCGCCGCCGCCTCGCCCCGCGCGCCGCCCGCGACCTCCGCCGGAACCCCATCGCCGCCTCCCCGCCGCGGGAGCCGCGCCCAGCAGCGCCCGCGTCCCGCGCGCCGCGCCCCGCCGCCAGCTCCTCCGCCTGCCATGGCGCCGCCACTAAGGGCTCCGGCCCCTACCGGACGTCGCCCCGGCCTCCCCTCGCCTTCGGCCACAGATCCGGCGGGATCCGGCGACCCCTGCCCAGATCCGGCCTTCCTCCGCCCCGGCCACCCTCTTCTCCGGCGAGCCCAGCCCGCCTCGGTTCGTGTGCCGCCACGATCTAGATCTGGATCCACGAAGGTTGAACCTGGAAACGCCCAAGTCCCTGATATTTTGCATATTTTCATGCCCTGTTCAACATGCTATAACTCCCTGTGTTCTGCTCCGTTTTGTGTGCATGATATATCAAAATGTTCATAATGAGATTCTCTTCATTTCATTCCATTGGGTCATGCTTATTTGAGTTCATATTGATGCCCTAATCATCATTGCAAGAGTGCTATATGATGTTAACTGCTGTCTGTTGACAGAACTTGATGATTTGTCTTTTTTGTTGCATTTTGTGTGTGCATCCTATGAGCATGAGCTCTACATGTGTTTTGTGCTACATCATGCCATCTTTAAAGTGGTGCCATCCATGTATTTTTGTGAGTCTTGTAGTGAGTGCATCGAGCTTGTGAAGTAGGGTACTTGCTGTTGCTGTTTTGCTAGTCTGTTTCTGTTATAACATGATGCTATGTAAACCTGCTTCTACAAGTCATTCTATGCATAATTTGGAGATGTTCACTAAGGATGATTTGTTATACATGTCATGCTCTATCCATCCATGCCCCTGGTTGCATTTATAGCCTGCTGTTGATTGTTATAATATTGCTCTTAAATTGCTAAATAATGTTGCTGTCAGCCTGTTAACATTAAGTTCAGTTTTGCCATGAGCTTTGCTAGTGATCCATGTACCCTATGAACTTGTTCTTGCCATGCTTAGCTTCAGAAACATGTATTCTTACTGTTGGTTGCCTTTTCATGCCATGTATTGCTCTATGGTGAGTGGTACAAGCTCACCAACATGCCTACTTATTGTTGTTCCTGCCATGTCTGAATCTGTCATATCATTTGCCATGTTTACATGGGTTCCATCATATTTTCTGTCCCTTTTTGGCTCATGGTCAGTAAGGGACTATTATTCTATGCAATTAGTAGAGTCATGCCATGCCTTTGTTTGTCATGTTAAGTTCCTATAGCATGTTGTTTGATAGCTCTAAACATTGCAACCTGATGTTATTTCTGCCAAGTCTGTAAACTGTTTTTATATGCAATCTTGCCATGTGTTTTTGAGCATGTTCTAGTGATTTCTGGAGATAGCTCAGTGTTCATGTTTTGTCATGCATTACGTGTACATCATGTCCATGCCTTTTGTTTTCATATTGTGGTATTGTAGCATGTTGTTTTGGTTCTTGCAATATGCCTAGTTGCTGTTTTGGACAACATGTCCTTTAAACTTGTATAGAGTGTATGTGTTGAACCGTTGCTCCGTTTTGAGTGTGCTCTATATGAAACTTGCTCAGAGTTGGATGCACTTTCATATTATCATGTTGCATCCTTGTTTTTAGGTGTTTGCTTGATGTTTGTATGCATTTTACATCAATGCCATGTTTAACTTGTTTTGCTCATATCTTCTAGGCCATAGCTCCGAACTAAATGAACTTTATATGTAACTTGACTAGAATTTCATGTAGATTCTCTTGGTGCTCTTTAACTTGCTGTTTAACAACTTGAACATAAGTTTTATTCAGATCTGGTCCAATTTCTAAATTTGCAAATGAGGACTTACCGGAATTGTTATATGTTGTTCCCGGCCTCATTTAAACTTGCCTTGATGTGTTGCTCTTGTTTACATCATCTCTTGCCATCAGTAGCCTTCATGTAGCCTTGTCATGCATCATACTTGGTTGAGCATCATGTCATGTATATATGTGGTGTGTTTACCATGTTGTGTGCTTCTTCTTGATAGTTCTCGTTTCGTTGCGATCGTGAGGATTCGTTCGTCTATGCTTGGTTCGTCTTCATCCGTTCGTCTTCTTCATGGACTCGTTCTTCTTCCTAGCGGGATTTCAGGCAAGATGACCGCTACCCTGGATCTCACTACTATCATTGCTATGCTAGTTGCTTCGTTCTACCGCTATGTTGTGCTAACTATCACATGTTTTTCAAGCCTCCCAAATTTCCATGTCAGCTTCTAACCTTTTCACCCTTCCTAGGAAACCGTTGCTTGGCTATGTTACCGCTTTGCTCAGCCCCTCTTATAGCATTGTTAGTTGCAGGTGAAGTTGAAGATTGCTCCATGGTGGACAGGATTTTGTTGGGATATCACAATATCTCTTATTTAATTAATGCATCTATATACTTGGTAAAGGTTGGAAGGCTCAGCCTTATGCCTGGTGTTTTGATCCACTTTTGCCGCCCTAGTTTCCGTCATACCGGTGTTATGTTCCCGGATTTTGCGTTCCTTACGCGGTTGGGTGATTTATGGGACCCCCTTGACAGTTCGCTTTGAATAAAACTCCTCCAGCAAGGCCCAACCTTGGTTTTACCATTTGCCTCACCTAGCCCTTTTTCCCTTGGGTTTACGGAGCCCGAGGGTCATCTTTATTTTAGCCCCCCCGGGCCAGTGCTTTCTCTAAGTGTTGGTCCGAACTGAGTAGACTACAGGGCCCCCTCGGGGAAAACTCGAGGTCTGGTTTTACTCGTAGGATATCTCATCCGGTGTTGCCCTGAGAACGAGATATGTGCAGCTCCCTATCGGGATTGTCGGCGCATCGGGCGGCTTTGCTGGTCTTGTTTTACCATTGTCGAAATGTCTTGTAAACCGGGATTCCGAGACTGATCGGGTCTTCCTGGGAGAAGGAATATCCTTCGTTGACCGTGAGAGC
The DNA here is from genome assembly GCF_018294505.1 of Triticum aestivum. NCBI lineage: Eukaryota > Viridiplantae > Streptophyta > Magnoliopsida > Poales > Poaceae > Triticum > Triticum aestivum. The sequence goes on from NC_057801.1 coordinate 708,773,211, forward strand.
TTGTGATGGGCTAAGTTGGGACACCCTGCAGGGTATAAACTTTCGAGAGCCGTGCCCGCGGTTATGTGGCAGATGGGAATTTGTTAATATCCGGTTGTAGATAACTTGACACCAGATACGAATTAAAACGCATCAACCGTGTGTGTAGCCGTGATGGTCTCTTTTCGGCGGAGTCCGGGAAGTGAACACGGTTTTTGGGTTATGTTTGACGTAAGTAGGAGTTCAGGATCACCTCTTGATGATTGCTAGCTTCATGACCGTTTCGCTTGCTTCTCTTCTCGCTCTTATTTGCATATGTTAGCCACCATATATGCTTAGTCGCTGCTGCAACCTCACCACTTTACCCCTTCCTTTCCCATTAAGCTTTGCTAGTCTTGATACCCATGGTAATGGGATTGTTGAGTCCTCGTGGCTCACAAATTACTACAACAACAGTTGTAGGTACAGGTTCTTGCGATGATCATGATGCGAGAGCGATGTTTGCTTGTTTGGGAGTTCTTCTTCTACTTCTTCTTCGATCAGGGGATAGGTTCCAGGTCGGCAGCCTGGGCTAGCAGGGTGGATGCCGTTTGAGTTTCTGTTTATGTTTCATCCGTAGTCGGATGTTGATCTTGTATATGATGTATTGTTGTATTCGTGTGGCATTGTATGCCTCTTGTATGTATCCCCATCTATTATGTAATGTTGATGTAATGATATCCACCTTGCAAAAGCGTTTCAATATGCGGTTCTATCCTTGGTGGGACCTTCGAGTCTCTTTAGGATAGTATCGCATATTGGGCGTGACATCAAGTCTCCGCGGACGTCAGCCGTATAGTTCAAACTTCCAAATCTGACCTGATGGCCAGGGGCGTAGCTTTCAATCTACTCCAGACGGCCAAGCGAATTGGCCCGCAGTGCAAAGCCGCCAAATACGAAGATCTGTCCGGTGAGAAAAGTTTCACCCTGGACCGCATCGTTGTTGATGATCGGAGGAGCCATCGGGCCTAAAGATGACGACACAGAGGAACTCTCAATGAAAGCACCAATGTCGGAGTCAAAACCGGCGGATCTCGGGTAGGGGGTCCCGAACTGTGCGTCTAGGTGGATGGTAATAGGAGACAAGGGACATGATGTTTTTACCCAGGTTCGGGCCCTCTCGATGGAGGTAAAACCCTACTCCTGCTTGCTTAATATTGATGATATGGGTAGTACAAGAGTAGATCTACCATGAGATCGGAGAGGCTAAACCCTAGAAGCTAGCCTATGGTATGATTGTTGTTCGTCCGACAGACTAAAACCCTCCGGTTTATGTAGGCACCGAAGAGGGTTAGGGTTACACAAAGTCGGTTACAATGGTAGGAGATCTACATATCCATATCGCCAAGCTTGCCTTCCACGCCAAGGAAAGTCCCATCCGGACACGGGACGAAGTCTTCAATCTTGTATCTTCATAGTCCAGGAGTCTGGCCAAAGGTGATAGTTCGGCTATCCGGACACCCCCTAATCCAAGACTCCCTCACCAACCATAGCATTAAGATATATTGGTCCCCCTTCAATCTCGTATGCATCAATTTCTATGCGAGGTTGAAGCTTCTGTCACTCTTGCCCTCCAATACATAGTCCTATCAACATACAACTAACCCCATGGTGTGATCCACGCGCGCGCTCATATGATGGGCACCAAAGGACAGCAACATAACCACAAGAAAATTAAATCAATCATAGCAATTCACCAACCACCAATAGGACAACAAAAATCTACTCAGACATCATAGGATGGCAACACATCATTGGATAATAATATGAAGCATAAAGCACCATGTTTAAGTAGAGGGTACAGCGGGTTGCGGGAGAGTGGACCGCTGTAGATAGATGGGAGAAGGTGATGGAGATGTTGGTGAAGATGGCGGAGGTGTTGGTGGAGATCACGATGATGACAAGGGCCCCCAATAGCGCTCCGACGCCACCGGAAGCAAGGTGGAGAGGGCCCCCCTTTCTTCTTCTTCTTCCTTGACCTCCTACCTAGATGGGAGAAGGGTTTCCCCTCTGGTCCTTAGCTCCCATGGCTTGGGAGGGGCGAGAGCCCCTCCGAGATTGGATCTATCTCTCTGTTTCTACGTTCCCAGATTCTGCCCCTTCACCGTTTCTTTTATATCCGGAGATCCGTAACTCTGATTGGGGTGAATCTTTCGCCCAGATTTTTCTCATAAAGTTAGCTTTCTTGCGGCAGAAGAAGAGCGTCAAATGCCTTACGGGTGGCCCAGGAGAGTGCCAGGCGCGCCCTGGGGGGAGGGCACGCCCCCATCTCCTGGCTACCTCGGGTACCGTTTCGCGTTGATTCTTCCTCCGGAAAATCCCAAATATTCCAAAATAATCCTCCATCCGTTTTTATCCCATTTGGATTCCGTTTGATATTGGGTTTTTGCGAAACATAAAACATGCAACAAACAGGAACTGGCACTGGGCACTAGATCAATATGTTAGTCCCAAAAATAGTATAAAAAGTTGCCAAAAGTGTATGAAAGTTGAATAATATTGGCATGGAACAATCAAAAATTACAGAAATGACGGAGACATATCAACATCCCCAAGCTTAGTTCCTGCACGTCCTCGAGTAGGTAAATGATAAAAAAGATAATTTTTGATGTGGAATGCTACCTAGCATAATCTTGATCATATGTCTAATCATGGCATGAATATTAAGACACGAGTGATTCAAAGCAATAGTCTATCATTTGACATAAAAATAATAATACTTAGGGCATCCCAACAAACAATCATGTCTTTCAAAATATCAATGCTTCCAGAACGTTATCCCTACAAAATCTTATAGTCTTGTATGCTCCCTTTTCTTAACACAAGGTACCCCTCATGCCTATCCCGGTGTCAGCCAAGCAATTGTTTCATACTTTAGTATTTTCAAACTTTTTCAACCTTCACGCAATACATGAGCGTGAGCCATGGATATAGCACTATGGGTGGAATAGAATATGATGATGGAGGTTATATGGAGAAGACAAAAAGGGAGAGAGTCTCACATCGACGTGGTTAATCAACGGTCTATGGAGATGCCCATCACTTGATGTCAATGCGAGGAGTAGGGATTGCCATGCAACGGATGCACTAGAACTATAAGTGTATGAAAGCTCAAACTAAAAACTAAGTGGGTGTGCATCCAACTTGCTTGCTCATGAAGACCTAGGGCATTTGAGTAAGCCCATCATTGGAATATACAAGCCAAGTTCTATAATGAAAATTCCCACTAGTATATGAAAGTGATAACATAGGAGACTCTCTATATGAAGAACATGGTGCTACTTTGAAGCACAAGTGTGGAAAAAGGATAGTAACATTGCCCCTTTTCTTTTTCTTTTTCTTTCTTTTTTTCCTTTTTCTTTTTTTGGGTGGGCTTCTTTGTCCCCATTTTTTCAATTAGGCTTCTTTGGCCTTTCCTTTTTTTATTTTTTTATTTTTTTCGTGGGGCAATGCTCTATAATGATGATCATCACACTTTTATTTACTTACAACTCGATATCTAGAACAAAGATATGACTCTATATGAATGCTTCCGACGGTGTACCGGGATGTGCAATGATCTAGCATAGCAATGACATAAAAAATGGACAAGCCATGAAAACATCATGCTAGCTATCTTATGATCATGCAAAGCAATATGACAATGAATGCTCAAGTCATGTATATGATGATGATGGAAGTTGCACGGCAATATATCTCGGAATGGCTATGCAAATGCCATGATAGGTAGGTATGGTGGCTGTTTTGAGGAAGATATAAGGAGGTTTATGTGTGATAGAGCGTATCATATCACAGGGTTTGGATGCACCGACGAAGTTTGCACCAACTCTCGAGGTGAGAAAGGGCAATGCACGGTACCGAAGAGGCTAGCAATGATGGAAAGGTAAAAGTGTGTATAATCCATGGACTCAACATTAGTCATAAAGAACTCACATACTTATTGCAAAAATTTATTAGCCCTTGAAACAAAGTACTACACGCATGCTCCTAGGGGGGAGGTTGGTAGGAGTTAACCATCGCGCGCCCCCGACCTTCACACAAAGATAAACAATCAAAATACAATGCGCGCCAATTTGGTTACATAGTTAATAGACCATACGTGCATGCTTCGGGAATCACAAACCTTAACACCAACATCCTTCCTAAACACAACCATCTACTAGTACCTCCCACATATTATCATCACTATATCACAAAACTATTGCAAGGAATCAAACATATCATATTCAACGATCTACAAGTTTATGTAGGATTTTATGACTAACCATGTTAATGACCAATTCCTGTCATCTCTCTAAATAGATATAAGTGAAGCAAGAGAGTTTAGTTCTTTCTACAAAAGATATGCCCACGCTCTAACAAATATAAGTGAAGCAAAAGAGCATTCTACAAATGGCGGTTTTTTATGTGAAGAGAAACAGGCAATCCAAACTTCAAATGATATAAGTGAAGCACATGAAGCATTCTATAAGGCCATACTCAAAATATATAAGTGAAGTGCAAAGAGCATTCTATAAATCAACCAAGGACTATCTCATACCAGCATGGTTCATAAAATAGAAGTGAAAACTAAATGCAAAAGACGCTCCAAGACTTGCACATATCGCATGAACGAAACGAATACGAAAACATATCGATACTTGTTGAAGAAAGAGGGGATGCCTTCCGGGGCATCCCCAAGCTTAGACGCTTGAGTCTCCTTGAATATTTACTTGGGGTGCCTCGGGAATCCCCAAGATTGAGCTCTTTCCTCTCTTCCTTTTCCTCATATCGAGACCTCCTCGATTAGACACTTCATCCACACAAAACTTTAACAGAAAACTCGGTAAGATCCGTTAGTACAATAAAGCAAATCACTACTCTAGGTACTGTTGTAAACCAATTCATATATTGTTTTTGCATTGTGTCTACTGTAATGTAGCTTTTCCATGGCTTAATCCACTGATAGAAATTGATAGTTTCATCAAAACAAGTAAACTATGCATCAAAAACAGAATCTGTCAAAAACAGAACAGTCTGTAGCAATCTGAACATTCACCATACTTCTGGTACCCCAAAAATTCTACCAAAATTAGGAAAAATAAAAACTTTGTACATAAATATAGTGCAAAAATAATCAGAACCGTTTGACGTTCCAGATAAAAATGTAAAATCACGCACTACAGCCAAAGTTTCTGTCCAGCACCGTACAAACCAACAAGCATTGTAAACAATTTCTAAAGGCAAACCTTGGCACATTATTTTTATAATACAATGGAATTGTACAAGGGGATAATTATTTTTTATGAAAAGTTTCTGTAATCAAGATTCGCAAATTTTCCGTGAGCATGAACAAAGTTCAAGGAGCTCTCCCACTTCAACAATGCTTGTCTCTCTCACTTTCGCTTTCCTTTTTGAAAAGTTTTTGAGTTCCCCTCTTTATTTTTTTTGTTTTTAAACTATATAAAAGCACTCAAAAGAAATAAATGACTCTCTAAAACTTCCGGGTTGTCTCGCTGGCAGCGCTTTCTTAAAATCCATTAAGCTAGGCATTTAGAGCTCAAGTAATGAATCCACCTGGATCCCAAGGTATATCAAAGCCAATTTTAATTAACAATGATTTGTAATTTAGTAGTGAGAACAAAGTAACATATATCATGCAACAAGAAGTCTAACTCTCTTACTATGCATCGGCATGTCATAAAAAAACAATTCATGCACACCAAGTAAAGGCCAATGCATAGTATAAGCAGTTTCTTGCAATTTTATCATATTGGAAACATAGAGAGGTGGAGATATAGTTCCTCTCTCATAATAATTGCAAGTAGGAGAAGAAAGCACATGCATATTATATCTATCAAAATCATCATGTGCAACAGTAAAAGTCAACCCATCAATATAATCCTTAATAAGCACAAACTTCTCTGATATAGTGTAGTTTGGAGAATTCAAAAAGATAATAGGACTATCATGTGTGGGTGCAACAGCAACAATTTCATGTTTAACATAAGGAACTATAGCAAGTTCATCTCCATAAGCATAATTCATATTGGCATCTTGGCCACAAGCATAGCAAGCATCATAGCAATCATTCTTCGGTAAGTACAAAGGGGAATTAAACAATGTATGAGTTGAAGAGTTACTCTCATCAGAAGGTAGACACGGGTGATCAATCCTCTCTTCCTCCTTTTGTTCTTCACTCTCCTCATCATGTTTTTCATCCAATGAGCTCACAGTTTCATCAATTTCTTCTTCCATAGCTTCCTGCAAAATATTAGTCTCTTCTTGGACAACAGATACTTTCTCAATAAATGCATTAATATTGTAATTGTATTCATAATTTTCATAGCAATATCTAAGTATAGCTAAATTTTCTGGTCTATAAACTGAATCATCAAAATCGTCAAACGCTTTAAACATAGATTCAATCTCATAAGAACCCATAAAAGCAACAAATTATTCTATTTGTTCCACATCATAGTAATCATATCTACCATTAGCATAAGAAGCTAAGGTTTCATTATCATTTAATTTGCATGAGAAGGGAAGGTGTGGAGCGTTCATCCTAGAGCAACGAGTATAATCATGTATCAAGCATAGTTGACGAGCATACATACGCAACATAGAAATTTGATCCCATAATAGTTTCCCTTTTTGTGTCAAGCAATAATCCTTAAAGTATTCACGTTGATCCAACATGTCCCCATAACATAATTGAATGGGGTTTTCTCCGGATTATCAAAGTAGTACATAATATCTTGAATATAACGAGCATCGAGGGTTTTAGGAGGTTCCCCATCTCCATGAGTAGCAAGTACACCTAATTTTTTTGGTATTTATTGTTCCATATCCATAACTAAAGATAGAGAACAACTTAGAACAGCAAATAAAAATTACTTAGTGATAAAGCAAACAAGCACACACGAGAATATTCACCCCACGCTATGACTCCCGGGCAACGGCGCCAGAAAAAGGTCTTGATGACCCGCAAGTATATGGGATAGTTGTAGCCTCTTTTGATAAGTAAGAGTGTCGAACCCAACGAGGAGCTAAAGGTAGAACAAATACTCTCTCAAGTCCTATCTGCCACTGATACGACTCTACGCACGCTTGACGTTCACTTTACCTAGAACAAGTATGAAACTACAAGTACTTTGTAGGTGTTCTTGGATAGCTTTGCAAGAAAGTAAAGAACGCGTAAATATAAACTAGGGGCTGTTTAGATAAAGAAGCAATAAAATAAATATAACGATTGTGGAAAAGTGGTGGTAGGAGTTGTGAAATTGTCCCTAAGCAATTGACTACTTTACTAGACCGATAGCAAGTTTTATGTGGGAGAGGCCACTGCTAGCACGTCATCCCTGAGTTGGAATTCTTTGCACTTATGATTGGAACTATTAGCAAGCATCTGCAACTACTAACGTTCATTAAGGTAAAACCCAACCATAGCATTAAGATATATTGGTCCCCCTTCAATCTCGTATGCATCAATTTCTATGCTAGGTTGAAGCTTCTGTCACTCTTGCCCTCCAATACATAGTCCTATCAACATACAACTAACCCTATGGTCTGATCCACGCGCACGCTCATATGATGGGAACCAAAGGACAGCAACATAACCACAAGCAAATTAAATCAATCATAGCAATTCATCAACCACAAATAGGACAATGAAAATCTACTCAGACATCATAGGATGGCAACACATCATTGGATAATAATATGAAGCATAAAGCACCATGTTCAAGTAGAGGGTAAAACAGGTTGCGGGAGAGTGGACCGCTGTAGATAGATGGGGGAAGGTGATGGAGATGTTGGTGAAGATGGCGGAGGTGTTGGTGAAGATCACGGTGATGATGATGGCCCCCAGCAGCGCTCCGGCGCCACCGAAAGCAAGGGGGAGAGGGCCCCCCTTCTTCTTATTCTTCCTTGACCTCCTCCCTAGATGGGAGAAGGGTTTCCCCTCTGGTCCTTGGCTCCCATAGCTTGAGAGGGGCAAGAGCCCCTCCGAGATTGGATCTATCCCTCTGTTTCTGCATGCCCAGATTCCGCCCCTTCACCATTTCTTTTATATCCGGAGATCCGTAACTCCAATTGGGGTGAATCTTTCGCCCAGATTTTTATCATAAAATTAGCTTTCTTGCGGCAAAACAAGAGCGTCAACCTCCTTACAGGTGGCCCAGGAGAGTGCCAGCCGTTCCAAGGGGGAGGGCGCGCCCCCCTATCTCCTGGCCACCTTGGGCACCATTTCGCGTTGATTCTTCCTCCGGAAAATCCCAAATATTCCAAAATAATTCTCCGTCCGTTTTTATCCCGTTTGGATTACGTTTGATATTGGGTTTCTGCGAAACATAAAACATGCAACAAACAGGAACTGGCACTGGGCACTGGATCAATATGCTAGTCCCAAAAATAGTATAAAAAAGTTGCCAAAAGTATATGAAAGTTGAATAATATTGGCATGGAATAATCAAAAATTATAGATACGACAGAGACGTATCACAGCCCTCCCGTGATGGTGGCTCCGCGCCCTCTCGAGCCCCTGGTGCTCTACCTTGCCGCCACTCCCTACTCTGCCAGCGCAGCCCTGGTGGCGTTTCGGGAGGAGCTCTAGGCTAAGGTCGCGCCCCGCCCAGCTACGACCTCAGCCGGGGCAACACAAGACCAGGAAAGCCTCGTAGGACGATGAAAACGGCAGCAAGGGACCAAGCTCAGCAGGGCGATGCCCCCAGGGCTGAACAGGCTCGACCAAGCGACCAGGTGCTGGGGGCTCCATTATCTCAGGAGGCGCCTCAACCTCCGGAAGACGCAGGCCATGTCAGCGCCCCCACCCTCGTCGAGCATACGGTGTACTTCGTCAGCACGGTGTTGCGGGATGCAAGAGCATGGTACCCCATGCCTCCGAAGCTCTTACTCGCGCTCTTGGTGGCCTCGTGTAAGCTGCAGCACTACTTTCAAGGTCACCCCATCAAGGTCATCTCGGCCTACCTGTTGGAAAGGGTACTCAGGAGCCCGAAGTCCGTTGGGAGAGTCGCCGAATGGAACATCGAGTTGCAGGCGTTTCAGTTGGAGTTCAGCACAACCAGGGTCATCAAGGGAGCCGCGCTTGCTGATTTCGTGGCAAAATGGACGGATGCACCAGAGCTCAAGGTGGGCGAGGATCGGTCTCTCTCCCCAGGAAGTGAGGCACCAGATGGCTGGGTCATGTATTTCGATGGTGCCTTCTCGCGGCAGGGCGCGGGGGCTGGTGCAGTGCTTATATCACCCACTCAGGACAAGCTCTACTACGCCGTACAGCTCTGTTTCCAGCAGGGCGATAAGGTCTCCAACAACATAGAAGAATATGAGGGCCTCATAGCAGGCCTGAAAGCTACAGCGGTACTGGGAGTGAAGTGCCTCGTCATCAAGGGCTATTCACAACTCCTCGGCAACTTCTCCAACAAGGTGTGTCGTGGATTTGTCACGGCAGATGTCCTTGTGAAAGGACTTAGTCGTGGAGCCATCGCTACGGGTTAACTTGAAGAGGTTAAAGTGGACACAAAGACACAAGGGTTTATACTAGTTCGGCCCCTTCGATGAAGGTAAAAGCCTACGTCTAGTTGTGATGGAATTGATGTGGTTTCGATGGGTAGGGAGCAAACAAGCTTCGCCTAGGATCGAGTTGTTGTTGTCTGTCCTTGAATCGCCGCCGGGTCGTCCCCTTATATACACGGGTGATGCCCATCGGTCCACAGAGTCCCACACCGGTTCATACTCGTATCCCGGTTGGTCTCTCTCTATTCCTAACTTACAATGCAAGTTTACATATCAAGCCGGTTTACGGCTACAGGTTCGAAACCGACTACAGGCCTTGGGCCTTCATCTGCTTAATCACCTTTAAACTACTAATGAAGCTAACCCGGCCTAGGTAGGCCGGTTCACGCCCAGTGGTAATATCCCCAACATTAGGCCCCAGATTGATTTGAACTGTTTCATGTCAATCCTTCACAAAAATCTTTGTCTTCAACATCTTCTGGTAATTGGTAAACCGCCATGTCGTCATCATCTCTGGTTGCTGTAAACCGGCATGACATCATCATGAAGTTAACATTTATGACGCCTTCTTTCATTGATAGATCTGCGATACCCAAGGCAGCAGCTCCACTTCCGAATTTTGTGGCTCCTGGATTCGTGCGCCTGACACACGTCCTTTGCCTTATAAATAGGACCGAAGGGTCATTTCCTTTTCTCCCCTTCGTCTCTTTCTCTTCGTCTTCCTCGCGTCGCCAGCCTCGGAGCTCCGCCGCCGCCATTGACCTCTGCACCGTCTTGGGCCGCTGCATCAACCTGAACGCTCCAGAGCACTGCGGTAGCTTTCCGCGTCTTCCTCGATTCTGGTAAGCCTTCTGCTCTTCTTAACATAGATCTGTTCTAGGGTTTCGTGTTCTTGCCGTGTTCCTCACTTGTTCATGCTCGTACCCAGACTCCTGGATAGATCTGTGAAACCCTGCTCTGATTAGCAGTAGCCTTTTAGCATCCACCTGTAGTTTCACGCTCAAGTCCATAGATCTCATCTACATACCTGCCCATTGATTCACTTCCGTTCTGCTTTAATCTTTTGAATATTTTCTGTTTTTCTGAACTTGCTTCAGATCCATTACTACAATAGGACCTTGTGAAACCTGTTTCTGCATACTTAGCCATCCGCAACCTCAATTGCTTTCAATGTTTAGATCAGGCGGTTTAACTTAATATAGGAAAAATTATTAAACCGGTATATACCATTAGTCCCCTTGTTGAACCGCCAGACTTCTTCAGTCTTATTATGCTACCTCATAGAAATCCGGTTTAAATGTACTGCCTCCGGTTTAACATTGTTCATACCAGCGCATTCTTGAACCGGAATCACTTATTTCTTGTAGATCTCATCATGGCCAAACAAGTATATGAGTGCAACTGGGTTCCTTCTCGCGTCACAGAAACTCAGCTGGATGATTTAGTTTCGATTGGCGCTTTAGACAGCAAAGATACTATCCACTGGAGGGTTCCTGGTGATGAATGTCCTCCCACACCTCAAGAGGGAGAGGTTGTGATTTTTGCGGACCATTTAGCCCGGGGCTTCAAGCCGCCCGGTTCTAAATTTTACCGGGATGTGTTAGCCAATTTTCAACTTCGCCCGCAAGACACTGGCCCCAACTCTGTTACCAACTTATGTCACTTCCAAGTACTTTGTGAGGTATACCTTCAAGAGGAACCCACAGTTGAATTGTTTAGAGATTGTTTCCACTTAAACCGCCGCACAGAATTCACTGATGGTCCCAATACCGAATTGGGCGGTATGGCAATTCAGAAAAGGAAAGAAATCACTTATCCCCATGCCAGACTACACAGCCACCCCAAGGAGTGGAATGCAACATGGTTCTACTGCAAAGATACTTCCCCTGATGATGAAAATCCTTTGCCTGGCTTTCGTCCGGAGCGGCTCAGTAATACACACCCCTTCCCACAAAGGTTAAGTGCCAAGGAGAGGAGTAAATATGCTCCGCAATTATCCAAACTCCGAGCCTTCATGGCCAACGGTTTAACAGGAATAGACCTCGCACGCTGTTGGATATCATGGAGCATACTGCCTCTCAGCCGGCGCTCCGGTTTAATGTGCAAGTATACTGGTAGCGTTGATGACCCGCTTCGACACACCAACATCCAGCTCTCGGATGATGAAGTCACAGAGGCTGTGAAGAAAATGTTGAACGAACCGGAACACCTCTGCGCTCAAACCGGCCTGCTCCCTTTCTGTGCTACCAACAAACCGCCAGTTGTAAGTTTCTGATTGCAGTTTTTACTGAACCTGTTATTGCTATCTCTGTCTAACATCAATTGCTGCTTAACCAGGGTGATAATCCGTTTTGGAGCAAGAAGCTTCCACAAGACAAACCGGAGAAAACAGAACGGTCAACCCGGCTCAAGACCAAGGTTGTCAAGAAGCCTGCTAAAAAGAGGAAAACCACTGCTTCATCTGATCCGGCTGTTGATGATGATGTGGGTAACTCACACCTTGATGTAGAACTCGATTCACTAGGCTTACTCTTTACACGCCTTATTGATGATGATACTTGTCAGGATGACGCTGAAGCCAGTAATGCTGATGTCGCTGAGGTAACTATTCTCTCTTTCGATTCAGATCCTTTGCCTTTGCCAAAATTTCGCCAGGCAAACCGGAAAGTTAAATTTTCTCATCCTCTTGCTTACTTGGATCCCAAATTTCTTATGAAGACTCAGCAACATGAAGCTCGCCGCATAACCCGGCACAGCGGCCAGGTAGTTACTTCCGCCGGTTTACCGAACAGTCCGGTTCGAAAATGCCGCTCAGAGGTTTCCGACCTTTTTATTAATTTCTATCCTAAAGCGGGTTTCATCCGTCAACCTCTTAATCCATCCGACTCCGATTATTAGGTTACTTCTCATTCATCCTCTGGTGAATCATCGGCCACTCAGCTGCCACCACTGAAAACGGTTCTTGGGTAAGCTAGGATGAACATATGCTTCCGGTATACTGCGTTATAATTTATGCTATTCCTTGACTCCTTGTTTCTCTTTCAGGGCTAAACCTAAACCAAGCAAGAAAGCCCGCCTGGATAAAGCGGCCGAGGAAGATGCTGCCCCTGAACAGGATAAAGCACCAGATCTTGAAGCGTTCGTTCCTGAAGATATTCCTAATGATCCTCCCTTGCAAGATGATGCTATTACCGATAAAAGGCCTATCAATACTTCAGTCCCTATTGACCAGCCTGCCAGCTCCGTCCGGATTGAAAGATCCCGCAGTCCTTCAAAACCTGCCGATAAACCGATAGCGCCAGTGCAAACCGGCAAGTCCAAGGATGATGATGTTGTAATTACCGGCATAGGTCGCTCTGAACCAGGGAATCCTGTCGCTTTAGCTAAGCATACTGTCAAAGAAGATTTTTCTGCCATGAACAAAGGCAAATGGGATGTTGATCTGGAAACGTATGCTGCTCTGAGTGCCCAAGATCTTCATTCTGGTTACTTGAACCGACTATATACTAGTCGTGACTGTGAAGCTGGCCTGGTAAAGATGATGAGAGATAAATTTGAGGTAACTTCCTTGTGCTTCTTCTTTCTTTAATTACTGCCACTGTATTAATCCTCCTAGCCCCCAAGGACCGGTTCAACTTAGTATAGTTAAACCGGGACTCCAATAAAGATTCGAACATTAGAACATAACTGAGCAAATAGCCATTAGTCCCCAAGTGCCAAGTTGAATACCTGTATTGAGCTTGGGACTTTGCGATTTAGTAATAGATGAAGATTGAAGGTGCATTAGCCCCCAAGTATCAATCGTATAACTTGTTATGTGGTTGGTACTTCAAATTCTTGTACCGTTTGCTTAAAGCCAAGCACTGTCTTTATGCAGGCTGAAGTGAGGATCAAAGAGGACCGGATTACTGATCTGCAGGAAGCTTTGAAAACCCAACAAGCCGAAACCAACAAAACCAGGGAGGAATTAACCAGCGCTTTGAGCATCACAGAACAGCTGAAGGAGGGCTTCAAGAAGGAGCGGGCTGATTGGGCCACTGAAAAGGCCGCTTTAATAAAAAGAGCTGAAAACGCTGAAGCTGCCCTTAAACCGGTGGTAGATGAGCTGACCACCGTAAAGCGGCAAGTACATTCCATGACCGCTGCTATCTTCGGTAAGCTCCTTTTGGTTTCTTTGACAACTTGGGCCTTCTTATAATAGATCCGGTTTGTGATCTTTTCTGTATTGTTGCAGGTACACGCATTGGTCACTTAGGGTCAGATGTTCGGAAAAAGTTGAAGGCTGCCTACACTTTAATTGAACAGCTGTATACCGGAGCGCAGCGGATCATCACCACTGCATCTCATAACAATCCGGCACCCACTTTAATCCAAGATACTCTGAATAGGTTGTCAATGCTTCCTGCTCGGATTGAAGAACTGAAAAAATCTGCTGCTCGAACCGGAGCCATTAACGCCTTAATCCGGGCAAAAGCATGGGTGCCGGATTTCGATCCTGTTGAAGCAGCTCAAGGCTATCCCAGCTTGAAGGAAGATGGCTCAGAGTTCAATGAAGATGATTTGAGGGCGATAAACCGTGCAGTACGCCCTCTGGCTTGTCAATTGGCTGAAGAGGCCGACTTGTCGCATTATCAAGCTCAGTACAATGATCAGAACAAACGAGTGGCTGCACCAATTCCTGAAGCGGAGAATCTGGTTCCTCCAATCCGTAAGCATACTTACGCTCCTGATATTGAACCGTCTTCTCTGATCCATGAAGAGGCTGTCTTTCAAGCTTTAATGGGAATCGACTGGACCACTGTTGATTTCCAGCCAATGGATAGAGATGAGGAAGCTGAAGCGGCGCGGGACGACCCACAACCATCAGACCGGTTTGATGAGCAGGCTTGAACCGGAAGCCGGTTTAAACAACTGCCTTATTATGATCCGCCAAAATAACAATGATCTTATTTGGGCACCGCGTTGCCTTGTAATAGAATAGCCAATACTTCTACTTTAAATATGCCTTCGTGCATACGTACTGATGCTTTTGCTTGAAATCCTCAATTTATATTTCCTGCAATCAGAAAATCTTGAACTGCGGTGGCGGTTATACTGCCAACCCGTTTATAACCTTGATATATATATATCAATGTATTTAAAACATATAATCAAATATGCGATACAAAATACCTGCCATCGCTGGGCATAAAGTTGGCTTAGCCAGGCTTGAAACGGAGGTTTTATAAACCATTACCATCAAAGGGGAGAAAACAACTCTCGTGTTTTTAAAATGCTGGCTTACCATGTAAACCGTGCTGGGTCATTATAAGCCCCCCTGCTACTCCATGATTTTAACAGGAAAGTTAAACCGGGCATATTTCTCCGGATTAAAAATGAACTGAATCCCGTCAGCTGAACCGGTAAAAAGTGTTGTTGGTTTAGGAAGCACAACAAAAATTGAAGAATAGTCATAAAAGAAATATAGAAGCAAAGGCAATGATAAAACCATTTGCAAAAACATGCTTTACTGAGCTGATCAGATGGTGTTACCATGGTCGGACAAGACCAAGCCCCCAATAGGTGTGCGATGGTTCAAGTCAGCCAGGTCCCCAAATGAAACCTTGGCATTTATGCCGATCAAAAGGCGTGGCAATGGTTCGGGTTCGACCAAGCCCCCAAGTGATTCTGTGGCCTTAGGCCGATCAAGAGGCGTGACTGGTTCATACTTGACCATGTCCCCAAGTGATCTGGTGGCTTTCGCCTATCAAGAGGTGTTGCATTGGTTCGGATACGACCAAGCTCCCAAGTGATATCACAAAGCTTTTTTTGAAAAGCAAATTTCAAGGGGTAAACCGGAGGCCGCTCTAAGACAGAACAACTCCATGTAACCACACATGATAGGAAAAGACAGAGACCCCGCTTTAGCTGAGGCTCCGGTTTTATTATATCAATGATAATATATACACTGTCATAATATGTACATAGATAGAGCCAATGGCTCAAGTGTAGTAAGGCCGAAGATGAGCTATGTTCCACGGCCTGTTGGTCTCCTCCTCTGATGTGCGTGAGTCTTTATGCTCTCGAATATCAATCAGATAGTACGACCCGTTGTGCAGATTCTTGCTGACCATGAAAGGTCCCTCCCAAGGTGGGGATAACTTGTGCATATCCGTCTGGTCTTGGATGAGCCGGAGTACCAAATCTCCTTCTTGAAAAGCTCTGGTTCTGACCTGGCGACTGTGATAGCGATGAAGATCTTGTTGATAAATCGCCAAGCGGGCAGCCGCTATGTCACGCTCCTCATCTAATAAGTCCAAAGCATCTTGTCGTGCTGTCTCATTGTCCGTTTCAACATAAGCCGCTACACGAGGCGAATCATGCCGGATATCACTAGGGAGAACCGCCTCTGCTCCGTAGACCATAAAAAACGGCGTGTATCCTGTAGATCGGTTGGGCGTAGTATTGATACTCCATAGCACAGACGGTAGCTCTTCAACCCAACAACCCGGTGTTCTTTGCAATGGAACCATAAGCCGGGGTTTGATGCCTCGCAAGATCTCTTGATTAGCTCGTTCTGCCTGCCCATTGGACTGGGGGTGAGCCACTGACGATACGTCAAGTCGGATGTGCTCACGTTCACAGAATTCCTTCATAGCGCCCTTGGATAAATTGGTACCATTGTCAGTAATGATGCTGTGTGGAAAGCCAAACCGGAAAATCACCTTTTTAATGAACTGCACTGCTGTAGCTGCATCACACTTACTAACAGGCTCCGCTTCAACCCACTTGGTAAATTTATCGACTGCCACCAAAAGGTGGGTTTTCTTATCCTTGGACCTTTTAAAAGGTCCGACCATATCCAGCCCCCATGTTGCAAACGGCCAAGTAATTGGAATCATCCTCAATTCTTGAGCCGGCACATGAGCACGCCTTGAAAATTTCTGACAGCCATCACACCGTTTAACCAAGTCCTCCGCATCAGCATGAGCTGTCAACCAGTAGAACCCGTGACGAAACGCCTTAGCCACCAGAGACTTTGAACCGGCGTGGTGACCACAATCCCCTTCATGGATTTCGCGTAAAATTTCACAACCTTCCTCAGGGGAGACGCAGCGTTGAAACGCCCCTGATACACTGCAATGATGCAATTCGCCATTGACAATGGTCATAGACTTGGATCGCCGGACTATCTGCCTGGCTAGAGTCTCATCCTCTGGCAACTCTCCCCGGTTCATGTACGCAAGATAAGGAACTGTCCAATCCGGTATAACATGCAGGGCTGCCACCAATTGAGCCTCCGGATCAGGAATAGCCAAATCCGCTTCACCTAGGAGCTTGACTGACGGATTGTGCAACACATCAAGAAAGACATTAGGCGGGACCGGTTTACGCTGAGAGCCCAACCGGCTTAAAGCGTCCGCCGCTTCATTTTTTCGACGATCCACGTGATCCACCTGATAACCCTTGAAGTGACCTGCAACAATATCCACCTCACGACGATATGCAGCCATGAGTGGGTCTTTAGAATCCCAAGTGCCAGACACCTGTTGAGCTACGAGGTCCGAGTCACCGAAGCACTTAACCCGACTTAGATTCATCTCTTTAGCCATCCGGAGACCATGGAGCAAGGCTTCATACTCAGCTGCATTATTAGTACAAGGGAACATTAAGCGGAGAACATAACAAAACTTATCACCTCGTGGGGAAGTTAACACGACTCCAGCCCCCGAGCCTTCCAATTGCCTGGATCCATCAAAATGGATAGTCCAATATGTGTGATCCGGCTTCTCCTCTGGTGCTTGCAACTCAGTCCAATCATTGATGAAATCAACAAGTGCTTGAGACTTCACCGCCGTCCGGGGTACGTACTTCAATCCGTGCGGCCCAAGTTCTATAGCCCACTTGGCAATCCGGCCAGTCGCCTCCCGGTTCTGTATGATATCGCCCAAGGGAGCTGAACTGACCACTGTGATAGGGTGCCCTTGGAAATACTGCTTCAACTTCCGGCTTGCCATGAAAACTCCATATACCAGCTTCTGCCAATGCGGATACCTTTGCTTGGATTCAATAAGCACCTCGCTGATATAGTAAACCGGCCGCTGAACCGGATACTCCTTGCCCGCCTCCTTGCGTTCTACTACAATAGCCACGCTAACTGCGCGAGCATTGGCCGCTACGTATAGCAATAACGGCTCCTTGTCGACCGGAGCTGCAAGAATGGGCGGATTGGCTAATTGCCGCTTCAAGTCCTCCAACGCTTCGTCAGCAGCCGGACTCCAGACGAATTGATCTGTCTTTCTCAGCATCTGGTATAAAGGGATGGCCTTCTCTCCGAGGCGGCTGATAAACCGGCTCAGCGCGGCAATCCGACCCGCCAAACGCTGAACATCGTTGATACACTTCGGTTTAGCCAGGGAGGTGATAGCCGTAATCTTCTCCGGATTAGCCTCGATTCCTCTGTTGGACACAAGAAAGCCCAGTAACTTGCCTGCCGGAACACCAAAAACACATTTGGCCGGGTTAAGCATCATCTTGTAAACCCGCAAGTTGTCAAAGGTTTCCTTCAAATCATCAACCAGCGTCTCCCTCTGCCTTGACTTGACTACAATATCATCCACATAGGCGTGCACATTGCGGCCGATCTGCTTATGCAGGCAGTTCTGTACACACCGTTGATAAGTGGCTTGGGCGCTCTTGAGCCCAAAAGGCATAGATACATAGCAGAAGGCTCCAAAGGGAGTAATAAACACCGTCTTCTCCTGGTCCTTAACCGCCATTTTGATCTGATGATACCCAGAATACGCATCCAAAAAACTCAAACGCTCACAACCCGCCGTGGCATCAATAATCTGGTCAATGCGGGGGAGGGCAAAAGGATCCGCTGGACAAGCCTTGTTAAGATCCGTATAATCCACACACATACGCCAAGTGACGTTTTTCTTAAGAACCAGCACCGGATTAGCAAGCCACTCTGGGTGGAACACTTCAATGATAAAACCAGCTGCTAAGAGCCTGGTCACCTCCTCCGCAATAGCTTTGCGCCTCTCTTCGTTAAACTGGCGGAGAAATTGCTTTATCGGTTTATACTTGGGATCAACATTAAGAGTGTGCTCAGCGAGTTCCCTCGGTACACCTGGCATGTCAGAAGGCTTCCATGCAAAAATGTCCCGATTCTCACGGATGAACTCGATGAGCGCACTTTCCTATTTAGGGTCCAAGTTGGCACTGACAGTGAACTGCTTGGACGAATTGCCGGGCACGAAGTCAACAAGCTTGGTCTCAGCCGCTGATTTGAACTTCAGATCTGAATCATGCTCCGTAGTTGGCTTCTTCAAAGGGGTCATGTCCGTCGGATCAACATTGTCCCTATAATATTTCAACTCCTCCGTGGCACAAACTGACTCTGCATAGGCCGCATCACCTTCCTCACATTCCAAAGCAATCTTGCGGCTCCCATGAACCGTTATTGTCCCTTTGTAACCCGGCATCTTGAGCTGCAAATAGATATAACAAGGCCGTGCCATGAATTTGGCATAAGCCGGCCGCCCAAACAAGGCGTGATACGGGCTCCGAATTTTCACTACCTCAAAGGTTAGTGTTTCAGATCGGGAATCATGCTCGTCCCCAAAAGCCACCTCCAAGGCTATCTTACCAACAGGATACGCTGATTTGCCAGGCACCACACCATGGAACACCGTATTAGACGGTCTGAGATCCTTGTCTGTTCGCCCCATGCGGCGGAATGTCTCATAGTACAGGATGTTAATACTGCTCCCTCCATCCATGAGTACCTTGGTGAATTTATAACCTCCCACCTGAGGGTCTACCACTAATGCCAACTGGCCCGGATTGTCAACCCGGGGGGGGTGATCCTCCCTGCTCCACACGATAGGCTGCTCCGACCAGCGTAAATAACGTGGTACAGCCGGTTCAACAGAGTTCACTGCTCTCTTGTGAAGTTTCCGGTCGCGCTTATCCAAGCTAGTTGTGAAAACGTGATACTGCCCATTGTTCAACTGTTTTGGCTGGCTCTGATAACCCGACCACCGCTACTGCTGCTGTTGGTTGTAACCCCCTTGACTGCTCTGATTATTCTAGTCGTTATGACTGCCCTGATTAAAACCTGAACCGGAAGCTCCATCGTGGCTCGGCCCATGGAAACCGGATCCTGAGCCACCACCTGACCCATGGTTATATCGGAAGGCATTAGAGTTTTTAAACTCCTGCATAATGTAACAATCCTTCCAAAGGTGGTTCGCCGGCACTTCCTTCGTCCCGTGTTTCGGACAAGGCTGATTCAACAAATAGTTTAAGCGATCCGGGTTAGGATTCGGAGCTCCACTACGATTTGCCGCTTTACCTCTGCGCCGCTGACCCTTGTCCTGTGCATTAGTGTTAGCCACAAAGTCCATGCTGCCATCCGCTTTACGCTTGCCTCCGTTCCCATGGCTCGCCGGTTTATGTTGATGCCCCTTGAAATTGCTATTCTTCTTTCCGTTCCCTGCTTCGTTATCGTCAGTCTCAGGATCCTTGGTACTATCAGAATCAGCATACTTCACCAAAGCGGCCATGAGAGTTCCCATGTCGTTACAGAACCGCTTCATACGCCCCAACTTCAACTTCAGACGCTTAAACCGGCAGTTGCTCTCTAGGGTTAAAATCGCAGAGTCAGCATTAATCCTGTCAGACGAGTGCAAGACTTCCGAAACGCGGCGTACCCAATGGGTTGTTGACTCTCCGTCCTCCTGAACGCAAGCGGCCAAGTCTACTATGGACTTAGGCTTCTTACACGTATCTTTGAAATTCTTGATAAACCGGGTCCGCAACTGGGCCCATGAACTGATAGAATTAGGCGGCAGGCTCTTCAACCAAGTATGGGCCATGCCTTCAAGCATCATGGTGAAGTATTTTGCACACGCGATCTCATCCACATCCAGCATCTCCATGGCCATCTCATAACTCTCTACCCACGCTTTTGGAGATAAGTCAGCGGTGTAATTCGACACCTTGCGCGGACCCTTGAAGTCTTTGGGCAGGTGCACATTGGGTAAAGCGGGGACTAGACAGGGCACTCCCAGGCTAGAGGCGACCCCTGGCCCGGCAGAGGTGGTAGGACGAACTGGTGTAAGCTGATCTGCCTCGTTCTATGCTGCTAACTCGGCCTCCCTTCGTGCCCGGGCCCGGTCCACTACATCCTGAGCATCGCGAATACCCCCGGCCGGGTTATTGCCATGGGCCGCTTCACGGCTCCGCGCATTGCTTGATACGGCCGGTTCATCCATGTGCCTACTGTAGCTCCGGCTTGGACGAGGTGTGGAATGAATCCGATCGCGGCTGTATGAATATGCCTCCTGCTGAATCAAAGCGGTCCGGAGAAGTTCCTTAACCCGACGCGTCTCTATTGCTTGCGGAGAGTCTCCTTCGATCGGGATAGCTTCTAATCGCGCAGCAGCTGCGACAAGATTATCCATAGGATTAGAATAATGACCCGGAGGTGTCTAGACCGGTGGAGGAATCACAATGTTCTGCCGAGGAGGTTCCATCAGGCGGGGTTGAACTGTCGCTCCTGGCCCTGGTGCCTCGACCCGGTTTACCTCCCGGTGCCCCGGCGGATTACTGGTTCCAGCCTCCGGAGTGTGAAAGAGATTTCGAGGGTCAAACCCTAACAGCAGGCGTGATCTGTGCTTCCGCTTCAAGACCTCCTGTGATGCGTTCTGGTCGAGCATGAGCTTATAGGCCTGGGCGTCCAAAGCGGCCCACTCTGCGGCCATCCTGTCCTTCTCTGCTGCCAGGTCGGCTTTAGCTTGCGCGATCTGCTCTCTCACCTTTGCAACCTCTGCATCATGGGCCTCCTGATCCGCCGGATTGGCCTCTGCCATAAATACAGCTAGTGCATCAAACAGGTCAGACAGAACTTGAACCGGTGGGCGCACAAGGCCTCCTGCCCCTGCTGCCGCTGCCGCTGCTGATCCGGAGAACATTGCTGCTGCGGTCGAGGAGTGATTCGCCGCCTGCGTACCGGCCATGAATATTCCAACCCGGTTGATCTGCTCAGGGGGGTCCGGAACACTGTCGCCATCGGAACAGCCCTAATCTGGTCGTCTTGCAACTGGTACAATGATTCGGTCTCCCCGGTCGAGGACTCGTCGCTAGAATAGACGACGGTCTCGCTACCGTATTCTGACTCGTCCCCATGCTCTCCTCCGTGGATGACTCCCACGAAGGCACACTTCACGGCCGGTTTAACCTGGGTAGATCTCGCACACTGAGCCGTTTCGACGAGGTTGGTGCAGATGTCCGGCTCAGGCCCAGGCTCACCAATCTTGCCGATAAAAACGTGTATGCCACCAAAGGGGACCCGGTACCCGTACTCGATCGAGCCGGCTTCGGGACCCCATCCTACATCGTCGATGTAGAGCTTGCTGCGACGACTCTTGGTCATCCGGCCCACCGCATAGCCTTCAAGTCCTTTGAGCTTGCCCTCCAAGATCATCAAACCGTCGTGCGATAGCCCCACGGTGGGCGCCAACTGTCGTGGATTTGTCACGCAAGATGTCCTTGTGAAAGGACTTAGTCATGGAGCCATCGCTACGGGTTAACTTGAAGGGGTTAAAGCGGACACAAAGACACAAGGGTTTATACTAGTTCGGCCCCTTTGATGAAGGTAAAAGCCTACGTCTAGTTGTGATGGAATTGATGTGGTTTTGATGGCTAGGGAGCAAACAAGCTTCGCCTAGGCTCGAGTTGTTGTTGTCTGTCCTTGAATCGCCGCCAGGTCGTCCCCTTATATACACGGGTGACACCCGTCGGCCCACAGAGTCCCACACCGGTTCATACTCGTATCCCGGTTGGTCTCTCTCTATTCCTAACTTACAATGCAAGTTTACATATCAAGCTGGTTTACGGCTACAGGTTCTAAACCGACTACAGGCCTTGGGCCTTCATCTGCTTAATCACCTTTAAACTACTAATGAAGCTAACCCGGCCCAGGAAGGCCGGTTCATGCCCAGTGGTAATATCCCCAACAAGGTGTACGAGCCGAAGGACGAGCACATGGAAGAGTACCTCACGAAAGTACGCAAGATGGAGAAGCAGTTCTGGGGGCTGGAGTTGCAGCATGTGCCCCGCGACACCAACCAAGAGGCTGACGACATCGCTAGGAGGGCATCCAAATGGCTGCCCCAGGAGCCTGGAGCTTTCGAGGAACGACTCTTCAAGCCGTCAGCGGCACCACCACTTTCAAGAACGGCATAGCCTCGGGAAGAGCTCCCTCAGCCACCTGCCACAGGAGCCCCGGCCTATGGCCCGACCTCGGGGGCGCACCTACTCTTGGCGCTGGAGCCTCAGGATGGATGCTGGACCAAGGAATTCAAGGAATACTTGACGCAAGGGACGCTACCGGAGAAAGAGGAGGACACGGAGCGTGTGGCCTGGCAGGCCACGGCCTACTGCATCCAAGACGGTGAGCTATACCAGAAGCGGCCGAATGACGTTTCCTTACATTGCATCTCCAGGGAACAGGGGAAAGAGCTGCTGGCCAACATACACGGCAGAGATTGCAGACACCACTCGTCGTTACGGACCCTCGTCGGCAAGGAATTTTGCAACGGATTCGATTGGCCTATAACACTCAATGACGCGACCGAGCAGTGAAGTCCTGCGAGGCCTGCCAATTCCACGCCAAGCAGATCCATCAGCCAGCTCAGGGCCTACATACCATCCCGCTCTCGTGGCCGTTCGTGGTCTGGAGGCTGGATATCTTGCGCCCATTCCCTCGAGCGCCTGGGGGCTACCGCTACTCTACGTCGCCATCGATAAGTTCACCAAGTGGGCGGAGGTGGAAGCCGTCCGCACCATCCCAGCCGGATCCATGGTCAAGTTCATCAAAGGCCTCGTGAGCCGGTTTGGGGTCCCCAACCGCATCATCACCGACAACGGTTCACAGTTCCCTAGCAATCTCTTCAAGATGTATTGTGCTAACCTTGGAATGCAGATCTGCTACGCTTTGATGGCGCACCCCCGGAGCAACGGCCAGGCTGAACGCGCCAACACGGAGGTCCTGAGGGGCCTCAAGACTAGGACCTTCAAGAAGAAGCTGGAGGCCTGCGGCAGGGGCTGGCATGACAAGCTCTAGTTTGTGTTGTGGTCCATCCGCACCACCGCCACCAAGCCAACGGGTAAGACCCCGTTCTTCCTCATCTACGGAGTAGAAGCGGTTCTCCCTCACGAGGTCAGGCGTCGCTCCGCGCGGGTCCTGGCATTTGATGAGGCGCAGTAGGACACCATGCGGGGGACGGACCTTGTGCCGGGAGAGGAACGCCGCCGTGAAGCCACGCTACGGGCGGCAAGATACCAGCAGGCGCTGCGGCGGTATCACTGTTGCAGCGTCCGCCCCAGGATGCTTGAGGTTGGGGACCTTGTCCTGAGGCGGGTGCTCTCCAGGGAAGGGCTGCATAAGCTCTCACCCATGTGGGAGAGCCCGTTCAAGGTCGTCCATGTCTCTAGGTCTGGCGCCGTGTGCTTGGAGACCCAGGATGGGGTACCCATCCCGAACGCCTGGAACACCCAGCACCTCCGGAAGTTCTACCCCTGAAGAAAGGCCTGGTGCCTGTGAAGAAGGCCCGGTGCTTGTGAATCTCGCCACCCATGACACTCTCACGTAATAATGAGTGGGGCTGTACACGCCCCGGAGTCTCAGGAGTGCCGCCCTTGGGCCTCGGGGGCTCCCTCCCACGCCCAGTGGCTGCACTTAGCTCCGCGCTGGTGAGAAGACTTGAAGACTAGACTAGGTGCCAAACGCGGCTTTTCATTTTCTTTCTGAAGTTGGCTCGCTCTTCCTTGATTGAACCATGATTGAAGTTGCTTCTGGTGTTCTTTGTCGGTTCTGTTCAATCGCCTTCTGCCTCCATTTTCTATCATCAGCTCTTTGTCTGACATCCTCTCTCTCACATACCTCGCGAGGGGGCTATACGGGCGCCCTCGTGAGCCTTTTCTTCTGATTTTCGCGAGGCACTCTCGTTCGAATTCGCAGCAAGAGCACCCCTCTCGGTTCGTGCCCCTCGAGTACCGCGACACAAAGCGCCAGGCCACGGGCAGCAGCCCTTGCGACCAGGGCCCGGCAAGGCCTGAAGCGGGCACCTCGCTAGGCGGAAACTACTTCAAACGTGCCAAGCTAAGTTGTTCCTACACGCCAACGTACAACAACAATGCCGTGACACAGCACAAGAATAATAAATGCAACATGTTAACTAGGAAATCATAGTTTGTTGCACGCCCCCACGGGGCCCCATACTTGTCTCTCTCAATGCAGGAAGGAAAACAAAACAAAAGCAGCACGCGCCTTGCAGCAGTTCGCAAGGAGGGATCTACCGCGACCTCCTGAGATCAGCCAGACCCCACCTTGCACTTCACCGGGGCGCGGCGACAGGGCGACCCGCTGTCGCCCTCGAGGCGGGCACTGTGGCGTGGCGGTTGATCATAGCCGCCGCTGGAGGAGCTGTCGCTGGAGGAAGAGCCGTTGTAGGTTGACGATCTGCGGTCGCTGCCGGGAGCAAGTTCGCCTTCACCCTCACAACGACCGTCGCCAAGATCGATCACCTTGTCACCGTTGTTGTCTTCAGGGAAGCACCCAACACGGCAGCCATCCTCTCCGAACACCCTCACGTAGAGGGTCGCGTCGCCATCATACTTGAAGTGGAGGGTGCACCGCCTTCCCAAACCCCGCATGCGGGCAAACGTCTGCCAGCCTCGGGCCAATGCTGCGTTACCGGCGATGGAGACCTCCACCACGACCCAGGAGGCCCTGCTACAGTAGCCATCCACCTGCAACTAGAGCCTGCCAGGGCCCGCGACCGGCAGCTCGCCGACGAAGAAGCGCGGGAACTGAAGCCAGTTGTCGGCCGGGTTTTCTGACCACACGATGAATTCCGGCAGCACCTACGCCAAGTGGAAGCGCGGCCGGGGAGGCCGCACGACCACATCACGCCTGTCGGTGTCAAAACCGGCGGATCTCGGGTAGGGGGTCCCGAACTGTGCGTCTTGGCGGATGGTAACAGGAGACAAGGGACACGATGTTTTACCCAGGTTCGGGCCCTCTTGATGGAGGTAAAACCCTGCGTCCTGCTTGATTAATATTGATGATGTGTGTTACAAGAGTGGATCTACCACGAGATCAAGGAGGCTAAACTCTAGAAGCTAGCCTATGGTATGATTGTTGTTCGTCCTATGGACTAAAGCCATCCGGTTTATATAGACACCGGAGAGGGCTAGGGTTACACAGAGTCGGTTACAATGGTAGGAGATCTACATATCCGTATCACCAAGCTTGCCTTCCACGCCAAGGAAAGTCCCATCCAGACACGGGATGAAGTCTTCAATATTCTATCTTCATAGTCTTGGAGTCCGGCCGATGATGATAGTTCGGCTATCCAGACACCCCCTAGTCCGGAACTTCCTCAGTAGCCCCTGAACCAGGCTTCAATGACGACGAGTCCGGCGCGCATGTTGTCTTCGGCATTGCAAGGCGGGTTCTTCCTCCGAATAATTTGTAGAAGATTGTGAACACCAGGATAGTGTCCGGCTCTGCAAAAATAAATTCCACGCACCACCGTAGAGAGAATAATATTACACAAGTTCAATCTGCTGACGTATTTTGCGGCATAACGTCACACCACTACCAAGCCTTTACTAGAATCGTTTTTATTGTACCACCTCAGCGCGTTTAGCGAAGCGGTTTCCTAGGCACGTCTTGTCGAAGCAGAGATCGTGTTCCCCTTATTCCGGGATTCCCATCAATACGGACGTGGGTAACCCAACCGCGCCATTGATTGCGGCGCTTGGGGGATAAGCGAGTTTTATCAGGCCGGTGGGGACGCATGTTTGTGTCCGCCCATATAAGGGGATAAAGATCCAACCCTTTTACCTGCGCCTTCTTCCTCCATGGCTTATCCAACTCCGCGAACTCGAGCTCCAGCGCCTAAGTCCGCACTTCTCACCTCAACCTTCTCCAACTATGTCCGGAGCGGGAGGTAAGTGGATGGCCTCCTCCGTCACGGAGGGGCAGATCCAGAAGCTGCGCAATGCCGGATATTTGTCCAGCAACATCACGCACCGGCTCCCCGACGAGGGAGAGTTCATCCCCACCCCCAGGCCCCATGAGAGGGTAGTATTTCTTCCCCATTTCCTTCGCGGACTGGGCTTCCCACTTCATCCCTTTGTTCGGGGGCTCATGTTCTACTACGGCCTGTATTTCCATGATCTGGCCCCGAATTTCATCCTCAACGTCTCGGCGTTTATCGTCGTGTGCGAGGCCTTCCTCTGCATCCAGCCCCACTTCGGTTTGTGGCTCAAGACCTTCAGCGTCAAGCCGAAGGTTGTGAAGGGCAGCCAAGCGGAGTGCGGAAGCGCCATGGTGGGCAGGATGTCCCACGTTACTTGGCTGGAGGGCACTTTTGTGGAAACCATTAAGGGGTGGCAATCGGGGTGGTTCTACATCACCAAGCCGCGTGACCCTGAATGGGCAGCGGCCCTTGAATTCAGATCTGGCATCCCTACACGGCTCACCTCCTGGAAAGAGAGTGGCCGGATCTGGGGTGATTCGGAGGAGCTGACCGGACTCCAAGCCTGTATCCAAAAGCTGGTGGACAAGAAGCTCAAGCTTGTCAACGTAGTCCAGGTCATGCTCATCCGCTGGATTCTCCCGTGCCAACGACGGGGTTTCAACATGTGGGAGTTCGATCCGGCACAGCACCAGACTCTGAGCGAGCTCTTCGACACTACGTACGAAGATGTCTGGAAGGTGCTGTTCAAGGGCGCCGAGGCTCCCGCATCCGCTTCCGAAGATCACGGATTCAGCTCGCAGCGTCCGGCTGACGAGGTAAGTGATTTTGTCCTTTACGGAATGCTCGTTTTCCATAGTTTGACTCTATGCGGGATCTAAACTCCCTTTACCTTTGACAGGACTGGCTGGCGAAGGCCGAACAGACTATCTGTCCGGCCCCATTGCCAGAGGACCCAGCGGACGCCCGCCTAACGGGGTTGCTGGCTCCGGCACCCCACGTGGTGCCAGAGAAGAAGGCCAAGAAGAAGGCCATGGGGAATCGAAAGAGTTCCTGTTTTCAGGTGCTATCGGATGACGACTCCGAGGCCGACTCCTCTCACCAAGGTGAGGAGGAGAAGAAGAAAGCCTCTCCCCTAGAGGGGGGAGAGAAGAAAAGGAAGGCCTCCCCAACGAGGGAGGCCGAAGGGTCCAAGAAGGGAAAAACTCTTCCCCCGGACTGCTCTGCCAACGCCAGTGACGACGAGGAGGACTGGCCTCCAAGGGCCAAGCCCCTGGCGAGATCGTGAGTATCCAGACTCCCGAATAACTTCATGGTTTTTATTTTTTGCCACACAATGTCTTTCTAACGCCGCATACAATCCTGCAGTCCGCCCAAGGACGATCTTCCCGCTTCGTCGAGCGGGTCCTTAGGTGCGTCGGATATGGATTCTCTTCCGACCGCCTCCACCCCCCGTGACACGGACGATGCCGAGGTGGGATCCCGGGAAGGGACCCGCCAGGAGGAGGAGGCCCCGGAGGTGTCGCAGGACAACCTCCCGGACTTTGCACCGGACTCGGCTCCGGATCCCATAGTGGCTCCGGAGTCCGGCGGGCGGCCCCTTCGTAAGAAGGGAAAGACCGTGACACCGGCAACCTCCGTCCAACCAGAGGCGCCGGATAGCTTGCTGGAGGCGCTCAATGGCGCCTCCATCGAAGAGGAACACCGCACTGTTATGAGTGCGGTGATTCAGAAGGTGCAGCTCGCCAAGAGTGGGCTGACCGAAGCCTGCAGCAGCCTTTTAACAGGCTTTGAGGTAAGAATTTTGATATATGTAAAATAGTACCGCATAGACAGTAGCCCCTGATGCTCGGTTCGGTTTTCGGAAAGAAAAGCCAGACTGAGGATCTTAAGAAGATATACGCAGGAGTCATAAAAAATATGTCAATATGGGATTGCACGCTGCGCTGCTGACCTCTGCCGCACTGACTGCGGAGGTCAATACTTTGAAGGAAAGCCTCGAGCGGTCCGAGAACGAGCTCGGCCGTGCCAAGAAGCAGCTCGAGGACAAGGAAGGTGAGTAACACCTTATTAAAATTGTACCTTACAGAAAAGGATTTTGGTTGCAAAAAGAATGACAAGGATAACGTTGGTATTGCAGGGGCCACTAACGAGGTGGCGACCCTGAAAGAGGCGGTGGCCGTGGCCGAACGCAATGCGTCCGCAGAGCGCACCGAGCGAGAGAAGCAGGAGGTGCGGGTGGCGGAGGTACAGCAAGAGCTCCAGGATCTCGTGAAAAAACATGAGAGCCTGGAGCGTGACTCGAAGACTCGAGAGTCTGAGCTTGCAACGGCTCTTGAGAGTGCCAAAGCCGCTAAGGCCGAAGCCTACAAGGCCCTCCAAGAAATCGAGGAATTGAAGAAAATAGCGGCGGGTAAGGCATTTTTCATGCAAAGTAAGCATGTGAGTGTTAATTACCTGTTACTTACCCGAATTCGGAGATCTCCAGGAACATTCGCAGATCTTCCTCGTAGCGTATCCGATGCCGCCGCATTCTACCGGGCCGAGGAGGGGAGCTCGACGGAGAAGGTCTTCTGGTCTCAGTATGCTGAGGCCGGACATCCGGTGCCCCTTAGCGACCAGCTGAAGCAGCTGGTCGAGCTCCACAAGGTGGTCGAACAGGCCATGAAGGGCCTCATAGCTCGGCTATGGCCTAAGGAGGCCATGCCCGGGAGCTACTTCAGCCTGGTGCGGCGGCTGGTGGATGTGTGCCCGTTGGTTGAAGTCATCAAGCACTCCGCTTGTATTGCGGGTGCCTGTCGGGCCCTTGCCCGCGCAAAGGTGCACTGGGGCAAGCTGGATGCCCAGAAGCTCATGACGGACCCGCCGCTGCAGGGCAAGGAGCACCGCACGCCCGAGATGTATTATAAGAGTGTGCTGAAGGGCGCCCGCACTATTGCGGGTGAGTGCTCCAAAGATGTAATATTTGAGTAGACTCGCATTTTGTTATCCTGTGCGCTGAAAACTTAGTTCATTTGCACTAAGCAACGCATTTTAATTTAAAATATTACCTTCTGTGCGGCTGTTTATCAAATCTGAGAGATGGCAAGTCGTCGGCTTCAGCCCCCATGCCACGAGTGTTGGGGTGTTCGGGATAAATTTGAGCACTCTTGTTCCCATATTTGGGTCCATCTAGGGAGGCGCTCAACACAACGAACAAGGCAACCGGACTTATAGTGCTTGAACACTCTCACTTAGCCATAGAATTCTATAATTTTAAATTTTGGCGAAGCCCCTAGTCTTCGGAAGGCCGAATTTGGGGCGCTATCCACGCCTGGGCCGGACAAAAATCGGCTCCTCGCTCTAAGCGGCATAAGTCTTTAGGGACTCGCAAAAAACCTCTCGAACAGCAACCAGCTCTCGCCTCATCATGACGGCCAGTTTTAGCTTTCTCCACTGAGGCGTTAACCCAGCTCAACTGGGGCGCAATCGCAGTGGTTCTCCTAGTGCTACCTTAGCCGATACAACGGAACGTAAGGTACCAAAACATGGGAGCCGGGCAAACCCAACTATTGACCCGAGACATGATTCGGAGCTGATGCATATAATGCTATAAGTTTGGGGTGCCGCACTTGTGAAAGTGTTCGGACTTATCACACCATGATGCGGAAACATAAGCCCCTAGTGTATTTAGCCGTACCAAAACGTACGGATGCGACATGTCACAAATGAACATATGTATAAAAGAGAAATGCAATTGGAAGCAAAATGGTGCTGCATTACTTATTCAAGAAAAACTGCTGTAAGTGCAGAACGATACAAATGGTGCGATAAGCAAGGGATGGGACTGTTAAACATGTCCCCCTCCAGGGGTAGGCTGTAGAATGGTGCATAAAACAGATTTAATGCTCATAATGGAGACCACCTGGATATTCGTTGTAGCCTTTCTTCTTCCCTGGCTGTTGCATCGTGAGTTCGGCAGGTCTACTGCCGGACGGGGCCTCTGACGAACGGAGTCCTGTGGGTAAAAATAAAAAGGAAAAAGAAAAAAAGAACGACACACTTGAGAGCCCCTGGTGTGGTTGAGCCGCAGTCTGGGCCTATCGTGGTCGCGCCCCTCTCCCCATGCCCATGGTATCTTCAGAGCGTAATGGTGTACGCGAAGGACCTGTCTTGACGTTTTACAGGGGCTGGGGTTGGGGCCGCACTGCTACGCGTGCTCAGAACGTGCCAGGTGGTCTTGTTGTAGGTTACTTCGGGCGCGCTTAGCTGTGTCCGGCCGCTTAACGGCCGGACTCGAGAATTGCCTTAAGAGGCTGCATTGTACTTCTGCCGCGAGAGCTGCTGTATGTTCCTCCGTGCGGAGAGAACGTTCAGTGTGTCCGTTGACCGTGATGACTCCTCGAGGGCCTGGCATCTTGAGCTTGAGGTATGCGTAGTGCGGCACCGCGTTGAACTTTGCAAATGCGGAACGTCTGAGCAGAGCATGATAGCCGCTGCGGAACGGAACTATGTCGAAGATTAACTCCTCGCTTCGGAAGTTATCCGGGGATCCGAAGACCACTTCAAATGTAACTGAGCCTGTACAATTGGCTTCTACACCTGGTATGACGCCTTTAAAGGTCGTCTTGGTAGGTTTAATCCTTGAGGGGTCTATGCCCATTTTGCGCACTGTATCCTGATAAAGCAGGTTCAGGCTGCTGCCGCCATCCATCAGGACTCTGGTGAGGTGAAATCCATCGACGATTGGGTCTAAGACCAATGCGGCGAATCCGCCGTGGCAGATGCTGGTGGGGTGGTCCCTTGGGTCAAAAGTGATCGGGCAGGAGGACCACGGATTGAACTTCGGGGCAACTGGCTCCATCGCGTATACATCCCTGAGTGCACGCTTCCGCTCCCTTTTGGGTATGTGCGTTGCGTATATCATGTTCACCGTCCGCACCTGTGGGGGGAAACCCTTCTGTCCTCTATTGTTCGGCGGTCGGGTCTCTTCCTCGTCATCGCTATGCAGCCCCTTGTCATTGTTTTCGGCAATTAACTTGCCTGCCTGCTTGAATACCCAACAGTCCCTGTTGGTGTGGTTAGCTGGCTTTTCGGGGGTGCCGTGTATCTGGCACAAGCGGTCGAGTATTCGGACCAAATTGGACGGACCCGGAGTAGTTCTTTTGAATGGCTTTTTCCGCTGACCGGGTTTAGAGCCTCTGAATCCGGCATTGACTGTCGTATCCTCACTATTGTCGCTGTTAATGCGGCATTTGTTTTTGTTACGACGCGACCTGCCATTACGGTCCTTGATATCTGGACTGCCAGAATTTTTGCCGAGGTTGTTGCTACGTGCTAGCCAGCTGTCGTCACCCGCGCAGAAGCGGGTCATGAGTGATGTGAGGGCTGCCATGGATTTCGGCTTTTCCTGTCCCAGGTGCCGGGCAAGCCACTCGTCGCGGATATTATGCTTGAAGGCTGCAAGGGCCTCCGCATCCGGATAGTCGACGATTTAGTTTTTCTTGGTTAAGAACCATGTCCAGAATTGTCTGGCCGATTTGTCTGGCTGCTGAATTATGTGGCTTAGGTCATCAACGTCTGGTGGTCGCACATATGTGCCTTGGAAGTTATCGAGGAATGCGGCTTCCAGGTCTTCCCAACTCTCAATTGACTCTGCTGGCAAGCTATTAAGCCAATGCCGGGCTGGTCCTTTAAGCTTGAGGGGGAGATATTTGATGGCGTGAAGATCGTCACCGCGGGCCATGTGTATGTGAAGGAGATAGTCTTCGATCCAAACCGCGAGGTCTGTTGTGCCATCGTAAGATTCAGTATTCACGGGTTTAAACCCTTCGGGGATTTGATGATCCATTACTTCGTCTGTGAAGCATAGTGGGTGTGCGGCGCCTCTGTACTGGGCAATATCATGATGGAGCTCGAAAGGGCTTTGTCTATTTTGTTCGGTCCGGCCGGACTTACTGTGTCCGACGCGACGGTTGTCGTCATGTATCATGGGGCGCCCACGCGATCCATAGATCGATCTTGATTGTCTTGCCCTATCCTCCAATATATCTCGCAAGTCCGGAGCGTTCCCCTGTGGCCTTGTGCTTTTCGAGCGATGCCGGGGTATGGGTCTAGTGAAGGGCCTAGAGGCCTCTCTGTCGCGACCACAGGGTGGTCGGTTAGCCGTATTGTCTCCTGGTGATGCGGGTTCATACGCCTCCTCCTCTAATCGGGGGAGTAGCTTGCGTTTAGGGTAGCTTTTGGAGGGGCGTTCGAGCTCATGCTCTTCGGCCGCGAGCACTTCAGTCCATCTGTCGGCTAGCAGATCTTGATCAGCTCTAAGCTATTGTTGATTTTTCTTGAGGCTGTTCGCCGTGGCCATAAGCCTGCATTTAAAACGCTCTTGTTCGACGGGATCCTCAGGCACGACGAATTCATCGTTGTCGAGGCTTGCCTCGTCTCCGGAGGGAGGCATATAATCCTCTACCTCTTCTTCTGCCGCTCTCTCATGAGGGTTGGCGTCTCCGTCCTCCTGCGCTGGATCTTGCTGGAGTGGGTTGTCTTCGGCACTGTCCGGTGTATTAGTATCTCCAGTGCCGGAATCTTCATTCTTGCTGTGGTGGGATTTAGAGCGGCGCCGCTTACGCCGGCGCTTGGGCTGTTTCTTGGAGGGGTCATCCTCCGCTGTTCCTTCGCCATTCCCATCCTTTGGGATATCCACCATGTATACATCATATGATGAGGTGGCTTTCCAGTGCCCGGTGGGTGCTGGTTCTTGGTCGTCTCCGGCATCGTCGTCCATACCGTCGATGTCTTCGGAGTCGTAGTCTAGCATGTCGGTTAGATCGTCGACAGTGGCTACCAAATGGGTGGTGGGTGGGCTTTGAATTTCTTTGTCGCCCGCATCCCAACCGTCCAGACCGCAGTCCGGCCAGCGCTCTCCTGATAATGAGAGATACTTTAGCGAACTCAAGATGTCGCCGAAAGGTGAGTGTTGAAAGATGTCTGTTGCGGTGAACTCCATGATCGACACCCAATCAGATTCGATCGGAGGGGGCGCAGGAGGTTCAGAGTCCGGCAAGGAGTCCGGCACCTCGGAGTCACGAGCTTCATGAGGGACAAGGTCAGTGTTCGGCTCTATCGCCATAGAGGTTGCAGCCCCCGAGGCAGTGTCTAGCCATCCGTCCTCGATCTGCGCAGCCGGCTCCGAATTGAAGATCGGAGCGGACTCGAGTGCGGCCTCCAGGGTACTGTCCGGCTGCAGAGCTAAATCATGCCTATCGTGACAGTGCGACGCACTTGGCTATGGCTCGAATCCATCGAAGATCAAGTCCCCGCGGATGTCAGGCGTGAAGTTCAAACTTCCATCTCTGACCTGACGGCCAGGGGCGTAGCTTTCGATCCGCTCCAGTTGGCCAAGCGAATTGGCCCGCAGTGCGAAGCCGCCGAATACGAAGATCTATCCGGGAGGAAGATCTCACCCTGGACTGCATCGCTGATGATGATCGAAGAAGCCATCGAGCCTATCGGTGACGACACAGAGGAACTCTCGATGAAAGCACCAATGTCGGTGTCAAAACCGGCGGATCTCGGGTAGGGGGTCCCGAACTGTGCGTCTAGGCAGATGGTAACAGGAGACAAGGGACACGATGTTTTACCCAGGTTCGGGCCCTCTTGATGGAGGTAAAACCCTACGTCCTGCTTGATTAATATTGATGATGTGTGTTACAAGAGTGGATCTACCAAGAGATCAAGGAGGCTAAACCCTAGAAGCTAGCCTATGGTATGATTGTTGTTCGTCCTATGGACTAAAGCCATCCGGTTTATATAGACACCGGAGAGGGCTAGGGTTACACAGAGTCGGTTATAATGGTAGGAGATCTACATATCCGTATCGCCAAGCTTGCCTTCCACGCCAAGGAAAGTCCCATCCAGACACGGGACGAAGTCTTCAATCTTCTATCTTCATAGTCTTGGAGTCCGGCCGATGATGATAGTTCAGCTATCCGGACACTCCCTAGTCCGGAACTCCCTCAACGCCTTCCTCCACCAACCGGGCTGCCTCGACATGGGTGATACGTCTCCAACATATCTATAATTTTTGATTGTTACATGCTATTATATTACCCGTTTTGGATGTTTATGGGCTTTACTTTACACTTTTATATCATTTTTGGGACTAACCTACTAACCGGAGGCCCAGCCCGCATTGCTGTTTTTTGCCTATTTCAGTGTTTCAAAGAAAAGGAATACCAAACGGAGTCCAAATGGAATGAAACCTTCGGGAGCGATCTTTTTGGATCAAACGTGATCCAGAGGACTTGGAGTGCAAGTCAAGAAGCAATCGAGGAGGCCACAAGGGTGAAGGGCGCCCCCCCCCCCCCTACTGGGCACGCCCCCCTATCTTGTGGGCCACTCGGGCGTCCACCAACCTACTTCCTCCAATATATACCCACGTACCCCGAGAACATCAGGGGCGACCATGAAAACCTATTTCCACCACCGTAACCTTCTGTATCTGCGAGATCCCATCTTGGAGCCTTCGCCGGTGCTCCGCCAAGTAGTTTACCACAACACCATAGGCTATCTTGAGAGAAGCCACTAGTGAAACCTATGGCCCCTGGGTCTATCTTTTATCATATAAGCTTTCAATCTACTTTCATTTGCATCTTTACTTTTCCTATCTATATCATAAAATACCAAAAATATATTTATCTTATCATATTATCTCCATCAGATCTCACTTTCGCAAGTGGCCGTGAAGGGATTGACAACCCCTTTATTGCGTTGGTTGCGAGTTCTTGTTTGTTTGTGTAGGTGCGTGGGACTTTTGAGGAGCCTCCTACTGGATTGATGCCTTGGTTCTCAAAAACTAAGGGAAATAATTACGCTACAATTGCTGCATCACCCTTTCCTCTTCAAGGAAAACTTACGCAAGCTCAAGACGTAGCAATGGGCGACCCCCACCACGTGTAGAGCCACCGCCGCGGCCGCGGGGAGCCACGACAGGGGTCGGCGAGTGCTTGCGAGGGCGACCGCGTCCACGCTTGGGCGAAGGAGAGCCAGGCCCTTCCTAGCGAGCCTTCCCCTTCTCCGCGGCCGAAAACCTCTTCACAGGCACCATGGGGGACGCTACAAGCAACAGCGGGGGAGGAGAAGCGAGCGCAATGGGAAGAGATGGGTGACGGGGGCTCTCACCCCTCCTCGTTTATAACCCAAGGGAGGCCAACCGTCGACCTCCATGATCACAGGTAATGATAACCCTCTTTGCATGTAGCAGGGACTCGTCAAGTCGGGCGGTTGCCGAGGCAGCATGGGGAAGCGGAGAGGCCCAGGTCCAATCAGTCGCCATGCGTCCGCCAAGGCCGCAGGCTATTGGGGCCCATGCCGCTCCGTACTTGCCCTTTGGCTTCACCGCTAAGCCAAGTCCAAGCGCGCCTTGGGCCCGAGGGCTACTGTCGGTGTTCTGGGAACGGGGGTCCCCAGACTTGCCTGCCTGCGGCCCGTGGCGTGGCTCCACCAGTGGCCCAGTACGACCCGTCTTCGTCAACCAACACTCAAGACCCTTGAAAGGGGCCAAGCCTCGCGAGGCGGACGACACAAGGCCTCCTCAGGAGCGGCCTCATCAGGCGGGCTCAGGAGGGGGCGGAGAGATCAAGGCAAGGGGTACCTCATGAGGTTCCCGTGACGCAATCCATGACGACCAATGCCAGGCGGGTGCCAGGCGGGCGCCAGCACGTGCAGTGTCCTTGTTTCCCCTTTGGTGCTAAGGGGGCAAGCGCAGGCACAGAGTACTAAGGCATCAGGCAAAGGTTTCTGTATCGGTGCAACAAGACCAAGACCAGTAGGACGGCAGGACGGAGGTCATCGTGGAGCCCAAGACGGCGTCACCACCAGTGCCTTTGGCAGGCGAAGACCACTTTTAGTCAGGATAGCTTGTACTAGTTGTCCCCTTTCAAATTGGCCGTTGTTGGATCCCTTCCCGCTCAATATTTGGGGCGAGGACCAGGGCCTCTATAAATAGGACTAGCCACCACAGTGGGGAGGGGACTCATCTTGACCTCCATACACCAACTCAGTTCATCTTCGCATCCACCAAGCACAAGAACGCCTCTCCTCAGGAGGCTGTTCTTCCCTTGTACTGTTCATCATCAGCCCAAGAGGCAATCCACCACCACCACACTGGAGTAGGGTATTACACCACAACGGTGGCCTGAACCAGTATAAATCGTGTGTCTCTTGTGTTGCGAGTTCATCGAGCTAAGCTTAGAGATCGCGGCGAGGCTGAGAGCGAGATTCGGTAGGGGGAAATCTTCGTGCGCACCCCAGTGTTTGAACCTCAAGGGTTTTGCCAGAACCCTAAATCCGACAGGATGGCATTCATCATGCAACCGTTATAACATAGGGTGACACCGAACTAGCTCCAGTTCATCAATATAATGTAGGCATGTATTCCGAATATAGTCATACGTGCTTATGGAAAAGAACTTGCATGACATCTTTTGTCCTACCCTCCCGTGGCAGCGGGGTCCTAATGGAAACTAAGGGATATTAAGGGCTCCTTTTAATAGAGTATCGGACCAAAGCATTAGCACTTATTGATTACATGAACTCCTCAAACCGCGGTCATCACAGGGAAGTGTCCGACTATTGTCACGTCGTGGTTTGCCGGATCATAACACATAGTAGTTAACTATAACTTGCAAGACAGGATTAAGAACACTCATATATTCATGAAAACATAATAGGTTCAGATTTGAAATCATGGCACTCGGGCCCTAGTGACAAGCATTAAGCATGGCAAAGTCATAGCACCATCAATCTTACAACATAATGGATACTAGGGATCAAACCCTAACAAAATTAACTCGATTACATGGTAAATCTCATCCAACCCATCACCGTCCAGCAAGCCTATGATGAGATTACTCACGCACGGCGGTGAGCATCATGAAATTGGTGATTGAGGATGGTTGATGATGATGATGGTGACGGATTCCCCTGTCCGGAGCCCCGAACGGGCTCCAGATCAGCCCTCCCGAGGAAGAACAGGGATTGGAGGCGGCTCTATAACGTAAAACGCGATGAATCCTTCTCTTTGATTTTTTTCTCCCCGGACGTGAATATATGGAGTTGGAATTGAGGTCAGTGGAGGTCCAGGGGACCCACGAGGTAGGAGGGCACGCCCATGGGGTAGGGAGCCCCCCCACCCTCGTGGCGAGGGTCTGGGCCCCCTTCAGTTGATTCTTTTGCTAGTATTGTTTATTAATTCCAAAAAGTGTCTCCGTGAAGTTTCAGGTCATTCCGAGAACTTTATTTCTGCACAAAAATAACACCATGGCAATTCCGCTGAAAGCAATGTCAGTCCGGGTTAGTTCCATCCAAATCATGCAAATTAGAGTCCAAAACAAGGGCAAAAGAGTTTGAAAAGTAGATACGTTGGAGACGTATCACAAGGCATGAGCCTTTCTATGACTAATCCTTGATATTTCTCTTAAGATGATGATCATATGTCTTGGATCTATACTTGTACCCTTGCCTATTATCGAACCCTTGTAGGTACTTGGATGAGCTCAAATCCATGAGATTTCAAGCCACTCACATCCTAAGCAATCTCTACATCACCAAGTTTCTACTATATGGTTGTGGAATACAAGGAAGGATGACCTCATTCAACATATCCGTTGACAATTTCTATATATCAAATTTCATTTGGTACCAAGTTACATGTTTGTCATTTTTGGATACACAAGTGCTCTTCCTTGCAAGACTAACCCTTGTAGGAAGATGAACTCAAACTTCAAGTGATGCTGTCAACTCTTGATGGTCTACATCAACCCTGAGCATCCAACACAAGTTCAACTGCATGATCAAGATCAACACAACCCAAGGTATGTCATTCCATCTTAGAGAAGCTTTGACCTGAGTCATGAGTTAAAGCAACTCAACAAGATGCGAATACATCAAAGTGCTTAAACGAAAAATGATAACCCCGTTTTGAGCTTAAACGATGAGTATGACCTATGATCAAGTGACTTCACTTGACTCATAAGTTAATATACTCTAACATAGGTGACTTTGCCGCCAACTCCTTCTAGATGAAGTTCTCTAGTGTTCCTGGTTCTTCTTGTTGTTTTTGTTTGTTTCTGTCTTTGTGTTTCCTTTATCAAAAAATACTTCATCTAGATCCCTTCTTCTTTATGTGTTTTCTAAATTCCTTGCAAATATTTAAGTGATTCTATTTGCCAAGTGAGCTGAGTTGACAAAATGTTTACTCTGTGTCGAACTCGGTCTCTTCGATTCAAACCTATTGGTCTAACCAAAGCACAAGGTATCCTTGTGAATAGATCATCGGTTCAACCGATGTCAGTGGGAAATGACACCTATGGGATCACAAGAATCCCTACTACGGTTGCCAGGCGCAGGGTTGTGAGAAGAGCAGGATTAGTAACTAGCACAAGGATCGTTTACCCAGGTTCGGGCCACGAGGATGCGTAAAACCCTAGTCATGCTTTGGTGGATGTATTGAGTGTTCTTGATCTCTTGAACTAGCTACGATGGCCGCGTGGTTCAAAAGAGCCGAATCCCTCTCCAGTACGCCATGGGCCTCCTTTTATAGTCGAAAGGGGCTGCCACAGTGGCACACAGGAGGTGGAAAGGCCTACAGTGCTATGAGCTTATCGCCCGCATTAGAGGACAAGACGCATTTAATGCATAGCTTAGGTTTCCTCTTGCTTTATCGGGGACAGGAGCGCGGCACGTCCCGTCCATCGCCGCTCCTCCTCGCTTCGACACGCGCCCTGGCCAGCGATGCATGTGACGCCATGTAGGGAGGCAAGCAGCTGAGGTGGCGCGATGGTGGAGCCTCCACGAAGATCTGCATGCCGCCACGCAGGTGTGTGCTGAGTTGGCCTGGAATCTGCATGTTGCCATGCAGGTGCCTGCCCAGATGGTTGGGCTGGCAGCTGCATGTGAACGGTGGTGGATATTGGGTTGGTGCGGGCCTGGCAGTGGCCCCGCTGACGCCCTTGGCAAGGGTCTTGCCGGGTGGCCCGGCAAGGGTCTTGCCGTGGCATGCTGGCGTCCCCGGCAAGGATCTTGCCGGGGGTCTTGTGGGTTTCCTTGGCAAGAATCTTGTCGAGGATTGTTGCCTTCCAATCCTCATCTGATCTTGAATGTTCTTTGTCTTCACAAAGACCTGCACGCCACCATGGAGGTGCCTCCCGAGCCCTGGCCCAACATAGCTGGTGATGTTGGGGATCGTGGGTTCAAGGGTGGCTCACTCCGCTGGTGTGGGCGAGCCCTCTCGGCAAGGGTCTTGCCGGAGGAACCTGCTTCGTCCATCTGCTCTTTGTGGTCTTGGTCTGTGGCGTTGCCTTATTTGTCTGGTGCCTTCGGCTTTTCTCCGGCTCCGCTCCTTTTCCCTTTTATGTGTGGCCGTGGCGCGTGGCTCTGACTGCTCGTGCACAAGTAAAGGGGTCAAAAGGAGAGCCCCTACTTTTGTACACCGACAGGAGCCCCCGGGCCTGGGCCACACATAAGCACAACACGTTGTTGGGCCAGGCCCATAACGGTGCGCGGGCAGGCCGGGCGGATTTTACCGCGGTAACTTTCCGTCTACTGCGCTTCCCCACGACCCGCG
The DNA here is from genome assembly GCF_018294505.1 of Triticum aestivum. Classification (NCBI taxonomy): domain Eukaryota; kingdom Viridiplantae; phylum Streptophyta; class Magnoliopsida; order Poales; family Poaceae; genus Triticum; species Triticum aestivum. The sequence continues at coordinate 708,813,384 of NC_057801.1, forward strand.
TCGAACGTGCAACGTGGGGGTCGCGCACGCGTGCATGACCAAAGCACGCTGGCGTCATCTTGTGGTGGACAGTAAAGAGGCGGCTTGCATGTCTCCTCGAGACCGCAGGGCCACTGCTCATTTACTGCCCTTACTTGGGAACCGTTGCTCCACGCGTACCATTGCGCCCGTCTCTTGCGCCACGTTTGTTGCATGCATGATGCAACATGAATGACAGGCGCGCGGGATACGGGAAGTCGCACGCGCGTGGGTTGATTCCCACGCGCCTTCAATTGAGCGGGAAGGGCGGTCGACGGCCCCGCCCGTTGTCATTTCGTCGAGCCAGATTGGCCGGAAGGGGCGACTGCGCCCTACCCTCGCCACTTTATAAGGAGGGGAGAGGGAGGAACGGCACCTCTCAATCTTGCGTCATGTGCTTCTCTCCATTCCTGTTCCCTCCTTCCTCCTGCCATGGCGAGGGGACCTGGCTACGCTTCATCGGTGGTGGCGAGGGTCTCGGCTCGACAATGCATCGCTCCTCCCCAAGAGCTCGTGGTGGCGGAGCTAGCCGTTAGAGGGAGGGGGGCGAGGTTGAGGCCATCGCGGCGCTCGAGGGAGAGGAGGACGGGGCGGAAGATCAGCCTCACCCATGCCAGCGGCCCCTCCTGTCAGCGTTCTGGGAACGGGGGTCCCCAGACTTGCCTGCCTGCGGCCTGTGGCGTGGCTCAAGTGGTGGCCCAGTACGGCCCGTCTTCATCAGCACAAGACTCAAGACCCTCGCGAGGGGCCAAGCCTCGCGGGGCAGACGACACAAGACTTCCTTAGGAGTGGCCTCGCTAGGCAGGCTCGCGAGGAGGCGGAGAGATCAATGTAGGGTACCTCGCGAGGTGCCCGTGACGCAGGCCATGACGATCGAGACCAGGCGGGCGCCTGGTGGGTGCCGGCCTGCGCAGTGTCCTTGTTTCCTCTTTGGTGCAAAGGGGACAAGCACAGGCATGGAGTACCGAGGCATCAGGCAAAGGTTGCCATTTCAGTGCAACGAGACCAAGACCAGCAGAGCGGCAGGATGGAGGTCACCGTGGAGCCCAGGACGGCGTCATCGCCAGTGCCTTTGGCAGTCGAAGACCATCTTTAGTCAGGATAACTTGTACTAGATGTTCCCCTTTGAAATGGCCGTTGTTGGCGCCCTTCCCACTCAATATTTGGGAAGAGGACCAGGGCCTTTATAAATAGGACTAGCCACCACAGAGTAGGGAGATCGGGGAGAGAAACTAGACTGAGAGAGAGAGAGGCGATCGAACTCACCCAAGCAGTTCATCGCACCAGCTCAAGAACACCTCTCGCGAGGCTGTTCTTCCCTTGTACTATCCATCATCAGCCCCTGAGGCAATCCACCACACCACACACTGGAGTAGGGTATTACACCACAACAGTGGCCTGAACTAGTATAAATCTGTGTCCCTCGTATTGTTCATCGTTTTAGCTTGGATTCTCACGAGGCGATCGTACGTGAATCGGTAGGGGGAAGATATTCATGCGCACCCCAGAGTTTGAACCTTAAGGGTCTGCCGAAACCCAACATCCGACATTTGGCATGCTAGGTAGGGGTGCGCCAGAATCTTTCTTCCGCCGTTTCACGTCGATCTTCCGTCATGTCCATGGCAGACGCTTGCCAGGCTCGAGCCAAGCTCGGGCTGCTCTCGCTGCCCGCATCGCCCAGACGGCTCCCGTTAGTGGGTGTCCCCGTCGTTCCCCGTCACCTTCCGCCAACACCGCCACCGGCCCGGCGGGGAACGAGCAGCAGGTCTGGTTGCTGCATCCTTCGGTGCAGCGGGAAGGCCGCACCGCCACCCCGTCGCTGACTCCAGCTAGTTCGTCGTCCCACGCCCGTCACGCCCCCATGGACACGCACGCCATGTTGCTCCTGGTGCATGCGCTCCTGCACTACCGTCCCGTCGACGACCTCTAGGAGGAGTAGCTCGCTCGCATCACCGAGCTTGCCAGCACTGCAAGGGGCTGCCCTGCGCTGTCCCTCTCGCTGCCTCGCCCACCGTCCTGCGCAGGAGGCGCAGATCAGGAGGTGCCTCCGCCACCTCCTCCCCAAGAAGGCGCCTTGGCTCCAAGGCGCGTGGCCCCAGGACGAGATCCACCATGTCCGGCGCCCGCGCAACAAGAAAGGAGCTGCCAAGAAATCCCTCGTCCCCAAGAAGGTGCTGTGTGCTCCCGGCACCGGTGCGCCACGACCGCATCCCTGCTCCAGCATGTCAAGACCCCGCGCTGCTCCAGGCAGCGGCACGCGGGAATCTCCAGGAGCAAGCCCCGCATCAGCAAAAAGCTCTGGTGGCCACCGCAGGCTGCCGTGCCTTCACCACCGAGATATGCAGTGTCGCCTGGTCGGGAAAGTTCAAACCTGACCCGCCTCCTCGCTACGACAGCACTGCCGACCCCACGGAGTTCCTACAACTCTATGAGCTGGGCATCGAAGCCGCCAACGGGGACGAAAAGGTCATGGCGAATTGGTTTCCCATGGCACTCAAGGACGGTGCCCGCACCTGGCTCCTGAACCTGGCTCCTGGCATGATTTCCTCCTGGGACGAGATGCGCACTCGCTTCATCGCCAACTTCCAGGGCACTCGCGATCCTCCGCCGGCCGTGGGTGACCTGCGCTGCATCAAGTAGTAGCCCGGAGACACCTTGCAGAAGTACATCCAGCGCTTCAACAACGCTTGCCTCAAGATTCCCAGGGTGACCGAGGAGGCCATCATCTCAGCATTCTCTAATGGCATCCGCAACGTTAAGATGAAGGAGGAGCTGGCGATCCACGAAGATCTGTGTACGCCTCTAGAGTTGTTCAACCCGGCGACCAAGTGCGCAAGGGCTGAGGAAGGACGCCTCTCCCTTCTCGAGCTCCCAGCAGACCCGGAAGAGAAGAAAGCCAAGGCCAAGGATGTGAAGCGCAAGGGAGCAGCTATGCTCGCAATAGAGCTGGACACAAAGCGTGGCAGGGACCAGCCAGAGTAATCCAAGGGAAGCCGGTACTGTGTGTACCATGATCTCCACACCCACAACACCAACGAAAGCCAAGAGCTCAGGGCCGTGCGAGAAGGCCGTGTCGGTCGATGCCCCGAGTGCAATGATCGAGGCTACGGCCGAGGCGGAGCAAGAGGTGGAGGATGATGGGACGACCGTGGCCCTCGCCAAGGGTGGCATGACTGGCCTCGCGAGGACCGCTGGCAGGACCAGCCTCGCAAGGGGGCTTGGAGGGATCAGCCTCGTGAGGATCGCCCGCAAGGCAACGCAGGACTTCCTCCTCTGCCACCACCACCAAGAAGGAATGAAGACCATCATCAGGACGAGGGGGCTAGGGTCTTCCAGGAGCCGCGTGCCATCGCTTGCATCTTGGGCGGTGCTCAGGCCCCAGCCTCTCAGCGCATCTTCAAGCAGTTTGCTCGCGAGGTGAATGCAGTCCTCCCCAAGCTTGAGGCCACGCGCCCTCTCAGGTGGTCCGTGTGCGCCATCACATTCAGCTCAGCGGATCAGCTCAAGTGCGTGGCAACGGCCGGTGTCCTCCCGATGCTCTTCTCCCCAGTCATTAGCAATGTGCAAGTTACCAGGACCCTCATGGACGGCGGGGTAGGGCTCAACATCCTGTCCGTCGAGAGGTTCAACAATCTTCAAGTGCCATATGATCAACTTCAACTAACCAAGCCCTTCTCGGGAGTCACTGATGGTTCCACTATCCTGATAGGGTAGGTCTGCCTCCCTGTCACTTTTGGACAGCGCAACAACTACCACACCGAGCTCATTAACTTCGACGTCGCCCACATTCACCTGCCATACAATGCCATCCTCAGGTATCCAGCCCTGGCTAAGTTCATGGCAGTGACTCACCATGGCTACAATGTCCTCAAGATGCCAGGAAGTGGCGGGGTCATCACGGTCCCCTGTGAAGAGAAGGATGCGGTGTGTTCCCTTGAGCGCGCCTTCCAAGCCACGTCAATCGAGGACCTAGACAGCAAGAGTGGAAACCTTCCTGAAGCAGCTCCCAAGAAGAAGAAGACATCACCTAGATTAGGGCCTCGAGAGGTAGGCACCTCCGGAGGTGCCACATCCGGACATGCGCCCATCCAAGGGGCGCTACCCTCCATCACATAGGAAGGCGCGCCTGATGCCCTCCTCGGACAAGGCTTGGGGGCTCTCTCCTGGGGAGCCACTAACTTTGCCAAGGTCACGAGGGAGGCGCTTGGGCACCACTTGGAGGCGTGCTTCATGGCACGTTTCCCTCAGGAAGGCGTGGGGCAAGGAGGGCCCAACCCTCAGGAGTTCATCACCAAGGTCGCTCAGGAGTTGCAGGAATCGAGAGTCATGCGCGGCAACCGATGTCTGCCCAGTGTAGCTCCCCATCCAGGCAAGGATGGAGGGCTGCGTGTCTGCATCGACTACCCAGGGCCCAATCAAGTCGCGTCTCAGGAGTGCTTCTGGCCTTCACGCGTGGGGCGTTGCGCGGGTCCACCGCATAGCTACGTTCGCATGCCCTTCAGCCTGCCGAACGCGGCTGCAGCCCACCAGGGCCTGATGAGAAGCATTCTGGAAGCTCAGGTGGCCAAGCATCACGCGCTCATGGAGGGAATGGAGATGGACCTCGCCGAGACGCCCGAACCTCCTGAGCCTCCCAAGGCTCGGAGCCCTTGAGGGCTCGTGAGGATTGGCTTCTTCGCCTCGCACCGTCAGCTGCTCCGACACTCGCTCTACAATGGTATCAGGGGACTTATTTCAAGTTTCGTTTCAGCTGGGAGCGCCCTCAGGGCTGCATCATTCCCAAGTCGCGTGGGCCTGTCCCTGTGGCATGTATTCGTTTTGCTTTTGTCTTCAGCTTACCTTGTTGGGGGCGCCCCTTGGACTGCATCATCCCCAAGTCGCCTGGGCCTGACCTAATGACATTTGCTTTTCTCTGCATCTATCTAAGTTGATTTGCCTCTTCATGCTTAACCTGCTCATGACTATTGTCTGCTGCCTAGCACGGGCCTCTCCACTCTCATGCAAAGAGCTTGCAAGTTAAAAGGGGGGCACCTGAGCATCACGACTCAGGAGCCCTTACTGGCTCTCCAGCCCTCACCCCCTGGCCTTGACCCACGGTATCATGACCTGTCATACCAGCGGTGGCTAAGCTTGCTTGAGGGCTGGGACCTGAGGACGTAGAGCATTTGCATTTTAACCACCTTGCAGGGATGTACCATCGACAAAGGCCCAGAGCCAGGCGCAACCCGCCTCAAGGTAGGGCCTCATGAGTCCCGCGCTGGCTCACGGGTGCCCAGATACACCTCCCATAGCCCTACCGTGCTGGCCACGTGTCAGGGCGGGGTTGTACACGCCCTAGGGGCTCCCCCCGGAGGGGAGCCCCCCTCCCACACACCAGTGGAAGCACCATGCTCTGCGCTGGCCAACGACACTGCCGAGGAGCGGCTATGCCCGTACACATATGGAAGCGCTATGCTCCGCGCTGGTGATAAACAACTAAGGGCAGCCCACGGCTGTATCAACCTCAGGGAGCCCAGAGCTCAGTGTCCGGCCTCATCGCAATGCCTACCCTCGGGAGCACCGCGCGAGGGGGCTGGGCACGGGGGCTGTGCACGGGCCACACCCAAGCACATGCCACCGAGCCAGGTCCCTCGGACCTGGTCGTCGCACGTCCCTCCCCGAGCGGAGCCAAGGTATTGAGACACGTTTGCGCGTTAAGGGGGACTCCTGAGCATCGCGACTCAGGATCCTAACTGGTCACGTAGCCCCTCAGTCCTTAGTTCCGAAAGGCTAATGGCGGTTGAGGTATGCGCGGGGCCAGGCCCTGCCGACGTAGAACGACAAATTCTCTCTCCCACCCCCTCCCTATTTGTTGTTTGTGCGTCAAGAGGGACTCCTGAGCATCGCGACTCAGGAGCCTAACTTGTCACGTAGCCCCTCACTCCTTAGTCCCGTCCTGGTGATCCGGTCGGGGCTAACGGCGGCTGAGGTATGCGCGGGGCCGGGCCCTGCCGACATAGAACACAAGCAAATAGGAAGGAAATCGCAAAATCTAGCAAATCCAGAAGCAAATATTATAGACCATAGATTGTTCTCACAATACCAGACACAAATTCAAACGCCTCCACGAGGCATGGTGCATGTTACAGGAATCAAAGCAGGAAAAGGGCCGCGAGAAGGTCACCCCTGGGCCATGCCACCGCACGTGGTGGAGTCACGTTTGTCAGCCCCACCTCCTGGAGCTGCAGAGCCGGCAACGCCTCACTTGGGCGCGGTGTTGAAGGCGCGGAACTTCGACAGCAAGGCCTCCGCTCGACCCTTGACGACTTCGGCGGCAGCGGCAGAGTGCTTGGTGTCCACGGGCTCCAGCAGGTCCTCAAGGTTGGCGTCAGGGTTGCGGAGGTAGACGTGGCTGAGGATCCATGTCAGCGTTGCTGAGGAAAGGACATGGGCCTCGACTTCAGCCATGGGGCCAATGCCGATCACGACTTCTTCAAGCGCCTCGACGAGGAAGGGAACCAGCTTAGCGGGGCCTTCCTTGGCTCCGGCCAGCGGTTTCTCCAGGCCCCCGTCATAGAGCGTTTTTAGCGCTATGCGGGCCCTCTCCTCATAGCGCGCAAAGGCCGCACGGTCCTCGGTCAGGACCTTCGCCTCGGCATCCAGTTCGACCCTCTCTGCCTTCAGCGCTTGCTCCAGCGTCTTCAGCCGGTCGCGGTTGGCTGAGATTTCGGCGTCGCGGTCCTTGACAGCAGCCTCCCGAGCCTTCATCTCCTCCTCCTTCACCTGGCGGTCACAAACCTCCTTGGCGAGCTCATCACGTAGCCCTTCTAGCTCGCCCTCCAGCTTCTCGCAGCGGCCCTTGATGGTTGAAGCATCCTCCAACGCTGCGTCGCGAGCGGCCATGGCCTGGGAGGTGGCTTGCTTCCCCTCCTCGGAAGCCGTCATAGCCTAGCTAAGCGCCGCTCGGACGGAGGCGTTAGAGCGAACCCAGCTGGAGACCAACTCCAGGCGCCCGGCCACCAGGCGGGGGTCCGTGCTTCGGAGATCCTCCCGTAGCCGACTCAGCTTGTCAGTGGCGCGGTCCCAGGCAATGGAAGAAGTAGAGGAGACGGGAGCCGGCGGAGTAGGAGGAGAAGACGGCAGCTTGATCACAGCTTGGCAGGAAGGAACCTCCTGAGCCTTGGCCACTCCAGCGACAGCATCAAGCACGGGCGCCTCCAGAGTCAGCGGGGCCACGGGGGCTGACTCCTCGCCGGAGCGTCCCTGCTGGCCTCGCGAGGATGACCGGGCAGGGGACGTGCAGGCTCCGCCGCCTCCCTTTCCCGCGAGTGAAGACGCGTCCATGGCTGAGGAACCCGTCCCAGGCGGGGTCGCCGCAGCTCCCTTCAGCCTCTTCACCGCAGGTATCAGCCTACCCAATGGAAGATGTCAGGCCTCGATGGTGAAAAGACAGGAGCAAGGCAAAGTTCAAGTACTTACTGGTTGACTGCCGTGGGATCCCACGGACTCCGGACAAGCTTGAAGCCCAAAAGCCTCTTGCAGGGCTCAGCCTCGGGAGGCCCGGCCGTAGAAGAAGGCGCACCCGAAGAGCTGGAGTTGTCTTCGGCCGACGCGGGGGCCGGGGAAGACCCTCGAGAGATCAGCCCGGACCTGTCCTTCCTCGGAACCAGGGGCGCGTCCTCCCCTCCTCGCCTGGCACCGACCTCGTTGTCGTCAGGCATGGAGCAGAGGGCGTTGGACCTGCGCCAGGGGGAAGTCTCCCGCGTCCCCTCGAAGGTTGCCTCCGAGTCACGCTCCTCGTCCTCGTCGTCATCTCCCTCCTCTTCTCCGCTGGATTCACCAGAGGACAGGTTCACCGTCGCTGTTGCCGCCTGGCCCTCAGGATCCTCCACTGGCACCAGACCGACCCCGTCGAAGGTGGGCATGGCGTCCACCACCACCTTTCAGTCATCATGAAGGAACAAAGGGACCGGAGCATCCACCGGGACAGCCACTTCCTCTCCAACCAAGAAACGGAGGGCCGCAGACAGATCCTCGTCGCTCAGGGCGTCCAAGCTCAGGCGAAGGACGATATCAGCATCCGCGAGCCTCCACATCGGGTGCGAGTGCACCTGAAGAGGGGCCACCCGGTGAGATAGGAACTCCCTCAGGAGCGAAGCCCCGGTCAGCTTCGCCGCCCTCACGCTGCCCGGCCTCAGGTCGGCATTCATCTTCTCCAGCACCAGCTTCGCCCGCCGATCATCAAGCTTCGTGCGGGACCACGCCTCAACAGCCTCAGGCTGCTTTGTGGGCAGCTCTAGCAAGGGGTTGTGGCACCCGACATCCACCATGATCCACTTGCTCCGGAAGCCATCGGCCCTCTTTCCGGCCTTTGAGATAGTGTTGGACTTGGAGTACGCGACAAAGCCTGCACACGCCGAGATATTGCCGCCGAAGACCCGGAGGGAGAAGTGGCGTAGCAAGGCCATGGAGGGCACCACCCCAACGTGCGCCTTACAGTAGTAGGCGAAGATCGACAGGAGAAGGATGGAGTTGGGATGGATGTGTAGAGCATGCAACTCATACTGGCGAAGGACAGCAAGGAAGAGCTCAGAGAAAGGGGGACCAGACCAGCGATAATGGTGCCCATGAAGATGGGGTAGAAGGTGCTCCCCTTGTCTTCCGGCCGGGCGGAGCCAAGCCGGAGCGCAGTCTCCCCCATCTTGTTGATCTGGGACGCCGCCATCTGGCGCATGAGGGCGAGATTCTTCTCCATCACGTTGGGAGAGACCAGGGCCGGCGAGTACCAGGCCGATGCAGCCCCAGCCAGAGTCTTGCAGGGAGCCATTGTTTGCCGGAGGAGAAAGAATGCGGCAAATCTGGAGATTTTGGAGGCAGGAATGCGAAGAGCAAGAAAGGGGATCTGGAGCAAGGAGGACGAGAGTAATGAGGTAAGGCTAACCCAGAGCCAGCCTTTTATCAGTCAAGCAGTTGCCGAGGCAGCGTGGGGAAGTGGAGACGCCCACGTCCAATCAACCGCCACGCGGTGCCCAAGGCCGCAGGCTGATGGGGCCCGTGGCGCTCCGCACTTGCCCCTTCGCTTCTCCACTAAGCCAAGTCCGAGCGCGCCTTTGGCCCGGGGGCTACCATCGGCGTTCTGGGAACGAGGATCCTCAGACTTGCCTGCCTGCGGCCTGCGGCGTGGCTCAAGTGGTGGCCCAGTATGGACCGTCTTCATCAGCACAAGACTCAAGACCCTCGCGAGGGGCCAAGCCTCGCGGGGCGGAGGACACAAGACTTCCTCAGGAACGGCCTCGCCAGGCAAGCTTGCGAGGAGGCGGAGAGATCAAGGCAGGGTACCTCGCGAGGTGCCCGTGACGCAATCCATGACGATCGAGACCTGGCGGGCGCCAGGCGGGCGCCGGCCTACGCAGTGTCCTTGTTTCCTCTTTGGTGCAAAGGGGGCAAGCACAGGCGTGGATTACCGAGGTATCAGGCAAAGATTGCCATTTCAGTGCAACGAGACCAAGACCAGTAGAGCGGCAGGATGGAGGTCACCGTGGATCCCAGGACAGCGTCATCGCCAGTGCCTTTGGCAGCCGAAGTCCAACTTTAGTCAGGATAACTTGTACTAGATGTTCCCCTTTGAAATGGTCGTTGTTGGCGCCCTTCCCGCTCAATATTTGGGAAGAGGACCAGGGCCTTTATAAATAGGACTAGCCACCATAGAGTAGGGAGATCGGGGAGAGAGAACTAGACAGAGAGAGAGAGAGAGAGAGAGAGAGAGGCGATCAAACTCACCCAAGCAGTTCATCACACCAGCTCAAGAACACCTCACGCGAGGCTGTTCTTCCCTTGTACTGTCCAGCATCAGCCCCTGAGGCAATCCACCACACCACACACTAGAGTAGGGTATTACACCACAACGGTGGCCCGAACCAGTATAAATCTGTGTCCTCGTGTTGCTCATCATTTTAGCTTAGATTCTCACGAGGAGATCGGACGTGAATTGGTAGGGGAAAGATCTTCGTGCGCACCCCAGAGTTTGAACCTTAAGGGTCTGCCGGAACCCAACATCCGACACCTCCCTCAGTGGAGGGCCACGTCAGGGATAACCCTTATGAGTTCTTCATCAGGCTGCGCCAGCCGCCGCGCCGTTGTCTTCGCCTCCCGACTCCATTTGAGCGAGAGATGGAGCTGGACCCGCCGCAGGCGCTGCGGCTGCTTATGAGGGGTTGTGGGAACAGTGGCACATGGGCTGATGTCGAGTTCCCCGCCCCTCACATCATGTATCTTCGCCGAGGGTGGAAGACTTTTTCCCACATCCACAGCCTGATGGAGGGGCTCGCTCTCCATTTCAAACTAATGGAGAGCGGCCTCCTCTCCGTCAAGATCTTTGGGCACTTCGAGACTCGTGTAAGGTGCTGCGTGGAGAGCTCCTCAAACAATGAAGATTCCTCCTCGAGCGAGAGTGGCAAGGAGGACAGCGGCAGTGATGACGAGGGTAGCGGGCGGCAGGATGACGGGTCCGACTAAGCATCGGACACTGCTCCGGGCGACACCGGCGACCCCATCATCCGTGTCACCGGCTCCTTCAACTTCTCGGGTCGCCTCCTTGGGTGGCTGGCGTATGGAGGCCGGAGAAGGCGAAGAAGGCGGGTGGCGGGCCGTCAAGTTGGAGTACGATGGCACTGACGCCTTCGTAGCATATTGACAGACCGCTGCCTCATCTTCCAGCTCTCCCTCCGGCGCCACCACCGCCAACCCTCTTCTAGGCGACCGCCGGCATGTTCTCTTGGCGCCTTCTGCTCCTCGTACCTCGCCTAGGTGCTTCTTCTGCCCTTCTGCTTTCGTGTTTCATTTCCTAAGGAGAGGGACAAGAAAGGGATTACGGGCACCTTATCTCTTTTTAGTCTGTAAGCCTTCGGGCCTTCGTTAAATTTAGAACTTGTAATCCCCTTGCTCATGTTTTTCATTCTTTATGAACTGTACCTGTACGGGATATTTTTAATGAAAAATGGATGTTTGATGGGGTTTTCGTTCAAGGGTGAGACCCACGACAAGGAGCGAGTCCTCATTATTTTTTTAAGATAAACGTTTTTTGCCCGGCAACAGGCCTTGCCGTCCCCCCACTCTGCTTCGACCTTTCTCATGCCCTTGGCGGAGGCAGGGATGAAGTGGGCTTAGGCTCCTCGTTCCATTTCCTTGATGTCGCGACTACAACCAAATCCAGACCTAGGAGATAATCCTTGGGTACATAAAAAGGGGAGCCCGGTAGCCTAGAAATAAAACGAGGTTTCATATATTCCAGTTCCATGTCGAAATGCATGATAGAGGATACACAACTTATCTGGATCTGCAGCCCCCGTTAACCTTGGCTTGCCGCGGTTGGATCCTTGTACTTGCAGCCCCCGGCAACTTTGGTTTGCCGGGGTTGGGACGCCGGGTTGTTCCCTTTCTTCCAAATAGCTCGGCAGAAATGCTCATGTGCCCTACGAACCAAAGAGGACAGAAAAGAACAGAGAGACGCTCTCTCGACCTCTAAGCTAAGGGTTAGCCGCCGCTAAGCACTATCAACCCTAACCGAGGAAGAGACTCGACCTAGCATGCATGCTATAACTTAGGGCGTCAGTACTTTCGTTTATTTATGCTCAGGGTTTGTGCCTGGCTTTGTACAAAGGGTTGCATGCCTTGCCGGCAAGGCTTGTACAAAAGGTGGCTTGGCGGGAGGCCCGACAGCCGTGCCTTATGGGTAAAACTTGCGAAGATGCTCGATGTTCCAGGAATTGCTCACTGGAATGGCATCTTCGGTCTCCAGGCGGACTGCGCCGGGCCTGGTGACACGTGTTACCCAATAAGGGCCTTACCACTTTGGCGTCAACTTGTTGGAGTTCTTGGCCGACTGAACATGCTGAAGAACAAGGTTGCCTTCCTCAAAGCTTCGGGCATGAACCTTGCAGCTATGGTAGCGGCGCAAGGCTTGCTGGTAGCATGCTGCTCTCGCAGCCGCCCGGAGACTATCTTCCTCAAGGAGCATTGCATCATCTTGCCACAATCGCTCTTGCTCAAGATCATCATAAGCGAGCACTCGAGGTGACCCGTATATGAGTTCCATGGGGAGAACTGCTTCTGCCCCGTAGACCAGGGCAAAGGGTGTCTGGCCGGTGGCTCGATTTGGCGTTGTTCTGATCAACCAAAGAACCGCCGGAAACTTATCAATCCAGCGCCTTCCACTCTTGTGCAGCCTGTCAAAAGTCTTCGTTCTTGAGCCTCGCAGAACTTCAGCATTTGCTCTCTCCGCTTGGTCATTGCTCCATGGGTGTGCCACGGAAGCAAAACAGACCTTGCTGTCGAGATCCTCAATGTATTGCATGAAGGCATGGCTTGTGAACTGTGTGCCGTTGTCGGTGATGATCCTATTGGGTACCCCAAAATGGCAAACTAGTCCCTTGAAGAACTTGATGGCTGACTGCGCTATCACCTTCCTCACTTTTTCCACCTCTAGCCACTTTGTGAACTTGTCAATTGCAACGTACAAGTACTCAAAGCCCCCGACGGCACGAGGGAAAGGGCCCAATATGTTGAGCCACCAGACCGAGAAGGGCCAGGAGAGAGGGATGGTTTGAAGGGCTTGAGCTGGTTGATGAAGCTTCTTTGAATGTAACTGGCACGCTTTAGACTTGGTTACTAGTGTCGTCGCATCCTGGAGGGCGGTAGGCCAGAAGAAACCTTGCCGGAAAGCCTTGCCGGCAAGGGCCCTCGACCCTACATGGGAGCCACATATGCCTCCATGTATCTCTGCCAGCAGCTCTCGTCCTTCCTCCCAGGAGTTGCACTTCAATTTCACCCCATTCGGTCTTTTTGTGTACAAGATGTTGTCAACGAACTAGTACAGAGCAGACCGGTGGGCTACTCTCTCTGCCTCTTCCTGCTCCTCAGGAAGCTCTCCTTTCTGGAGGAATTGGACGGTGTGATGCACCCATGCCAGAGCCCGTGGCTCGACAACAAGGATCAAAGGCATATCTTCTGCCATGGGGGCGGCCATCTCTACGGCCATGGCCTGAGGCCCTGCCGGAGTCGGTTGCCCCGCGGCAGGATCGGCATCCACGGCAACATCTTCGCCAGCGGCTCTTGGAAGCTCGGTGGGGAAGTACTTGCCGGGGCCTAGCTTCCTCCGCTTGTTCTGCCCAGTTGATGGTTCGACGGATGGTTGAGTTAACCGAAGCACAAAAGTACCTGGTTCCACAGGTAGCTTGAGGGCAGCGTGCTTTGACAGGTAGTCGGCGATGTCATTTTTCGTCCAAGGGACGTGCTCCGCTCGTATACCGTCAAAGCGCTCCTCCAGTTTTCTCACTTCATCCACGTAAGCTTCCATCAACGAGCTTTGATAATCTTTGTTGATCTGCCTGACGACGAGCTGTGAATCGCCCCTGACGATGAGTTTCTTGACTCCGAGGTCTGCCATGATTCTGAGACCGGCAAGCAAGCCCTCGTACTCGACGGTGTTGTTAATTGACATCTCCCAGGAAAGTGCATTTGGATGACATACTTGAGGTGCTCTCCGGTGGGTGCAACAAGCAGCACTCCAGCACCGGCGCCTTGCAGCGAAAAAGTCCCATCAAAGTACATGATCCAGTTGCGGCTCGTTTCCTTGTCGGGGAGAGTGGTCTCCTGTACCTCTTTGTCGGGCGTCGAGGTCCATTATGCAACGAACTCCGCCAAGACTCTGCTCTGAATCGTCGAGGTGCTTTCGAACTTTAAACTGAAACTCGACAACTCCAGGGCCCATTCCACGATCCTCCTCATTGCATTTGGGTTATGCAGTATCCGTTGCAACGGGAGCCGGGTGACCACGGTGATCTCGTGTGCTTGGAAGTAATGACGCAGCTGACGTTGGTCGCGGTGGGTTCACAGGTCGGACGACGCTATGGAGATATCATCACGAGCGTCATCGCGACGGACCGACACCTGCGGTGCCCGGTATGGAGGAGGGGAGTGCATCGTGGCTGCATCGCCTCCGGCCCGTCCTCCGCTAGCATGCGGTGGCTCGACGGAGCAACGGCCTACGGGTCCCGCCGGCCACAACTCGTTGTTATTAGCGATGCCGATGAGTCTCCGGACGGTGGCCCTCCATTTGTCAAGCTTCTCCGCAGCGGGAGGAAAGTCGAGGAGCAGCTGCGCGCGTGCTAGGGCTTCTGCTAGCGTGGGCGGCGGCAAAAGCTGTGTGGACCACGATGCGCTTCGACTTCTAACCGCGTTAGAAGGAGCCCCATCATGGCCCCGCAGCCGTCTGCCACCTCCGTCAGCACCTCGGCGCTCATGCTGGCCCTCCTCATCATGTGAAGGGTGCATGGGACTCTTCCCAGGGCGGCGCCCAGGGTCACCAGCAGGGTGGCGCTGCTCATTGCGCATGACTTGAGAAGAGCGCGCGGTGGGCGCCGGTGTTGGTGTCTTGGAGGTTGCTGCACCGCCGTCTGGCGGCGCAATGACGCCCTTGGAGGGCCCAGCGCCGCCTGCGGGGGGGCCGACTCCGTCTCTGGAACTCGCGACATGTGGCTCGTCGCCTGGCGTACGAACGACGCCGCTCACCAGGCTTGGGCTGCCAGGGTGAAGTGGATGTTCGCGGGCCGCGCCACGGGTTCTCTCCACAACTGGCCCGCTACTGGTCCGCACCAGTACTGGCAGTCCAGTCCCGGACGAACCGGTCGCCGTGGTCGTCTTGTTTTTAGGAGCCATGGCAAGGAAGAATTGCTAGGCCAACTACTAGACCAGATTCTCACAATTGCGCCTCCTACTTGGCGTGCCAAAGATGTCAGTGGGAAACGACACCTATAGGATCACAAGAATCCCTACTACAGTTGCGAGGCGCGGGGTTGTCAGAAGAGCAGGACTAGTAACCAGCACAAGGATCGTTTACCCAGGTTCGGGCCACGAGGATGCGTAAAACCCTAGTCCTACTTTGGTGGATGTATTGAGTGTTCTTGAGCTCTTGAACTAGCTACGGTGGCCGCGTGGTTCAAAAGAGCCGAATCCCTCTCGAGTACACCATGGGCCTCCTTTTATAGTCGAAAGGGGTTGCCACAGTGGCACGCAGGAGGTGGAAAGGCCTACAGTGCTATGAGCTTATCGCTCGCATTACAGGACAAGACGCATTTAATGCGTAGCTTAGGTGTCCTCTTGCTTTATCGGGGATGGGAGCGCGGCCCATCCCGTCCGTCGCCGCTCCTCCTCGCTTCGACACACGCCCTGGTCAGCGATGCATGCGGCGCCACGTAGGCAGGCAAGCAGCTGAGGTGGCGTGGTGGTGGAGCCTCCACGAAGATATGCATGCCGCCACACAGGTGTGTGCTGAGTTGTCCTGGAAGCTGCATGTTGCCACGCAGGTGCCTGCCCAGCTGGTTGGGCTGGCAGCTGCATGTGAACGGTGGTGGAGATTTGGTTGGTGTGGGCCTAGTAGTGGCCCCGTTGACGCCCTTGGCA
Organism: Triticum aestivum; assembly: GCF_018294505.1. NCBI lineage: Eukaryota > Viridiplantae > Streptophyta > Magnoliopsida > Poales > Poaceae > Triticum > Triticum aestivum. The sequence continues at coordinate 708,828,840 of NC_057801.1, forward strand.
AGGGTCTTGCCGGGTGGCCCGGCAAGGGTCTTGCCATGGCGTGCTGGCGTCCCTGGCAAGGATCTTGTCGGGGGTCTTGTGGGTTTCCTTGGCAAGAATCTTGTCGAGGATTGTTGCCTTCCAATCCTCATCTTATCTTGAATGTTCTTTGTCTTCACAAAGATCTGCACGTTACCATCGAGGTGCCTCCTGAGCCCTGGCCAAACGTAGTTGGTGATGTTGGGGACCGTGGGTTCGAGGGTGGCTCACTCCGCTGGTGTCGGCGAGCCGTCCTGGCAAGGGGCTTGCCGGGGCTGCTGAGGCTGCCCCGGCAAGGGTCTTGCCGGGGGAACCTGCTTCGTCCATTTGCTCTTTGTGGTCTTGGTCTCTGGCGTTGCCTTATTTGTCTGGTGCCTTCAGCTTTTCTCCGGCTCCCCTCCTTTGCCCTGCTATGTGCGGCCATGGCGTGTGGCTCTGACTGCCCGTGCACAAGTAAAGGGGTCAAAAGGAGAGCCCCTACTTTTGTACACCGACAACCAACACGGTCTAACTCGGTTGCACCGATCAGGATCCTCTGTGACCTCACCAACTCGGTGTCACCGATGAAAAAGAATCGGTGTTACCGATTTCAGTGTTGCAGAAAACTTTTTGTCATTGCATTCTGCACATCTTTTCAAGTTCCACTCAATGATTCTTATCGTCTACCCGCATCATAATCTATATACTGCTTTTTCATGTGTCTCAAGGACAGAACCTAATTGACTCATACTCCAGAAGATCCCTTCTTGGAAATTGATGTCAAAGGGGGAGAGAGAGACCACATCAAAGCTTGTCGCATGGGAGAGAGAGACATCTTAGCCTCCCCAGATGCTTGTTTGTCAATAGAGGAGAGAAGCCACATGTCTTCAAGAGGGTAAAGACATGTTCAGACTTGTTTGATTGAACCATTTCTTGCTTAATGGTTCTTGCTTTGGTTTTCTTTTCCTTGTTTGCTCTGATTTTCTCTTACCCTACCTTCTCCCATTATCCAATATCAGATTCAGGGGGAGAAAGAGTTCACATCTAAGGGAAGAAAATCTTTGGATTTCATTGCATATCTTTAATCTATGGGGACATGTCTATATCCAGATAGAGTACTAAGTACTCACTCATTACATGTCATCCCAGTCTTGGTAATCTTGTGGTTTCCTGAACTTGGTTTATTTAGAGTGTTCTTGTGTTATCTAACCTTGTTTTCTCAAGCTCATCTCTTCCAAAGCCAGCTCAAGACCACAAGGTAAGTATATGCATCACACTCATGTGCATGATGATCTCTTGCTACTGCACATATTGTTTGCAAGAAGGATTCCTGAACATGAAGGTATACCTAGTCTATCTACATCATCTGCTCTGATGCATATAGCCAAGATACATGTAACTCATTGCTTGCTCTGGCATGCTTATGCATTCACATGTTCTTACATTCCATCATTACATGATTGCATACATGTATGGGGAGCCTATGCATGTTACATGTCCTTCCAAAGCTTTACCTATTTCAATTCATATCTTTATCTAAAGCTTTGATGTATGTTGTCATCAATTACCAAGAAGGGGAGATTTAAGCACAAGTGCTCCCTAGGTGGTTTTGGTAATTAATGTCAACATATCTTTTGTTGGACTAATATCTTTATCAAGTATATTTCAGATGAGTTCAACAATGGAGTGGCAAGGACAAGAGGATGTGCAACCCCTTCAAAATGCTAAGGACAAAGATTGGCAAAGGCTCAAGACTCTTCTTTTTCAGTTTAGTGATCCAAGATCACATTGAGTCCATAGGAAAGCCAATACTATTAAAAGGGGATGAGGTGTTGCTTAATGCTGTACTTGCCAAAGTGCTTAGTGATATTGCTCCAAAACCCTCAGCCACTTTCTCATTTCCACATATGTCCAAAACCTAAAGTCAAACTTTCCCCCACCGATTTGATCTATCCGGCACCACCAAGTTCACTTGACATAGCCATTGACAGAAACCCTAATCAATTCGGTCACACTGATATGGATCTCGATCTCAACAGGATGACCTTGCAAACTCTATGTTGCTTATTGCAATTATTTTGGTCTCACCGAAATGTGTAATCGGTCCCACTGAGTTTGCGTGACCAACTCTTTGTTTGATCAATTGCTGAAATCGGTCCAACTGAGTTCATGCGATCGGTCTCACCGAGATGAGGTTTTGCCCTAGCCCTAGCACATTGGTCCCACCGAGTTGATCTTGTCGGTCCCACCGAGATTCCTAACGTTCACATTTTCAACTAAATCAGTCTCACCGAGTGGGTCAAATGTGTGTAACGGCTAGATTTCGTGTGGAGGCTATATATACCCCTCCACCCCCTTCTCCATTTGAGAGAGAGCCATCAGAACGTGCCTACACTTCCACTACTCATTTTCTGAGAGAGAACCACCTACTTATGTGTTGAGACCAAGACATTCCAATCCAACTACAAGAATCTTGATCTCTAGCCTTCCCCAAGTTGCTTTCCACTTAAATCATCTTTCCACCATAGCCAAATCTATGAGAGAGAGTTGAGGGTTGGGGAGACTATTATTTGAAGCACAAGAGCAAGGAGTTTATCATCAACACACCATCTATTACCTTTTGGAGAGTGGTGTCTCCGAGATTTGTTAGGTGTCACTTGGGAGCCTCCGTCAAGATTGTGGAGTTGAACAAAGGAGTCTGTAAGGGCAAGGAGATCGCCTACTTCATGAAGATCTACTTAAGTGAGGCAAGTCCTTCATGGGTGATCGCCATGGTGGGATAGACAAGGTTGCTTCTTCGTGGACCCTTCGTGGGTGGAGCCCTCCTTGGACTTGCGCAACTGTTACCCTTCGTGGGTTGAAGTCTCCATCAACGTGGATGTACGATAGCACCATCTATCGGAACCACGCCAAAAATCTCCATGTCTTCATTGCGTTTGCACACTCCAATCCCATCCCTTTACTTTCTTGCAACTAGCATGCTTTACTATTTCCGCTATGTATACTCTTGCCATGCTTGCTTGAAGTGCGTTGGGAATGCTTAAAATTGTGCTAATCTACAACCTCAACTTGAAGAACTTAAAAACTGCTACTTTTGCTTGTTGAGTGTCCAATCACCGCCCCCCCCCCCCTAGACACCTCTTCTCGATCCTTTCACCCTTTCCTATTCAAGGGAAAAACCAATGCAAGCTCAAGAAGTAGCACCGCCCACCGTAACCGGGAACCCCCCGATATTTTCCTCGCCCTCTCTTCGACCATGATTTTTTCCGTCATGAACGGCCCAAAGAATGGCATGCAGGTGTGTCCCCGGCCCGCCCAAGACTAAAAGCCCATTTTCTGACATGATTTTTGGCCATAGAAGTAGGAGCCCACCACATCTATGATGATATGTGCTTTTGTCACAATTATCGTCATAGAAGTGTCGTAAACATGACAGAAAAAATCCGTTCGGCCCAAAATGTCATGGATGTGTCTTTTTTGTAGTGACGGTTTCTCCATGGGTCGTCCTTCTCAAGCCATCTTTGATGCCCCATGTACACGATTTTCCCAGACCCGCCATCTTTCATTGACGTTAGCTGCTCAGACATCATATTATCCATGCATCCGCAATATCCGAGGCACACCTGACCTGCAACATATCCGTAACTGAGATAGTCGTGCACCGTCGTGATCAGCGCGACTCTTATATAGAAATGCTCGCCTTTGCTGGTGTCTCATGTCTTGGCCGTTGTTTTCCATAACGTGTCTAACTCCTCTTGAAGTAGCTCTAGATATAGATTAATATTATTTCCCGGTTGTTTCGGCCCTTGAATCAACATGCTCATGTGTATGTACTTTGAATTCATGCACAACCAGGGGGATGTTGTACATCCATACAAACACGGGCCATGTGTTATGCTTGGTGTTCTGGTTGCCAAACAGATTCATGCCATCGGTACACGCTCCAAGAATGGTGTTCCTTGCATCACATATGAAATATCGATATTCGCCATTGAACTCCCTTCACTGGATTGCATCCGCGAGGTGTCTCAGCTTCAGATCATCTCCATCGTCGGTCGTTGTCCTCTCCGCGTGCCAACGCATGATCTTTGCTTCCTCGGGGTCTACAAAATAGCGTTGCAGACGGGGAGTGATCGGTAAGTACCATACAACTCTCTGGGGAGATTTCTTTTCGGCCTTCTTGTATCGAGAAGCATTGCACACCAAACAGCTGGTTTTTTCCGCGTGCTCCTTCTGATAAATTATGCAATTCTTGATGCATGCATGGTATCTAATGTGCGGCAGAGCAAGAGGGCACACGATCTTCTTGGCCTCATCCACACTAGTAGGACATAGATTCCCCGCGGGAAGAACATCATTTAGGTACTTGAGAAGCTCATCGAGGCTAGTGTCAGTACATTTGTTTTTAGCCTTCGTCTTCAGAAGTTCGAGCGTGAAACTCAAGCGGGTCACCTAGGGATTGCAACCATCATACAATGGAGTGTTCGAGTCTACCACTAGTTGCTCCAGCTTGGCCTCCTCTCTAGAAGCAGCTCTATCAGTACTCATCTCCTTCCGAAGTAGTTCTCGAACATGAGGGTCCCACATGATTGAACTTAGTTAGCGACAAAGTATGCGGTTGTCCACATTTTCTCCGCCGCCATGTCCGGCCTCTTCTCCATCACCATGTCCACCGGCCTCTTCTCCACTGCCATGTCCGGCCCCTTCTCCGCGGCCATGTTCGGCCCCTTCTCCACCGCCATTATCGATCGTCTTTTTGTCTTGCCCCGTGTCATCATTGCATGCCCCGTCGGTGTCCTCCTCACCATCATCTTCAATTATCCACCGAATATAGCCATCCATGAAACTAGTCATGAGCAGGTGCGCCATCAAATGACCATCCTCATAGGGGTTGAGCCAAATCCTCCTTTGCATCTTTGACACGGACGAAAAATCTCTGTCTGATTATTTTCATTCATGTCCTGCACCACCGACCGCAACCACCTTTCCACCATCGTTCCACTGACCATCATGAATGCCTACGCGGTAATAATAAACAAATTGATTATAAAAATGCATGCATGCATAAAAGTCATACAAAAATTTGGCATGACCTTCCCTAAAAATAGGACATATAGAGTTTTCCTGGAATTCGCTGAAACAGAAATAAATTGACATTTTGGCAAAACATAGGCAACTCAAGCACAATTCGGTGGCAACTCATGCCACACACACAATTTCCATCATATCGCTCGATTATTGCATATCGCACACATACACATATTTCCATTCTTGCAAAAACACAAAATTTTAATCACCTATCTTGAGATATATAGCTAGCATAGTGATGATGATGTCGATCGGTGTCGCCACACACCTAGGGAATGATCAAAAGTGGACAAAGCTTACTTCTTGACATGGCTAGATCTAGTTAGGGAGGTACATAGGTCACTTCATTAAATAGGTAGATCTACCTTGCTAGTTGGGGAAGGAGATGACTTTAACTAGTGGAGGAGAGGAAAAAGAGAAAGGAGTTGCATTAATGGAGGTGGTGTAGTTAGCTAGGAGCAATAAAGAGAGAGAAAGAGAGGTAGAAGAAAGAGAGTAATGGGGGGAGAGGTAGTGAGGAAGAAGCAAAGTGAGGGAGAGAGGAGGTGGGAGCTAGGGGAAAGTGAAAGGAAGAGAGGATGGGGAGGGGAAGAGGGAGGAAAAGGTGGTGGTTGCGCTTTAGCAGTAGCGCTCTTCTGGAAAACGCATTGCTACTAAAAATGTAGCAGCAACGCCCTTCTAGGGGGTGCACTACTGCTATGTGGGGCCCGCCATGTTGCCAAGTTCAAACATAGCTGTAGCACCCTACCCTAAAAAGGCGCTACTACTATTTTTTAGCAGTAGCGCGGTTTTTGAAAGAGTGCTACTACTATACCTAGCCTGCCGGCAACGGTGTGGCAATTATAGTAGTAGCGCTTTTTCTTCTTGACGCGCTACTGCTATGTGGATAGCAGTAGCGCCCTTTCTGACAACGCGCTACTGCTAAGTAGCAGTAGCGCCTCATTTTAGCCCATGCTACTGATAAGCTTCTGTGTATAAGGTTTTCCCTAGTAGTGCTTTGTTTGTTGCATGTTTTTTATTTCGCAGAATATCCATATCAAACGAAGTCCAAACACGATAAAAATTTACGGAGAATTATTTTGGAATATTTGTGATTTTTGGGAGGTGGAATCAACGCAAACGGGGGCCCACAGCCACCATGAGATACCGGGGCACACCCCAGGGCCCAGGCGCGTGGTGGTGGGTTGTGCCCTCCTCGTAAGTCGGTTGAAGGTCTACTTCGGGCGCAAGGAAGCTTATAACCGGGGGAAAATCGTGTTAAAATCTCATTGCAATCGGTGTTACGGATCTCCGGGAATATAAGAAACAGTTTTCGGCCAGAAAACAGGAACGTGAAACAAAAGAGAACAAAGAGGGAGATCCAATCTCGTAGGGGATCCTGCCCCTCTGCCACCATGGAGGCCATGGACCATAGGGGGAACTCTCCTCCCATCTAGGGGGAGGCCAAGGAAGAAGAATAAGGAAGGGGCTCTCTCCTCCTCTCTCCCGGTGGCGCCGGAACACCGCTGGGGCAACATCGTGTGACGGTGATCTACTCCAACAACTCCGTTATTTTCACCAACATCTTCATCACCTTCTCCCATCTATCTACATCAGTCCACTCTCCCGCAATCCACTGTAACCTCTACTTGAACATGGTGATTTATGCTTCATACTATTATCCAATGATATGTTGCCATCCTATAATGTCTGAGTAGATTATTGTTGTCCTATCAGTAATTGGTGAATTGCTATGACTTGCCTGTGGTTATGTTATTGTCCTTTGGTGCCCATCATATGAGCGCGCATGTGGATCACACCATAGGGTTAGTTGTATGTTGATAGGACTATGCATTGGAGGGCAAGGGTGACAGAAGCTTCTTCCTACCATAGAAATTGATGCATACGGGATTGAAGGGGGACCAATATATATATCTTAATCATATGGTTGGGTTTTACCTTAATGAATGTTAGTAGTTGCAGATGCTAGCTTTCCAATAGTTCCAATCATAAGTGCATAGAATTCCATGTAATAAGGGACGACATGCTAACAATGGCCTCTCCCACATACAAACTTGCTATCAGTCTAGTAACGTATTCAATTGCTATGGGACAATTCCACAATCGTACCACCACTAATCCACACTCGTTTGACTAAACTTATTTTTTCTTTATTTAAACAACACCTAACTTTTATTATTCATGTTCTTTATTATCTTGCAAACATATCCTACCATACCTACAAAGTACTTCTAGTTTTATTCTTCTAGGTAAAGCAAACGTTAAGCGTGTGTAGAGTTGTATCGGTGGTTGATAGAACTTGAGGTAATATTTGTTCTACCTTTATCTCCTTGTTGGGTTATCAGTTATCATCTCTGTTGTACGTATATTACCATGTTATCTACATAGAGGTTACCGGGGTATGTTTTTCAACAGTTTTTTCTTCGGGTCAAAAAGTTATCATTATGTGTGTGCGTGACTTATCATCTCTGTTGGGTGTATATTACCATGCTATTTACACCGAGATTACAGGGGTATATTCTTCAACAAAATTTATTCTAGAGTCAAAAGTTATCGCGGTTAGCAAATTACCATGCTATTTACATGAAGATGTCGGGAGTATGTTTTTACAACTTTTCATCTTTGGCTTAAAACTTACCGTGGTATTTGTACATAAGTTATCTGACCCATGGCGCACGAATTATCATGTTATTTATATAGACAGTCATCGGAATATGTTTCAAGAAAACAATTGCCGGGTCAAACATGAAGTACATATTTTGGTTGGTTAGTGTGGTTGATTGATAGAGTTAATTATTAGTAGTGAGGTATTGAGTTAACTCGTACTTCTACTAGTGGTCATGGCTGGGTTCTCCTCTGAGATGGTCCACGGCAACTCCATTAGTTGATCTCCTATATAGTACCAACATGATTCTTGAAAAATAAAGATAATTTTTTTGACATGGTAGTAAATAAATGTTGGTGATGCTTTAAAGAAGCTCAAGAGAAAATAGTGAAAAAAAGTTTAGTTTTCGAAAGGCTTAAAAAATCTGGATTTTTTATGGTGAATATGAACCAAATATGATACAGTGTGAGGGAAGAGAAAAGAAACTAAGATATTTTTCTAAGAAAGTAAACCAAAAGGGTCAAATCAATAATTTCTCTATACTTGGCAACAACTGCAACATAGCGGAGTTGGTCAGCACACCACACGCTAGTGTAGCATAACTCTAACGAACCAAGTTCTAATCATGGATCATTAGAGATACATTGAAGTCAGACCATCTGGAATTTAGAAATCTTGATTATAGATACATTGAAGACGTATCACACTTCAGGCCATCGTCAACTGGGACGATGTCATTTGCAACAAAAGATCCAAATCAACCTCGTTCAAGACAGTCGATGATATTGTCAAGTTTCAAGTACACCCAATGGACCCGAACAAAACGGCATCCATCGATGCCGAGTTGGAACCAGAAATCAACGAGGCATTACGAAATTTCCTTCGAGAAAATTTGGACATTTTTACCTGGCACCCATTGGATATGCTAGGCATCCCAAAGAACCTCATCGAACACAGCCTCAACATTGTTAAGGGCTCAAAGCCCGTTAAACAGGCACTTCGGCGATTCTCTGAGCCCAAGCATCAAGCCATGTGCAAGGAGCTGGCTAAGCTACTTGAGGCCAGATTCATTCATGACATTAGGCACCCCAAATGGTTGGCTAATCTGATTATGGTACCCAATAAAGACAAATCCTGGCACTTTTTTGGCGATTTCAAAGACGTCAACAAGGCTCGCCCTAAGGATCCTTTCCCCTTACCACGTATTAACCAGATTATTGATGCCACAGTGGGACACGACTCTTTATATTTCCTAGATGCATATTAAGGGTACCATCAAATCAAGATAAAGGAGTTAGGCCAGGAAGCGACAGCTTTCATAATGCCGTACGGGCCATTGTGTTTCAACCCAATGTTGTTCGGACTAAAAAAAGTCTGTGCAACCTATCAGCGTATGATTCAAACATGCCTGAAGGACCATATTGGCAAAACAATCGAGACCTACGTGGACGACGTGGTTGCTAAAACCAAGGATGTCGGTCAGCTTGTCAAAGATCTCGACAACATATTTACCAGTCTCCGGGTATATCATATTAAGTTAAACCCAGAAAAATGCATCTTTGGAGTACCAGCAAGAAAATTGCTCGGATTCATCATTTCCCACATAGAGGAACCGAGGCCAATCCAGCAAAGAAACGAGCCCTCGCAGCTTTGGCCATACCTACCAAACTAAAACATGTTCAAAAACTCGCCAGCTGCCTGGCCGCCCTCAGTTGATTCATATCACTGTCGGTGTCAAAACCGGCAGATCTCGGGTAGGGGGGCCCAAGTTGTGCGTCTAAAGATCAATGGCAACAAGGGAGAAGGGACACAATATTTACCCAGGTTCGGGCCCTCTTAATGGAGGTAAAACCCTACTCCTGCTTGATTATATTTGAGGGTATAGGCGTTACAAGAGTTGATCTACCTCGAGATCATTTTGGCTAACCCTAGATAGCTAGCCTACCAATGTTGTGATCCTGACTCCGATCTAACCCTCCAGTTTATATAGACACCGGAGGGGCTTAGGGTTATACAAAATCGGTTTTACATAAAGGAGCAATATATCCGGACATCAATACTTTCCATCCACGCATGTGAGAGTCCCCACCGGACACGAGAGATAATCTTCTGTCTTGTATCTCGATGGCCCATCAGTTCGGCCCAAATCAATAGACCGGACGCCCGAGGACCCCCTAGTCCAGGACTCCCACAACAGCCCCTGAACCAGTCTTCAATGATGATATATTCGGCGCTCAGATTGTCTTCGGCATTGCAAGGCGGGTTCCCTAAAGAATACTCATCGGCTTTCCTCCGCAAAAGAATTGTATCCGGCTTTTCGCAATAAACACAACCCTTACCCGCGAAGGTAGGATATATATAAAGAATAAGAATAGCGTCTTTTACTGACAACTCTTTTGACAAAGCGTCAGACTTGACCCTTCGTCATTTTGAACCGTTTTCATGCCCCGTGTTCCGTGTTTCGAGGCCACGCCTCATTGGCACATCCAGTCAAAACAGAGATCGTGCCCACTTAATATGGGATTGCATATAAATGATATTTGGGTAATCCAACCATTTGTAGTGCACGCCTTCATCGAGAACAGGCGAGATTCAAGGCAAGAGTGGGGGAGGTTGGTATTTTTACTGCCTATAAAAGGGCAAGGGACCCCCACTTTCCTCCCCACGCCTTCACATCTCCTCAGCCTTCCAATCACCCAAGCTCTCCATGCTTGCAAAGTCTCCATCTTTCTCACCACCACCAGCACCTACTCCGACCATGGCCAGAGCTGGATCCAAAGGCAAGTGGGAGGCTTCCTCCATGACGGAGGAGAACAGAGCAGATCTCCAGAGTGCGGGATACCTCGCCGCCGATATCAAGCACCGGCTTCCCTCTGAAGGTCAAGTCTTTCCCACTCCAGAGCCTTGCGAACCGGTCGTCTTCCTTTCCCATTTCCTTAGAGGGTTAGGTTTTTCACTCCACCTGTTTGTCCGTGGACTCATGTACTACTACGGGCTAGATTTCCATGGTCTAGCCGCAAACTCATTCCTCCACATATCGGCGTTTAGAGTCGTGTGTGAGGCTCTCCTCCGCATCCGCACACACTTCGGCTTATGGCTGAAGGTCTTCAACGTGAAGCCGAAGGTGGTCGACGGGCAACACACAGACTGTGGCGGAGGTATGATTAGCAAGATGCTGACCACCACTTGGCCAAAGGGGGCCTTCGTGGAGATCGTGAAGATCTGGCAACAAGAGCGGTTCTACATCACCGAGCCGCGGGCCGCCCTAACTGGGCGGCCATTCCGAAGTTCAGATTCGGACCCCCCATGAGGCTCACCTCCTAGAACGAGAAGGCCTCGACTGGGGGTCCCAGACGAAGGTGTTGGCGTTGTAGACGCGCATCACCAGCGTACTGGGAAAGAACGTTGGTCTAACCAACGTGGTTCAGATCATGCTTTTTCGCCGCATTCTACCCTGCCAGCGCCGGGCTTCCCCCATGTGGGAATTCAAGTCGGAGGATCCGCGGATGCTACAGCACTTTCTCGATGCCACGCACAAGGGAATGTGGAAGCTGCTTTTTAAGGCGCAGAAGAGCAGCTGCCCATGGAGATCAAACACATCAGCATCAACGTCGCGTATCCGGCCCCTCCAGTAAGTATTCGATATCTCCGAAGACATATCTAGTTATATGTATTCGGTCCATGCCGAACTCATCAACTGCTCTCTCGTTGTAGGGTTGGACCAAGAAATCAGAGCGGATCAAGTGTCTGGCTCCACTGACCAAAAATATAGTCACTCCTTGTCTAGAGAAGATGCTGGTTTTGGCGCCTTATCAGCCACTGGAGAAGAAGGCAAAGAAAAAGAGCAAGGGGCCCTAGAACAAGCCCCGCCGCAAGGGCCCTCCAGCAGCAATGTCCGGAGATGCCGAGCTCGTCTCTGTCGGTGTCAAAACCGGCGGATCTCGGGTAGGGGGTCCCGATCTATGCGTCAAGGCTGATGGTAACAGGAAGCAAGGGACACAGATGTTTACCCAGGTTCGGGCCCTCTCGATGGAGGTAAAACCCTACTTCCTGCTTGATTAATATTGATGATATGGGTAGTACAAGAGTAGATCTACCACGAGATCGTAGAGGCTAAACCCTAAGAGCTAGCCTATGATGGTATGATTGTAATTGTGATCGGCCTTCTAAGGACCAACCTCTCCGGTTTATATAGACACCGGAGAGGGCTAGGGTTTACATGGAGTCGGTTACAAGAAAGGAAACACAATATCTGGATCGCCAAGCTTGCCTTCCACGCCAAGGACAGTCCCATCCGGACACGGGCCGAAGTCTTGAGTCTTGTATCTTCACGCTTCAATAGTCCAGACGTTGTACACAGTCCGGCAGCCCGGATACCCCCTAATCCAGGACTCCCTCAGTAGCCCCTGAACCAGGCTTCAATGACGATGAGTCCAGCGCGCGGTATTGTCTTCGGCATTGCAAGGCGGGTTCCTCCTCCGAATACTCCAATGTACCTATCATGACGAATAGTGTCCGGCCTCCAATCAATGTTGTGCTCCTCGGCTTCAGTGCCTCAATAATGACCATCTCCACATGTTGAGCGAATGCGAGGAGTGGAGGCATTTTTACATTTTTCACCCTCAATCCTCCGGGCTGACCGTCTATTTGAAGAGACGGGGATTCTCATATCCAAACCACACTCTCCCTCCCAGAGCTAGCATCCAATAGAGCGCTCCGCGAAAAACCATTCCAACATGGCTGACCGTCGCAACTCTTCTGCTCGCCCTTCTCATTCTAAGTCGGGGGATTGGGGAGAGTGCTCAGTTCCCCATAGTCGTTTGATAGAGTTACAAACCCAAGGGTTTCTCCCACCGGCGTTCATGGTCCGTGTCCGAGCTGGAATAGCTACTTATGACGGAGGGGAACAGGCAGAGGGATCTCCCAATCCATCTCCAGAGGAGTGTATATGCCTCATCCCGCATCTGTTGAGGGCCATCGGGTTTCCTATCCACCCGTTTCTTCGCAGGCTCCTGGAGTTCTACGGCCTCCAGTTACACAACCTTACCCCTGCCTCCATTCTGCACATAGCAGGGTACGTCGCCCTTTGCGAGCTGTTTTTAGGCTGCGAACCGCACTTTGGATTGTGGAGGAAGTTGTTCTGCCTCGTCCCCCGCACCCAGGGAGAATCCCTATGACAAGTGGGCGGGGCCGAAGTATGGCGCATTGCCGAGACCGGATACCTATCCGGCACTCCTGAGAAGGCACCAGAAAACTGGCCTTCAGAGTGGTTCTATATAGATGACGTTCCCCTTCCGGATCCAGTCCGGACAGGCCTCCCCAAGTTCAGCAACGCCTCGCCGAAGGCATGCCTAAGCTGGCGCCCCCGGGGCCCCCAAGAAGAGGACACAAGGGAAATACACTCCCTGATGAGTAGGATAAAGCTACTGGCCAAATCCGGACTGACGATCGTTGAGGTCATGGCGATATGCATAAGGCGGGGAGTGCAACCGCTCCAATATCGGGGGAATCCCATGTGGCACTTCAACGGGGAAGACGACGCCACCCGCTGCGGCTGTAAGGGTCCGGACTCCGCTGCCGCTTTGGCAAGGATATTGTCCGATTTGTACAAAGGGGAAGAGGAGGAATTCCTTCGCATGAAAACGCGGGACGGATTCTCCATGTACAACCCCCCAGAGTGGGTAAGTTGCCATTCTTTTCACTGCCTCCCTTACTCTAGTGCTCATCCGCTAAGATTACCTGCATCGATGTTTTCGAACAGGAACTAAGGAGGGCCGTAGAGGGAATCTTCATCCCCTCCCTGCACCCAAAGGACCCCGGAAGGGCCCGAGATCCGGGACTCAAAGAAGATCCGGATATTACCGTGGAGCTTGTTAATGGGGTATTTTATCAAGCGAGCTGGGATGGTGCCTTAGTGGCCATTACAGCCGACTATCCCGGACTGCTCCTTGTGTCGCGTGTAAGCCGAGCTAAAAAAACCTACCCTCCGAGGAGGACTTCCCCCAGGCATTATGCCCTACTCTGAAGGCTTCGTGCTATTTGCAGAAACGACGGTCAGAACGCGGGGCCGAGCCCCTAGGGACTTGTCAACCACAGACGTCCGGATCGGGCAGGCTCAAGAGGAAGGCTGTGAGGGTCGACACACCGCTGCAGAGGTAAAGTGATAACCTGTCCTGTGACTATAGTATTTGAAATATGACAGCGCCCCTTGTGTCTGGCAGGAAGAGGAGCAGTCGGACTATATCCGGGAATCCCGCCAATCACGCCTCCACCAGCCAGGTTCCAGAACCGGCTCTAAGGGCGGAGGCGGGCACGGGGCCAGTACCGCATAATTCTCCGACAGAGGATGCGGATATGTGTTTGGCTACGAACTCCGAAGTGGAGAGCGCCATGAATCACCGGCGCCGGAGGGCCGTGCTTCGGAACAACATCTTTTCCGAAGAGGCTTTTAACGCCTTCAATTCGGCAGACGCAAATGTCCGAGCTGCTCGAGGCGGGCTTGCCCAAGCGACGAACCGGTACACCAAAGATATACGGGTAAGAAAGTTTAACAAGTATGTGTAGCAGTAGCCCCTGAGACTTGAAATAGTTGGGACAACTGTTTGAAGGATCAATTTATGAACAGGTCCTTGTGGACAAGAATGAACAATTGGCTCGGGAGCTGGAGGCATGTAAGGCCCAGCTGATGGACGCGGTTGCCAAGTTAGAGGAATCCCAGAAGGCCCCTCTGGTACTAATTGTCTCGATTATACGCAGATGTACCGGTTAGTAAATGGCTGGTGTAGTTAGTCTAACAGGAAATTCTGCAGACAATCCCAGAGTGAATCCGGAGGGCATAACGGATGACGACTCGCATCTCAAAAGGCAGCTAAAGGCTGGCGAGTGCATCCTTATGCAAGTGGCGCAGGAGAGGAACAAGCTACAAGATGCCAATATTCGGCTGGATGTCGAATTAAAGGACGTCCGCTCTCAACTGGCGAACTCCGTGAAGGAGAACAAAAGGCTTCGACGCGGCATTTATGGTGAGTGCTCAAACAAACTGTATGATAGTTCGGTGAGGAAGTATTTTGAAGGAATTTTGCTTGCAAGAATGTTAACAGGTCGCCCTGAAGAGGAGATGCCCTCGTCTGCAAGTGATCTGTTGCAATAACTTTCGCAGCTGCACGAGCGTGCTCGGCAGGCGATGCACGGCGTTGCTCATGCCTTGTGGCCATGAAGCCGCCTACCGAATGGCATGGGGGAGCTTGCGGACCTGCTTCAAGGAGCCCGGTGGTGCTTCCGTCTATGGAATATATCAGCATACCGACAAGGTGCAAGAGAAGCCTGGGCAATGGTGAAGACGCGCTACACCAAGCTGGACCCGAACCATATGGCCGAAGAAGGACCGGCGGGGCCCGATGGGCAAGAAATTCCCGTAAGTCTGGTATATGACCAGGTAGCGTTAGCCGCTAAGTATTCTCAACAGGACTGTAAGCTAGATAGCCTGTTAGATGGTATAGAGGAGGAATATAATCAGTCCAAGTGACTGTGTAATTTAATGGGCATAAGTAGCCCCTAGCCGGATTGAAATCATTTGTCATGGCAGACCTTTTCGCTTCAGCCCCCGGACCCTAAAGTCCGGGGTGTGTCCGAATACCCGCTAAGTCATACGAAACCGGGGTATGCATGGAGACCAGACGTAGGGGTCATAAGTCCTTGAACCGATAAGTACCCAACTAGTTATGTTATATTACATGGATAGTAAGAAACATCTTCCCGGGAGAATAGTTCCGTTAGGGGTTCCTTTCCCTGGGTACGCATGCATCATTGCACATGTCCGGACTGCGAACGATGGCGCAGGATACAAAACTTCTGGGGTTTTTTGTTGTAACCAACGAATACATCCTTTGTTCACCGATCAAATATTCTCTTAAGGAAACTAGCTTTCGGCTTCACCCAGTCTGAGGTACACATCCGGCTGAACCGGCAGTAACAATCGCGGAGGTGCTCCCCTTATGCCCTAGCCGAATTAACGGGAACATAGGGCATAAACACAAGAGCCAGGCAACCCAGCTTGGCCACATCTTAAGTCATATTGATGCATATAATGGTGAAGAAAAGGCACATATGGAAAAAGAACGCATATGTGATGGGCAAAAAGCCATTTAAAGTAATTATGTTTAGCTTCCGAATAGGAAGTCCCCAGGTATTTCTTACACACATAGTGCGTCCGGAATAATCCGGGGTTCCGCACTGTATGCAGTTCTTTGTGTGAAGAGAAAAGAGTTCAAGAAAGAAAAAGCGGGGTGGAGCGTAAGTAAAAAAGGGAGGAGTAAGGGGACGAACATTGAGTTCGGCGTTAGGCGTAGAATCTCCGGAGTCTGGCCGCGTTCCATGGGTTCGGCTCGAGTATGTTATCCGATGCATTACATAAGCGGTACGCTCCTTCGGTGAGAACTTTGTCAATGACGAAGGGACCTTCCCACTTGGGTTTGAGTTTGTCCTTCTTCTTCTCCGGTAGGCGTAGAACGAGCTCGCCAATATTGTAAGTTTTGGCCCGCACTTCTATGCTTTGATATCGTCGAGCCTGCTGCTGATAGAATGCGGAACGGGCTAAGTTATCCTGCCGATCTATCTCGGCTTCCTTCTCTTCGTACATGCGTACGTGCGGCGAGTCATGTATTATGTCGCAGGGTAGTACTGCTTTCACACCATACACCATAAAAATGGTGTATATCCGGTGGTGCGATTCGGTGTGGTCCGCAGCCCCCAGAGTACGGAGTCGAGCTCCTCCACCCAGTGCCTATCCGATTCTGTTAACGATCGCACTAGTTTGGGTTTGATGCCGCTCATGATGAGACCGTTTTCCCGTTCGACCTGGCCGTTTGTTTGGGGTGGTAGACGGAAGCATAGTCGAGCTTAATGCCCATTTTGCCGCACCAAGTTTTCACTTCATCAGCTATGAAATTGGAGCCATTATCAGTGATGATGCTGTGGGGGACACCGTATCGGGGTACGACCCCGGATATGAAGTCTATCACTGGTCCGGATTCGGCCGTTTTAACTGGCTTGGCTTCTATCCATTTGGTGAACTTGTCCACCATGACCAATAAGTATTTTTTCTTATGGCTTCCCCCTTTAAGGGGTCCGACCATATCCAGCCCCCAGACCATGAAGGGCCAAGTTATGGGGATTGTTTGGAGGGCGGTAGGGGGCATATGACTCTGATTGGCGAATAGCTGGCAACCGACGCAATGTTGGACAAGGTCCTGTGCGTCTGCTCGGGCCGTCGGCCAATAGAAGCCTGTGCGGAAGGCTTTGCTGACTAGTGCTCGAGCCGCGGCATGGTGTCCGCCCAGTCCAACATGGATTTCAGCCAAGAGTTGCCACCCTTCCTCTTCGGAGATGCATCTTTGGAGCACTCTAGTCGCGCTTTTCTTATAGAGTTCCCCTTCGTGGACTTTGTAAGATTTAGAATGCCGGACTATGTAGCGTGCTTCGTTTTGGTCTTCGGGGAGCTCCTGCCTATTTAGGCCTTGTACAATGGGAGGTGCTTAGGGGAGGTGCTTAGAGAAATAAACCAGGCTTTTCTTAAGCACCGGTGCTTATTTGTACAGGATAGGCGCTTAACTAACCATCTCTCCTGTAGAAATAGGCACCGGTGCTTCAAAAAAACCTGGTTTATTTTTCTAAGCATCTCTCTAAGCACCTCCCATTGTACAAGGCCTTAGGTAGGCCAAGAAAGGCTCAGTCCACGGGGCAATTACGGCCATGATTTCGTGGGCCAAAGATGTTATTTCGGTGGCAGAGCCTCCGATTGTGTCTAATGGTTCGGAATCTGGGGGTGTGTTCAGATTCGTGCTGATATTGCTGGACTCCCCTTCCCATACTACGGATGGCTTGAACATCCTTTCCAGAAATATGTTAGGTGGGACAGGGTCGCGTTTGGCGCCGATGCGGGCGAGGACGTCCACCGCTTGATTATTTTCTCGAGCCACATGGTGGAACTCGAGCCCCTCAAACCGCGCTAACATTTTTAGGACGGTGTTACGGTAGGCCGCCATTTTCGGATCCTTGGCATCAAAGTCTCCGTTTATTTGTGATATTGCGAGGTTCGAATCCCCTCGCACTTCCAGTCGTTGGATGCCCATAGAGACTGCCACCCAAAGACCATGCAACAAAGCCTCGTATTCGGTTGCATTGTTGGAGTCTGTGTATAATATTTGGAGGACGTACTGGACCGTGTCTCCGGTGGGAGATGTCAGGACTACGCCTGCTCCTAATCCGGCCAGCATTTTAGAGCCGTCGAAGTGCATGATCCAGTTGGAGTATGGGCCGTACTCTTTAGGGAGTTCGGCTTCCATCCATTCGGCGACAAAGTCGGCCAGTACTTGTGACTTGATAGCCCGCCGTGGTTTGTATATTATGTCAGATGGAAGGAGCTTGATGGCCCATTTAGCAATCCATCCCGTAGCGTCACGGTTATTTATTATGTCATTGAGTGGTACTTCGGAGGCTACCGTAATCGAGCACTCTTGAAAGTAGTGTCGCAGCTTCCGGGATGCCATGAAGACCGCGTATGCTATCTTTTGATAGTGTGGGTATCAGTATTTGCATGGAGTGAGGACTGTGGATACGTAGTAAACCGGCTTTTGGAGCGGGAATTTGTATCCGTCAACCTCTCGTTCGACGACGAGTACTGTGCTTACAACTTGATGTGTTGCAGCTATGTACAGTAGCATAGGCTCGCCGATATTCGGTGCTGTTAGGACTGGATTACTGGCCAATAAGGTCTTTATTTCATCGAGTCCGGCCGCAGCCGCATCCGTCCATACGAAGTGTTCGGTGCACCGAAGGAGGCGGTAAAGAGGCAATGCCTTTTCTCCTAGCCTGGAGATAAAGCGGCTCAAAGCGGACACACATCCGGCTAGCTTCTGGATGTGCTTGAGGTCTGTTGGTATAGCCAACTGTGACAGAGCTCGGATCTTTGCCGGATTCACTTCGATTCCTCTATTGGAAACAATGAAGCCCAGCAGTTTCCCCGAGGGGACGCCGAAGACGCATTTTTCCGGATTCAACTTAATGTCGTACGTCCGGAGGATATCAAATGTAAGCCTCAAGTCATCTATTAGGGTTTCAACGTGTCTAGTTTTTATGACCACGTCGTCCACATATGCTTCCACTATTTTGCCGATTAGTTTTTCCAGACATGTTTGAATCATGCGTTGATAGGTTGCGCCGGCATTCTTAAGCCCGAAAGGCATAGTGTTGAAGCAAAGAGGGTCATATGGCGTTATGAAAGCTGTTGCAGCTTGGTCAGACTCTGCCATCTTTATTTGATGGTATCCAGAGTATGCGTCAAGAAAACACAGCGAGTCGTGTCCAGCTGTGGCATCGATAATCTGATCGATGCGAGGGAGGGGAAAGGGGTCCTTGGGGCAAGCCTTGTTGAGGTCTTTGAAGTCGACGCATAGGCACCAGGATTTGTCCTTCTTTGGCACCATCACCAAATTTGCCAGCCAATCCGGATGTTTAATATCTCTGATGAATCCAGCTTCAAGTAGCTTGGCTAACTCTTCTCCCATTGCTTGTCGTTTGGGCTCTGAGAACCGCCTTAGGGTCTGCTTGACCGGTTTGTATCCTTTTAGAATATTGAGGCTATGTTAGGCCAATCTGCGTGGGATACCTGGCATGTCCGATGGGTGCCAGGCGAAAATGTCCCAATTTTCGCGTAAGAAATCTCGCAGTGTGGCGTCCATCATGGGGCTCAACTGTGTGCCGATGGAAGCTGTCTTCGTGGGGTCCATTGGATGGACCTGGAATTTGACTATCTCGTTTGTAGGTTTAAATGAGGTGGACTTGGGTCGCTTGTCGAGTATCACGTCATCCCTGTCCATGGTGGCCCACAATGTTGTTAACTCTTCGGCTGCTAGGGCTTCAGATAATGCTTCCAGGGCTAGTGCTGCGGTTTTATTTTCGGCGTGAAGTACAACGTCTGGATCACTGGCTAGAGTGATAATTCCATTGGGTCCGGGCATTTTAAGCTTCATGTACCTGTAATGGGGTACAACTTGAAAGCTTGTAAACGTGTCCCGCCCTAGAAGGGCGTGGTATCCGCTGCTAAAGGGAGCCACTTGGAATGTGATTTCTTCGGACCTGTAATTTTCTGGGGTGCCGAATACCACATTGAGTGTGATTTTTCCCGCGCACCGCGCTTCCTGAGTAGGGATAATTCCCCCGGAGGTTGTGCCGCTTTGTTTAATGCGGCTTTTATCAATTTCCATCTTGTTGAGTGTTTCTTCATAAATCATATTTAACCTGCTTCCGCCGTCCATGAGTATTTTGGTGAGCCGAAAGCCATCTACGATCAGGCTAAGGACCAGAGCGGCTGGCGCCCGGACAGTCTGGAATCGAGGTTCATCACTGGCATTAAAGGTTATAGCAGTGTCGTTCCAGGGGTTTATTTTTGCCACATGGTAAATTTTAGCGGAACTTCGATGAGCTCGCTTGCGCCTATTGTTCGAGGCGAAAGTCTCGAAGACTGTTAATACCATATTGAGTTTGCTGGCATGATGTTGTTCTGCTTTATGGCCTATGAGAAGATCCTCGCCACTTTTTGCCACCTGCCGGAGTATCCAACATGCCCTAAGGCTGTGAGTTGGCATCATACCGGGGCACTGTGGAGCTTACATGGCCCGTTGAGCCATTCTTCCAATACGGATCCCCGCCCTGGGGTGGGTTTTGGTTTCTTGGGGATTGGATCGGATGACTTACGAGAGTTCGTCTGTTTAGTGTGGACAAAGGTCTTGGTGAGAGCAGTACTATTCCAAAATTATGTTTGATTTTTCCAAGCGCTTTCCATCGCACAGTACTTCCGTACTATGATTGCCAAGTCCGCGAAGTGTACTATGTCACGACGGCTTATAGCATTGAGGAGTCCTTCGTCCGTGCAGTTTTTGTAGAAGAGTGAGACCACGTTCTCCTCGCGGCAGTCCCTGACCTTGTTAAGCACAAGGAGGAACCAAGCCCAGTAGTGATGCACGGTTTCCTAGGACTCTTGCCTGATGCGGGAGAGATGGTTCAAGTCCAGGTAGGTGTTGTTGGCTGAGTCCAGATTCTGATCCGATCTAACACCTAGGGGTGTGGGATGTCCCGAGCCTGATAGCTCGGGATCCGGAGTGTCGCCCAATTTCTTCAGCCCGATGCCCGATTCTAAGTCCGGGACGTGGGTCATGTCTTCCTTGAAGCAAGTATTCGGCTCAGGGAGTTCGATGATCCGGACATAATTTGTCCTCAAGGTCGAGGGATGGTCCGTGTGAGGTTCCTCCACTACCGCTATCTCATAGGTGGCCGGCGGGGATCTAATGTCCCTCTGGTCGGGTTTAAGCCTGATCCAGTCATAGTCTATAGCAACTCCCAGGGCGGCGATGCGATCGAAGAGCTCGTTGAGGGAGGAGAGCTCCATCAGATACATCTGTTCGGCGAGTTCTGAACTGACGCGAAGGTTATGATTGATGACCCGAGGAGGCCATCGTCGGTGCTACCGCTGATGGGGAGGCCATGATAAAGCCGCCGAGTCGGAGAATCTGGCCTAAAACCAGAGCTCCCTCCGAGGTAATGTCGTCCTTCACGATGAGACGAGCCATCGAGCCTCGCGGCGACGGCACAATGGAACTCTCAATGAAAGCACCAATGTCGGTGTCAAAACTAGCGGATCTCGGGTAGGGGGTCCCGATCTGTGCGTCAAGGCTGATGGTAACAGGAAGCAAGGGACACAGATGTTTACCCAGGTTCGGGCCCTCTCGATGGAGGTAAAACCCTACTTCCTGCTTGATTAATATTGATGATATGGGTAGTACAAGAGTAGATCTACCACGAGATCGTAGAGGCTAAACCCTAAGAGCTAGCCTATGATGGTATGATTGTAATTGTGATCGGCCTTCTAAGGACTAACCTCTATGGTTTATATAGACACCGGAGAGGGCTAGGGTTTACATGGAGTCGGTTACAAGAAAGGAAACACAATATCCAGATCGCCAAGCTTGTCTTCCACGCCAAGGATAGTCCCATCCGGACACAGGCCGAAGTCTTGATCTTGTATCTTCACGCTTAAATAGTCCGGACGTTGTACACAGTACGGCAGCCCGGATACCCCCTAATCCAGGACTCCCTCAGTCTCCTCCTACGAGGAAGACGAGGAGGAAGAAGAGGAGGAGGAGGATGATGTGGAGGTGGAGAGCGACTCCCCCCTCAAGACGAGGAGGGGGAAAAGGACGGACCCCTAGAACCTAGAGGGGGCGACGCCGAAGAAAGAGCGAGTGATCCTCTCAGATAGTTCGGACACGGAGTACGAACACATTCCGGGCGGGTCCAAAGGGAGAAGCCCCTGGCTGAGATAAGTATTAGAAACTCACTCGTTCGATATCTTTTTAATCTGACTTTGTCATGCTCAACCTTGTTTATATTTTTTAGCCCTCCGCGCGAGATCCCAATCCCCTCTTATTCGACGGGGAACTCTTTAGCCCCTAGGGAGGCGGAGAGTGACGGCTCATCTCGCGCCCTCTCTCCCCCCGCCATGGAGGACACCGAGGTGTCATCCCAAAGGCCATCTCCTGGCCGGGGAGGGTGGACGAGACAGTCCGGAAGGCGCCCGAGGACAACACCTCGGGCATTGTAGAGTGGGGCAAGGCGATCCCCACAGCCATCGAGGGTGGAGGACCTCGGCAGTCGGGGCCCTCGCCGAACACCGTCCCGGATACCAGTACGGCACCGGGTTTAGGTCAACATCCCCCTTCGAAGGAGGGCGGAGAAGCAAGAGCTCCATTTGTGGCCTCTGTCAATTCGGAGGCCGCTGACAGTATGCGGGAGGCACTAGAACATGCCTCCGGTGTAGAGGAACACCACACCCTTATGGGTGCGTCTATGGAGAAGGTTCAGTCCGTGAAAAGCAGACTGACTGAAGCCTTCCACAGCCTACTGACAGGCTTTGAGGTAAGCGTCTTAATATTCTTCATGAGTATTCTATATATATATGTGTGTGTGTGTGTGTGTGGCGATGCCCATGTGTAGACAGTAGCCCCTGACACTCTGTCCGGATTAGAACAATCCGAACAGAGGATCATTAACAGGTATATCATGCACTGTTTGTTATATTTGAAAGGTTTCAAAACTGGCGGCTACTGCCCAGGCCACGGAAATTGCCGAGCTCAATCGGAAGCTCTGGCTATCCAATGAGGAACTCGACCGTACCAATAAGCAGTTCGATGAAACCCAAGGTATGCGGTATTTCAGTATATCCGTAAATTATATTCATGTGTAGTCGGTTTGAAATTGACTAAGAATGTTATGAATATACTCGCACTTGGCACAGCTGAGGTCGAGTCCCTCAAGAGCGCTGAGGGAGTCCTGGATTAGGGGGTGTCCGGATGGCCGGACTATGACCTTTGGCCGGACTCCCGGACTATGAAGATACAAGATTGAAGACTTCGTCCCGTGTCCGGATGGGACTTTCCTTGGCGTGGAAGGCAAGCTTGGCGATATGATATGAAGATCTCCTCCCATTGTAACCGACTCTGTGTAACCCTAGCCCTCTCCGGTGTCTATATAAACCGGAGAGTTTTAGTCCGTAGGACGAACAACAATCATACCATAGGCTAGCTTCTAGGGTTTAGCCTCTCTGATCTCGTGGTAGATCAACTCTTGTACTACCCATATCATCAATATTAATCAAGCAGGAGTAGGGTTTTACCTCCACCGAGAGGGCCCGAACCTGGGTAAAAACATCGTGTCCCTTGTCTCCTATTACCATCCGCCTAGACGCACAGTTCGAGACCCCCTACCCGAGATCCGCCGGTTTTGACACCGACATTGGTGCTTTCATTGAGAGTTCCTCTGTGTCGTCACCTCTATGCCCGATGGCTTCTTCGATCATCAACCACGACGCGGTCCAGGGTGAGACTTTTCTCCCTGGACAGATCTTCGTATTCAGCGACTTCGCACTGTGGGCCAACTCGCTTGGCCATCTGGAGCAGATCGAAAGCTACGCCCCTGGCCATCAGGTCAGGTTTGGAAGCTTAAATTACACGGCCGACATCCGCGGGGACTTGATCTTTGACGGATTCGAGCCACGGCCGAGCGTGCCGCACTGTCCCGACAGGCATGATCTAGCTCTGCCACCGGACAGCGCCCAGAGTGCCGCTCGGGTGTCTGCTCCGACCATTAGCTCGGAGCCAACTGCGCCAGTCGGGGACGGACGGTTGGACGCCGCCCCCGGAGCCGCAACCTCTACGGCGATAGAGACGAATACCAGCCTAGTCCTTTGCAAGGCCCATGACTCCAAGGTGCCGGACTCCGTTCCGGACTCCGAATATTCCGCACCCCTTCCGATCGAACCCGATTGGGCTCCGATCATGGAGTTCACCGTCGCAGACGTCTTTCAGCACTCGCCCTTTGGCGATATCCTGGATTCACTAAAGTCTCTCTCTCTCTCTTTGTCAGGAGAGCCCTGGCCGGACTATGGTCGGCAGGGTTGGGATGCGGAAGACGAAGAAATTCGAAACCCACCCACCACCCACTTTGTAGCCACTGTCGACGATCTAACCGACACGCTCGACTACGACTCCGAAGACATCGACGGTATGGACGCCGATAGAGGAGACGACCAAGAACCAGCACCTATAGGGAACTGGAAAGCCACCTCATCATACAATGTATACATGGTGGACACACCTAAAAGAAATGACAACAAGGATCAAAAGGGCGCAACCAGGGATCGCTCCCTCGAAAAACAATCAAAGCGGCGGCGTAAGCACCACGCCAAGCCCCACCTCGACAAAGACCCAGCCATAGAGTAGGGCCAATCAACGGAATACGAACATGCCATCGAGCAACCGCCCAAACAGGGCGTACAATCCGAACAACCCATCCCCGGGAAAGATAATAGTCCGGACGACCTCACGCCGGACAAATTGCTGGAACATCGAAACCTCCACCAAAGGCTCGTTGCCACTGCACGTAGCCTGAAAAAGCAGAAGCGGAGGCTCAACACAGCCGAAGATGCACTCAGGATCAGATGGGGCAAAGTACTCAATATTGCACACAAGTACGGCAACAGTCGTCACACAAAGAGCTATCCGAAGCAGAAACTACTACCGGAATTTGATGAAGAGGCCATAGAGCCACCAAAGTCAAAAAACAAGGAAGCCACAAGGTCGGATAGACGACCCCACGATCGATCTCAAGCGACAAAGGGCGCCGCACTCAATACGGCACGCGATCCGCCCAAGGATTCGCATCAAAAAACTGGCCCAACAAGATCCATCTATGGGCAAAGAAAGCAAGCTCCAGTGAGCAATACAATGCAAAAAATATCCGAACATCACGGCACACCTACATACACGGGCGCCGCACATCCCCTATGTTTTACCGATGAGGTGCTGGATCATGAATTTCTAGCGGGATTCAAGCCCGTGAACATAGAAGCATACGACGGGACAACAGACCCTGGAGTCTGGATCGAGGATTATATCCTCCACATACACATGGATAGAGGAGATGACCTCCACGCCATAAAATACTTACCCCTTAAGCTCAAAGGGCCAGCCCGGCATTGGCTTAAAAGCCTTCCCGAAAACACCATGGGAAGTTGGGAAGCGCTCGAGGATGCTTTCCGGGCAAATTTTCAAGGGACCTATGTCCGACCTCCGGATGCAGATGATCTGAGTCATATAACTCAGCAGCCCGGAGAGTCAGCCCGGAAACTCTGGAACAGATTCCTTACAAAAAAGAATCAGGTAGTCGACTGTCCGGATGCCGAGGCCCTAGCAGCTTTCAAACATAGCGTCCGAGACGAATGGCTCGCCAGACACCTCAGCCAAGAAAAGCCAAGAACAATGGCCACATTAACAAGCCTCATGACCCGCTTTTGCGCAGGAGAGGATAGCTGGTTGGCAAGAAGTAGCACCAGCGACCCGAGCACATCCAAACTCAGAGATGGAAACGGGAAACCGCACCGTAACAAAGAACAACACCGAATCAAGGATAACAGCCCGATGAGCATGGCAGTCAACGTCGGACCCAAAGATGACAGGGACGAGCTGTCTAACCTCAACAAAATCCTGGACAAAATATGTCAAATCCACAGTACTCCCGGGAGACCTGCAAACCATACCCACAGAGATTGTTGGGTCTTCAAGCAGTCCGGCAAACTCAACGCCGAACACAAGGAGCTCGACACACCAAGCGAGGATGATGACGCACCCCACAAGCAGAACACCGGAGAACAAAAGAAGTTCCCACAAGAAGTCAAAACAGTAAATTCACTTCAGTCGACAAAAGGGAAAAATAGAATGGCGCTTACGAAGACACGCACCATACGGCCAGCCCCAGAGGAGCACCGCCACTGGTTGTTACAACCAATCACCTTTGATCATCAGGATTACTCCAAAGGAGCCCGGAACGCAGGCTGTACTGCCTTGGTCTTGAATCCGATTATTGACGGACTCCAATTTACACAAGTCCTTATGGACGGTGGCAGTGACTTAAACCTGTTATATCAGGACACAATCCGCAAACTAGGGGTAAACCCAGCTATAATCCGCCATGGCAACACTTCCTCTCAAGGAGTCACGCCGGGTCCAAATACCCGGAGTATGGGTTCCCTTTTGTTAGAAGTCACGTTCGGCTCACCCAACAACTTCCAAAGCAAAAAGCTATGATTCCACATCGCCCCATTCGTAAGTCGCTATCAAGCGCTACTGGGACGTGAAGCTTTCACCCACTTTAACGCAATACCGCATTATGCATCCCTTACACTTAAAATGTCCGGCCCACGAGGCATCATCTCATTACAGGGGAATATCAATTGACCCCTAAAGTACGGGTAATGGTGCGGCCGCCTGGACAGCCGCACACTAATCCAGCCCTACTATCCTGGACACGGCTCGACGAGTCCAGCGTAAACATACATAGGCTTAATAGCCGCATAACCCTGTACAAGGGGCTCCGCGTGTTCATGCCAGGAGACAATACGGCTCAATTCTTGCTCCAACTATATTCTGTTTATTTTAATATAGATTTCTCGCATGCTGATTTTTTTACTAAGTTCCTCTCTTTCGCAGACGAACATCGTGCTACGCCCGTCCAGGATACGGCACAACTGAGACACAGGCGCAGACGTGCAGTAGGGACCCGTTTCAAGGATTCTTTTCAAATTAAGACCCTGCGTAAACCGTTTTTACTGTCTCTTGTTGACAACATCCCCCGGTTTTCGCTATAACCGAGGAGGAGGCTGGCGTCTTGGCATGTGGCCACACCAAAATTTTGCGCATACCTGGACACCAGGGGCTTTTTTACCAAGGGCTCTATTTCGGCCCGTCTTAATAAAGACCGAATACCTTAGGGAGTGTTCGGCGTCGCGAGTTTGGCCTTATATGCATCAGCTCCGAATCATGTCTTTGGTCAAATGTTGGGTTTGCCCGGCTCCTGTGTTTTGCTGCCTTACGTTCCGTTATATCGGCTAACGCGGCACCGGGAGAACTACTGCGATTGTGCCCCGGTTTGGCCAGGCGAGCACCTCAGTAGAGAAAGCCGAAAACTGACTGTCATGATATAGCGAGAGACTGGTTAACCACTCGATGACTCTCGGAATCTTTAGGATTCCTCCGCATTAACGAAGGACCGCTTCCTGGTCAGGCACACACGCGCCACGAATTCGGGCGAGCGCGGTGCCTTTAGGGGCTATTGAGTAGCCCCAATGTCAAACTCCTATGGCTAAGTGAAAGTGATAAAGCATTATAGTCCGGTTGCCTAGTTCGCCGCGCTATCACCTCCTTTGTAGGACCAAGACGTTGGATTAAGTGTGAAAAGGCACCTTTTTTGCGAACACCCCCGCATTTTATGCGTGGGGGCTGAAGCCAACGACTGCCATCTTTCAGGTTATATACACATATACATTAACGGCCGCATAGGAGGTATTATAATTCTTGCAAGCACAAGTATAAAAAGCTTTTATATTCTATCAAAATATTTCTTTTACAATAGCACATGCTATTCGAACACAACATCCTTCAAGCACTGCGCTTCTATTAAATGAGCGCCTGGAAGAACTTCCTCAAAGTAGTGCCTGGCAGGTACCCAGCCTTCGTCCGAATCCCGGGATGCAACAACACTGGCCTTCATATCCGCCCAGTATGTCTTGACACGGGCAAGAGCCATTTGTGCACCCTCTATGCACGCCGACCTCTTCATTGCATCAACATGCGGCACAGAACCAAGGAACTGTTGCACCAATCCAAAATAACTCTTCGGCTCTGGCTCTCCCAGCCACAAACGACTCGCAACATACTTCATGGCGAGTCCGGATAACCTGTTTAGCTCCGCCCAGGCGGCCAAACGGTCGGGTACCGAAAGTGGGCGTTCGGGATTGTGGAACTGCGACCAAAAAAGTTCTTCCAATTTATGGTCACCTCGACCTCGGAAGTGTTCGGTTGCGTCTTCTGCACTCGCTGCCAGATCCAGATAAGTGTTTTCTGCACTCCACTGCTAGTCTAACGGAGCATACCTAGGATCCCCGAACTTCATCCGCAGCATATAGGGCCTTCCAGCCGTGATATCTCCGGCCTGACGCAGCTCCTCCTTCATAGCTCTCATTACAGAGCGAGTATCCTTGGCCTCGGCAGTGATCTTCTCAAGGTCCTTCTGAGCCGCCCTTTCTTCTTGTTCAAGAAATTTACAGCGGTCGGCAGCATCCTTCAATTTTATAGCCATCTCGGCTATTACCTTCTTGCTCTGGCAGTGAGCAGCCTGTTCGGCTTTCAGCTCTTCAGCCGCCTTAACAGCAGCCGCATCACTTTTCCTTGCTTGCTCCTTGGCTCGGGCAAGTTCCGCCGGAAGGTTCTCCATGGCAGCAACACTATCTGCATTAAGCACATATATTGTAAGGCACGAGCTTCGCACTCCTCTTATCAGATGTCTGTGGAGCATACCTTGTGCCTCGTCTAGCCGCTTATTTGCAAGCGCAATGTCTGCATCCGCCACGTCAAGTTGCCGCTTTAGTTCGGCAGATTCATCAATCCGGCTAGCCACCGAACACCTCGCCACCTTCATAAAAAGGTGACATTTTATACCTGGGGTTATGATCCTCTGTGCACCATCACTCTTGACGACACACAGAGTCTCAGGGGCTACTATTTATACAGGGCGCATTTTATATATGCAGCTCTATCAAAAGGTACACCTTTTCACGTACCTCAAAGCATGTCAGTAAACTCCTGGCGGCGTCGTACAATCCGCTTTCCGCGGATGAAATCCTTCCTATCACCGTGTTCATCAACATACGGTGTTCTTCTGAGACGGACGCTCGCCCGAGCAGATCCCTCAGCCTCTCCGACCGCGCACCAGAGGGCACTGGACTAGCCTGACGACCTTTTTCAGGATCCGGACTTGAAGAAACCCGCCGGGATGACACCTCGGGGTCGCCTGCCTTGTAAGTCGGTGCAGCTAGGGGAGGCATTTCGCTCTCCATCATCTCCGGACGAAGATCCCCTGAAGACGAGCTCTGCTGAGAAGGGTTGAGATCCGAACTGCAAGGTAATATTTTGGTTATCTTCCTCAACAATAAAACAGGGATGCCACTAATTTTTGAACCCCTCTCTTTACTTACGGCTCGGAGGAAAGCTGATCCCCTTGAGGGCGCAATGCGGCCGGGGCAGTCCCCGGCGCTGGATCCTCTGACAAAGATTTCTTCCCCCGTTTCGAGGTCATCCCCTCCGGGTCTTCAGAGGCACTCCTTTTCTTTCCCAGGTTGGGGGAATTCTCGATTCCTCCCTTCCTAACAGTCTCCTTCATGGAGGCGGTAGCTCCTTGGTTCCCCTCTTCGCCCTCTGCCGAAAGCATAATCTCCAGCATCCTGGTTAACACGGGATCCGGCGCGGTCTCGGGCAGGGGGGCTGGACACCTGATAAGCTTTGCCTTCGCTATCCACTCCTGTTCAAAGGATAGCTCTGTTAAAGGGCAACTTTATAATGAAAATGTGGATGGTGTGTCCAAATACGGGGCTACTTACCTTAGCATCCAGGCGATTGCAGCTCAGACCTGCGTCCTTGGACGAGTCCGGACACCTTGCTTGTGGTCCGAAGAACAATTTGTACATCTCCACGGGCGTCGCGCCCATAAAATGTTGGAGGACTCGCGGTCCCTCCGGATTAAATTCCCACAGGCGGAGAGGGCGACGTTTGCAGGGCGGCGTGCAGTGAATCAGCATGACTTGCGCCACCACAGTCAAGTTAATATCTCTTTCGAGGAGATCTCGAATGCGGTCCTACAGTAGGGGCACGTCTTTGGACGGCCCCCAGATAAGCCCTTCATTGGCCCATGATGCTCGTTGTGGTGGGGGACCCGAGCAAAAAGCAGGTGGCGCCACCCATGTGGTGCTCCTGGGGGCTGTGATGTAAAACCAGTCCCGTTGCCATAAGCCGAACTCGTCTTGAAAAGTGCCCTCGGGCCATGGAGCGCCGGCTATCTTGCTTACGATAGCTGCTCCGCACTCAGCGTGCTGCCCCTCGATCATCTTCGGCTCCACCTTGAAGGTTCTAAACCACAGTCCAAAGTGAGGGGTGATATGGAGGAAGGCCTCACACACGACAATGAATGACGAAATTTGGAGGATGGACTCCGGAGCTAAGTCGTGGAATTCCATCCTGTAATAGAACATCAGCCCCCTCACGAAGGGATCAATCGGGAATCCTAGCCCCCGAAGGAAGTGAGATGTGAACACCACACTTTCACCGGGCTGGGGAGAGGGAATGGCCTGCCCTTGAGCAGGCAGCCTATGCGAGATTTCACCGGTTAGATACCTGGCATCTCTCAGCTTTTGCACGTCTTCTTCCGTAACGGAGGAAGGCACCCACCGGCCTTGAAGGTCGAAGCCAGACATCATCGAAGGTCCGAAGCGCCTAAAACTAGAAGCTTTGAGTGTTGGAACTCGAGGCGAGGGGCGGATTCGATTGGATTGAAAGAGAAGGGAGTCGAGCCTTGGTCTCTTTATAAAGGTGTTGAATACCAAGAGCCCTCCCCATAACCGTTTGGGACTCGCTTTCAATTAAAAAGTCATACCAAAAGGCACGGTTGGGTTACCCACGCCTGTATTGATGAGAATCCCGGAATAAGGGGACATGATCTCTGCTTTGACAAGACGTGCCAAGGAAACCGCCTCGCTAAACACGCTGAGGTGGAATAGTAAAACGATTCGAATAAAGGCTTGACCGTGGCGTGATGTCACGCTGCGGAATACGTCAGCAGATTAGATTTGTGCAGAAATTATTCTCTCTACGGCGGTATGTGGAACTTATTTTTGCAGAGCCGGACACTATCCTTGTGTTCAACATCTTCTATGAAGTATTCGGAGGAGGAACCCGCCTTGCAATGCCGAAGACAACTTGCGCGCCGGACTCGTCG